>NC_048298.1:222760322-223096070 GCF_013100865.1 Trachemys scripta elegans | reverse complement strand
AAAAAAAAAAAAAAAAAAAAAAAAAAAAAGGCCCCTGCTTCAAAATGTTTATGATCTAAAAAAACCCAGCATAAACAGATAGACAAATGAAGGGTAGAAAAACAAAGAAATATTCACTGGGAAAATACTCTAGAGAAATATTGTCATTGAACTAATAACTGTCATTCATCAAAATTCATAAAAATCTTAAAGCTGTGTTCTACTTGGAGCCAGACTATTTTTCAATGGATTATTTTTCTGTTGGAACATGCTGATTTGTTGAAACCAAAAATTTTCATGGAAATGTATCCATTTTGATGAAACTTTCATCATGAAAGTTTTTCAGGTCCACAATGTAATTTCTGGTCTGAACCAGAGAAAGCGAGAAACTCTGGGATATGTTAGACTCACATTCAAGTTCCTTATCCGAATCAGGCTAAACAAGCATTTGAATGTGGGTCTGCCACATCCCAGATGACAGCCCTAACAACCGGGCTGTAAAGTCAGTCTCCCTCTCCCGCTGGAGCTATTCCACTGTGTATAAATAATTAAATATTCATTGAGTCAGAGAGAGAATCAGGCAGAACCATGTGGGTACATAAGCCTATAGTAGTGTAGATGTGAAGTATAAAACTTTAATTGGTTTTATTTTTATTATGTCTATATTAATGGGATCTTAAAAGCAGCTTTGAATAGTTTTGTCTTTGGGCTTTATTAGAACAAAATGACCTTTTAATAAGACACAGGGTGACTGGTCTATAATTTGTTACTGTGGTCATGAAGCCCTAGCAGACCTTGAGGAAGTATGAGTATAAAACATGTGAATGAATAAGCAACAATGACAATTTTGTAAGGCAAAAGGCAAAACTCCATGAATCATGTCCAGGGAAGTGGCTAGGCCTTTACAGCCGAAGAAGCCATTAACCCAGATAAAGGACTGCCTTCGGGGGTTCAAACTGTGAAGTACAGCTCCCTGGGCCATATTGGTCATGGCCCATTCCAAGACAGATGAGACTTCCATCAGAATCCCAAATCAGGAGGCCCCCCTCTGAACTAGCTCCGCTGACTGCTCCCCCTCCCATGGGTTTGGACCCTTTTGAGGATAGTGAGACACTGGAGGAACCCTGGACATCCCATTGCATATTTCTTCCTCATCTCCAGATGAGGGTAATTGAATCCACCACCCCACCTCCAGACCCTTCCAGCACTTAATAAGAGTGGCCACTTCTTTAGGCGTACAGATGGAGCTCGTTCAAGAAAATCTGCACAGTCTCCTAGATATTTTACAAACTCCTGCTCTGGGAAGGGTCACTCTTCCCATTAATAAAGCCCTGCTGGAGCCAGAAAAACCCTGCTGGCAGACCACGGCATTTGTACCACCTACAGCCAAAAAACTGTACTGATGCTACTAAATCCCTCAAAATGACTTTGATTCTCTTTTCGTACCTCTGATTCCTGACTCATTAGTGTTCCTGGCTACCAGAGAGTGCACCTGCCATTCTCATCCCCAAGTCACTTCTAAAAAAAAGAGCTTAAGAGACTGGATATGTACAGCAGGAAATCTTATTCCACAGCTATCCTGCAACTGAGAGTGGCTAACCTCTCCTGCCCAAATATAATTTTATTAGTGATACAGCTTTAGCCAAATTTGAAGGCAAACCATGGAGGAGTATAGGGAACAGTTTATGTCTTTTGTCTGCAAAGAGCACCTCACGGCAAAAACATTCTTCCAGGCAGTTGTTGATGAAGCTGATACTGCTTCACAATCCACGGACATTGCTGTTGCCATGATACTAAAAACAGGCATCTGGAATTCCAAAGAAGCTGGAAAATACAATCAAGGACTTGCAGTTTGAGTGCATCTAAGCTTTTTCTCTCAAAATACCGATGACACCATGCATACCCTGAAAGAGTCGTAGGTACTTTGAGCTCTCCAGGGATATGTACCCCAACCTCAAAGAGGAAACAGTTTAGACTTTAGCTATACTATACATCACATTTCCAGAAGATATTCCAGGGCTGTGATAAGAAACAACCTAGGAATTCTCAACATCACTAAGCAGCTTCATCTCAATCAGGCCCTTCTCAAAAGACATCAACAGCTTCTAAAGAGCCATTTTGATTGCCCCCTTGAGGACAACATACCAGTCTCACTATCTGCCTTCTTTTTGGAAGACACCTATCGCTCTTTTATGGTGTTCAGAACAAAACAACATTGGACAAGTGGATGCTGAGCACTGTAAAGAAGGGATATGTTATCCAGTTTACCTCCCTCTCTTTCCCCAATCCACCTTTCCCATCCCTTTTCAGGGACCCATTTTATAAAACCATGTCACTTCCAGTAGTACGGTCTCTTCTGGAATTGAGAGTGATAGAAAAGGTTCTTTGTCATTGCAGAGGGAAAGTATTCTATTCCTGTTACTTCCTAATTCCCCAAAAGTCTGGTGGCCTATGTCCCATGTTTGACCTCAGGAAGTTGAACTGATTGATCAAGAAAATCAAGTTCAAGGTGGTTATCCTCACTTCCATTATCCCTTCCCTGGAGTGTGGAGATTGGTATGCTACTCTTGATTTGCAAGCTGCCTACTTCCATGTGGCAATACATCCTGGTTACACAAATGCCTTCTCTTTAAAGCAGGAGACACCCACTACCAATACACAGTGCTCCCTTTTGGCCTGTCATTGTCCTCAAGGGTTTTCACAAAATGCATGTCAGTAGTAGCAGCTACTCTGCAGCACCTAGGTGTCCAAATTTTCCCTTACCTGAATTACTGGCTAGTGTATTGACTCTCAAGCATCCAAGTCCACAGCAGCATCCTCATTATCAGACAGATGTTCTCTTGTCTGGGCCTGAAACTGAATTTAGACAAATCTAGCTGACATGGTGTACAATAGTCATAGGAAAAAACCTGGACTCCATAACCAAGATGGTCTCTCTTCTGATGGACAGATTTCAATCTATAGTTGCTTTGTCTGAAGGCCTAATATTCAAGCCAATGACAACAGTGCTTTTGTGTCTACAACTACTGAACCACATGGTCTCATGCACATATGTAACTCCGCATGCCTGACTTCATCTTTGCTATCTACAGACCTGGCTCAGTTCAGTCTATTGACCAGTGAGAACAAGCTGGTTTGTGTACCGCATGAGTGTTTCAGTCTCTGGATTGTGATTGGACTATTGCAATGTGGGCAAAGAGGTTCCTTTTCTGTCTCCAGAGCCAAATATGACTGTTTACAGATTCATCTACCAAAGACTGGTGGGTCCTACCTTGGCCAGCTTTGTGAGCAAACTCTGGTCAGCCCAAGAAGTCTCTGCACAAATACGCTGGAGATCCATGTGATTTGTCAGGCCTGTGAGATTTTTATGTCTCCCATCAGGAACCAGGTGGTGTAAGCCCTAACAGACAACACCACTACCAGGTTTGATCTCAACAGGCAGAGAGGTAGCAGATCAACTCAGCTATGTGAGGAGTCTGTCTACCTGTGGAACCTACACATAAGAAACAAAGTTTCCCTGATAGCTTTCCATCTTATGGGAATGAGAACACCATTGCAGACTCCCTCAGCAGGAATTTTGTAGACCACCACAAATGATCAATCAGAAAGGACATCCTCCTCCAGATCATCCATCAGTGGGGATACCCAGAAATAGACTTGTTCACTACCCATCAAACAATAAATGCAAGATCTTTTGCTCCAGGGAGGGCACAGTCCCAGTCCCTTAAAGATGCATTTCTCCTCCCATGGACCAATCATCTGCTGTATTTCCTCAAGTTTGTCTCATCCCAAGGGTACTCAAGAAGCCATAAACAGAGAAAGCAACATTAATCTTAGTGGTACCAACCTGGCGAAGTCATTACTGGTTCATAGACCTACACACCAGATTTTTATCTGTTCATCTATAACTTTGCCCCCTAGTCAGTGATTTCCTCTCTCAGAACCAGGTCAGATCTCTGAATTCCAACCTCCAATCCCTCCACCTCACTACATGGATAATCTATGGTTAAATGCTCAGCAAAAATATGCTCTAGAGATGTCCAAGCTGTCTTAGTGAGCAGCAGGAAAGATTCCACTAGATCCACATACTCAGCTAAGTGGAAGAGATTTTCCATCTAGGCACAATCTCAGCATTTATCACCGCATAGCTCAGCCATTAGCCATATACTGGATTACGTACTACATTCGAAGTCATCTGGCCTTTCTGTGACAGTTCACCTGGCTTCCATATCTGCACCAATAAAGGGCTTTTTCTGTATTCTATGGCCCTCTGGTGTCCAGAGTTCTGAAAGGTCTAGTCAATTGCTGCCCTCTGGTATCTGATCCAGTGCTGTTATGAGACCTTAACCTACATCTGTCAAGATAAATGGGACCCCCTTTGAACACACAGCAACAATGTCATGGTCTCTGTTATCTATGACAGTTGGGTTTCTTGTGGCTATTGCTTCAGCAAAAACAACAAGTTCTGCTAGCTGGCCCTCATTATGGTGAGGTTTTTTTTGTTTTTGTTTTTGTTTTTTTAAGAAAGACTTGACAGCTTGGATGTCTGCTGAACTCTGGCATTCAACTTCACCAAACTAAGTCATTCAGAGTTTCTCCCAGGTTCTTTGTAGCCTATGCTGAGAGAGTCAAATGCCAACCAGTGACAGCTCAATGTATCTCACACTGGAACTCTGACTGTATCAAACTTTGTTACAATCTTGCAAAAGTCTCTCCTCCACCCACAATGTCTCATTCCACCAGGGCTCTGTCCAGTTAGGCCTTTTTGAGCAACATTCTCATAACAGATATCTGCAAAGCACAAATGTTGTTGTCTGTACACAGCTTTTCCAGACATTATGACATCATTCAGGCCTCTTGGGACACTGCCAACTTTGGCAAGTCAGTATTTCAGTCTCTGTTCAGATAATTTGAAGTTTCTCCAACTGTAAGGGAACTGCTACATAGCCACCTTCAGCGGACTGTATATTTGCACATAATCACTAGAAGGAGAAATAGCTGTTAGTTACCTTAAGTAATGGTTATTCCTCGAGATGCATTGTGCACATATACATTCAATGACCCTCCTACCTTCCCCGCTACTTCAGACAATAATTTCACAAGTGACAAGGAGAAGGAGGAAGGGGACTTTAGACACACGTCTTTTATGGCTTGACTCACTGTTTAAGGAGAATAGGGGGCATGCACCACCTAGTGGTACTGCTGACAAAAGTCTCCAACTCAGGTGCATTGGGCACACATGCACCTGCAGTGGAATGTACGGGTGTACAAAACATCTAGAAGAACAATTACTGTAGGTAAGTAAATACTTTTTTCATTCTGGTGTAGCATGAAAATAAATTCTGAAAGCTCACAATTTTTCACAATTTCCAACCAGCCCTAACTTGAACTCAGCTGTTTCTGACATATTAAAAAAACATTTATACTAGGGAAGGAAGAACTATGGTCTCTTGAAACTTGATTTAAGGTCTGATTTTGCTGTCCTTTGATGTAAATCTGGAATTAATGCTACTGAAATCAGTCAAGTTCCACCTGTATCAGACTAGTTTAAATGAGAAGAATCAGGCCCATGAATCAATATTTCAAAAGGCTCCAAGTTACTTAGGCAGCTAAGTCCCATTTTCTAAAGTCCGAAATGTCTAAGTCACTTTTTAAAATGGAACTTCTCCTAAGTCACTTAGGCACTTTTGAAAATTTTACCTAAAACTTTCATCCTGGGCTCTAGAGATAACTGATGGGGAGGCTTTCTGATCCTTTTCAAATATTGCAGTGCCAAAGGCAACTTAGCTCTTCTTAAGTATTTTATTTTTAGTTTCCTTCTGGTCCTCAGTGAAATCTCTACTCTATGGTTTACCATTGTCACCAGGACTTTTGTTCCAATGATTTCAGTTACATCATTTTCTTTCTTGTCCCTCCATCCTCTTCTGTCTCACTTCTTCTTTCTCTAGTTTTATTTTCTGACACTTCTTTTTTGTCCTCCAAAATCTCACTCAGTACTGTTTTTACTTCTCCAAACTCCCCTTCTCCATCCCCTTACATACTATAGGGTGTGAACATTATACTTACTAGCCAAAGACCAATAAGGATAGGAGATGGGATGAGGAATTATCTCCAGAGGCAGTGCCCAGGTGAGACTCCAACTTCTTGTCCCAGCTGTTTGGAAAGGAGAAACTGCTGGGATTCCTACTAAGGTTCTCTCCCTGAACCCTGTTCAGAGCTGTAATGCTGAATAGTAGCTATGTGATAAATTTTAACCCCACTTTTCCACACACGCTGGCTTCTGTGGAAAAGAAGGTACATTCTCTCTCTCTCTCTGTTCTCCCCTCCTAGCCAAGAGAATGAACTATGGTCTCTTGTCTGTCTCTATTTGTGCCTCATTCAGTGGTCCTTAGTAGTGTTTCCAGTTCATTAGCAGAAATGTAGGATTGGCACCTTTCATAGAAATCTGGGGGCCAGTGGCAAGTCAGTCACGATACTTCATACAAAGTTAGTCCAAAAACTTAGATGGACACTAATGTGTTCAACATCTGCAGCTTGACTAAGCTATGATGACAGGAGAATATAGCTATCTACAAATATTTGAAGACAATAAATACTAATGCTGGAGCGAAGTGATTAAATATGGCATGAGGGAAGTTAATTAGGAATAATGAGGTGGAATTATGAAAGGGAATACTTGCATTGAATGTAAAAACTTCCTGACAAGAAAGGGTATACTGCAAGAAGTGGTGGAAACCCAATTTAAAGCAACTTTTAACACTAGAAAATGTGCTATAAAAACACCACTGGCAGAGAGATAGACTGAGTGAGCTAATAAAGTCTCTCTCTTCTATCTACTAAGATTCTGTGATCTAAAAATGGGACCAATCCAAATAGGTTCAGACTTTGGAAACTTCAGATCCAAATTTGGGACTGCAGCCTACGTCTACTAAGAACAGAAGAAAAATAATTATGTATTACCAGGAAAATTGATGCTATTAACGTTTCCTGAAGCATAGGTTAGATTCCTGTGTTCTTCAAATCAAAACTGACACCCAAAATAGGAAGTGTTTATTTTTCTCTGTTCCTTTTTAAAAGACAGATGAAACTGGGAGAATAATCCAAAGGCTTCCAAGTGAAATCCATTTGGGAAGCATCTGTCCTGTGCAAGGGGTTGAAACATTTAACTCTGTGATTCAGTAGAACTCCTCAAAATAACCCAAAGGGGGAGAGGGATAAGGGAACAGGAAAGGAGGAGGAAAGTGAGGGGGGAAGGTGGGAGGCTGGGTCACTGAGTATTCTAACTCTTGAAAGGGGGAGAAGAAAATTAGAAAGGTCAAGTCATTTTTGCAATCCATCATACATAAAGCTAACAGGACCCACCAGGCAATATTATGATATTCATTCATTCATTCTCCAGACATCTACCAGCTGTGACTTAGCCTTCGGGGTTTATCACAAAGCATCCTGGCTGCAGCTATCAAAGTCAGTCATGAAACTCTGAAATCCCTACATTTCAAAAGTCATGTGATGCTGGAACATAAGCTGGACAGTGAATCTTTGACTCTCACATGATACTATGGTGGATATATGGCTCTGAAAAGGCTTGAATTAACTGTCAGACATTGCCTCAGGTCACAAAGATGTATTGTTTTTTCCATTCACTTTTTCACAATTCTTCGCTTAATCCCACGCAGCAATTTCCAATGCAAGACGATAGGTCACTGGTGGGCTACTGTGTACAATTCATGTTTTCTTCCTGTGCAGACAGTCTCAAATGTACCAGCTAATTCAGGTTCAAATGTCTGGCACGCAAAAACTGGAAATGAGGGAAAATGTCATCAAATGAGAAATGAGTTTTGAGCCAAGAGACTAATCACGTTATTCACTTTAATGACATAGTAGCTCTCTTAAGGAGGTGGAAACTAAAGTGGCAATATTGCTGCAACTTCATTGCTTTATTTTTTTATTGTGATTGAGAGATACTGCTTTAAATGGATTTTTAAATAAGTGGCCAGTCTTTATCTTTATAATGACAGGTTTCAAGGTAGCAGCCGTGTTAGTCTGTATCCTCAAAAAGAACAGGAGTACTTGTGGCACCTTAGAGACTAACAAATTTATTAGAGCATAAGCTTTCGTGCGCTACAACCCACTTCTTCGAAGAGGTGGGTTGTAGCCCACGAAAGCTTATGCTCTAATAAATGTGTTAGTCTCTAAGGTGCCACAAGTACTCCTGTTCTTTATCTTTAGTTTATGGAATATGTCTGTTTTATATACCTCAGAAAATGAACCCCAGAAGGTGTCTTGGATCACTTTATAACTTGTATAAATCCCAATCAAGACACACATCTATATGAGAAAAACTGAAGCATTTTTATTCCCAGCCACCTGCTCTATCTTAAGGGCTCTACAAAGCAATTATACATCTGAATACAATAGCTATGGACTTTGATGCTTTTTCATTATAAAATCTTGGCTAAGGAATTCTGGAAATTCTGAGTTTATGTTTATCATCATTACTTTTATGGGCTTTGGCAGCATTACACAAGGAAACAGAGGAGTTTCAGCTTCATTATTTCCCACAAATGATATACATTTTCATCAGGTGGTGCATAGAAAAAACAGAGATTGAAGCATATGTGGGGAAATGAAGTCATTATTAATTTCTGTCCAGAAAACAAAGGAAGGTGTATGCTAGAAAGCGTTCAGAAAAGGGGCTTGGGAGGATTCAGTTACTGAAAGACAATAAAGCTTTTGGAAAAACAAAATCTGACAATTCTTCATAACATTTCCAGCCAATTACTTAGGAACAGTAAATGAATTTAAAACAAATGTTTAGGGGTTGCTTGTTTTTCCTTAAACCAGGGAGAGGACAGCTGAAGTCAGAGGATGTTTGACCCAGGAGAGTATGTGTGATCCAGGAACTTCTTGGTGCCAACTGGCAGAGGGGGGTACATACAGCATTTTACAGGGGCCAGAGGTATGCATATTAATTTTACCAAAAAGTGTAGGTATGACGTCTCTACTGGTCATCATAGACATTGTGAAATGTATAGATAGATGGATAATATTTAGGAAGCTATGTCTATACTGGAATTTATGTTCTCAAAGCCTTGGAATTAAGGCGGATGATCAAGACAGGTATGTATTAAGCAGGTTCCTTTCAAGCAGAGATAGCAAACACTTATCTCCCTGTCTGATCCTTGTGTATTGTGTGTCTCACAATGTAAGCCTATCTGCGTGCAGAGCTGGATGTGGATTAAAAAACTGCAAGGTTGACAATCAGCAGAGGGTGTCCTGTTTATGAAAAAGAACAAAGGACTGTCCTGATATATGTAAGGCTAACAGGAGACACCCTTCATCCTTCACCAAGGAGATTAACTGTCAGCATGCCCTATTTTATGAAAGGAGGGTCACAGCCAACCTGGCTGGAAAATGTTGCAAAGATTTTAGGTGAACTAAACTTCATTAGACAACACAGTATCTTACTAATTAAGTCTAGACTGTAGAAGGCATCTCATGATTTTATTTTACATGTAACCATTGTTTACAATACTTTTACTTGCTACTTCTCAAATCTTTATACATGGTTAAATAAACTTTTACTTGTTTTCTCTATAATATATCTATGTGTGAAGCGGAGCCGTGATCTAAGGTGTAACTGGTAAGTTGGGGGGTATTGTTCCTTTGAGAACAGTGGATCTGTGAATTCTGTCAGTGTCCAGTGGAATATGTACTGGACACTCTAGGGGGACGCTCAGATGGATTGGAGCATGCCTGTTATTAACCTGCAGAGGGACAGCGGAGCCTGCATAATCTACGAGGGCAGTGCTTCTTTTATCTGTGGCTGGGGGATTCAGGGAGCTGACACTTGGCAGACACACACAAGGCTTCCTCATGCTAAGGGCAGGTGGTAGCGAGGTGCCTGACCCCTGGGAAGCATCACAGTGTTTTAAATCAGTCCTCTCACCCATGTAACCTGAATCCCATCTCCTCGTCTAGTTGTCAGAATTGGCATTTGAGCCAGATGAAAGAATATTACAAGAGGTGGATCCTAAGCATTTTGGAACGAACTCCTAGTTATTAGACTGCCAACAAATATCTCCGCTCTGAAACAGACTTTGGTGATACAGATACTGCATTGTGGTTCAGAATTTCACTGAGCTCCTGCCTTAATCCACCTTTCAAAGGGATCGATTAAAGACTAGAGAAAGCACAGTGACCTGTCAGAGTGAACCAAGCCACTGACTCAGAACTGGAGATTTCCCCCGTCCTCTAATCTAGGAGTTAAACTACAAGATCTGGATGGTAGGCCCATTTTAAGCATTTATTCACAATATGGCTCTTAGCATCTCTTTGCGTATCAGCGTCCCCATGTGTAAAATAGAGATACATCTTCCTTAGAGACAGGTTTCAGAGGGGTAGCCGTGATAGTCTGTATCAGCAAAAACAATAAGGAATCCTTGTGGCACCTTAGAGACTAACAAATTATTTGGGCATAAGCTTTTGTAGGCTAAAACCCACTTCATCAGATGCATTGAGTGGAAAATACAGTAGGCAGGTATAAAAATACAGCACATGAAAAGATGGGAGTTGCCTTACCAAGTGGGGGGTCAGTGCTAACGAGACCAATTCAACTGAGAATGGGCCACTTCCACCCTGATTGAATTGGCCTTGTTAGCACTGGCTGTATTTTTATACCTGCCTACTGTATTTTCCACTCCTTGCATCTGATGAAGTGCATCATAGCCCACAAAAGCTTATGCCCAAATAATTTGTTAGTCTCTGATGTGCCACAAGGGTTCTTTGTTGTTCTTCCTTAGAGAGATGTTCTCAGGCTTGTAGCTAATATTTGTGAAGCACATGGAGATGTCTGGATGGGAAGCATTATATAAAGGTTCATTGTTATTATTAGCTCTTTGCCATAATCCCCCACTGTAGAGTCCTGAAATCACCAGAGTTTCCAGAAAGGTGACAGATAGATGAACCAGCTAATAAAAAATAAGATGGCTAGCAGCAGCCAGTTCCATGGCCAAATTTAGCAGCCTGATTGTCAGCACAGATTGTTGTGTGTTATGGATCTCTGTTCTGGATGAGAAATTGATGTTATCTGGAATATTGGAGGCAGTATAGTCATTTTCAACTAAATTACAACAACAGGTACTGCTTGAAGTGTGTAAGGCGAGGACACATGGAAGAGCCATTTCCAGCATGATGTCATCGTTAAACTAAAAAACATCTGAGCTTTGTTTTACTACATAAGGTTTTTTGTTTACTAAGCCAAATGTCCTCCTCAGATATCCTAATCCTTCCCACAGAAAGATTTTAGATGTCTAAGTTTACCGGTGTTCTTTTTCTGCCAGCAATGCATATATTTCCTTCCTTGTGCGGTATGCTAAAATGCTAATCTTTGTTCCTTATTCATCAGTTCAACAATTTGATGCTTAATATGTTATACATGGAGTTCTTAAAAAAAAACAGCCCTGAACTGTCAGCATTCTGTAATAAAATTATCTCCAGTGGTCTTCAAAATGTTTTACAGCATCTCTTACTGCCACATAATTATAGCAAATTGTAAGAAACCTTTCAAGTTCAATCAAGTCCTGTGAGTGATCACTGTGTGCTGCATTTCAGGGTTGTTGGGTTTTTTTTTTTTTTTAACGTCTTGATGGTAACTGTGAGAAAACAAATATGTTACCACAGTGGTTTAGAAAAATAACTTTAGCTTTATGCAAAGATTAATCATGCAAATATGCAGCTCTACAAGTCTGTCAATTTCTTAGATACCTGAGTTCTCACTCTGTGATCTTTACACATCTATTTATACATTCAGGAAAAAAATCCATCCAACTGTTATTACACGTTGAGCAGAAATTAGAATGTCTTGCTATCATTCAATACTGCTATTCCAGATTGCAATGTTACAACTTTTTTTTTTTTTAATCTAGGCATTTAATGCTTTCTCTGTGGCTTAGTTATTATTCACCATATTTCCCGAAGACCTGTTCAGCACATATAGCCATAAATCAAAGACTTTTGGTGAGAAACTCAAAAGCAAGCATGAGTGTCTAACCATGAGTCCCATAAAAATGCATGCCGTCCCCAGATCTCATTCCAGAGACTCTTGCCTCTGAAAGGCAGGAATGTAAAAATTAGGGCTGTCGATTAATCGCAGTTAACTCACATGATTAACTCAAAAAAAATGAATCATGATTCAAAAAATTAATCATGATTAACTGCAGTTTTAATCACACTGTTAAACAATAGAATACCAATTGAAATGTATTAAATATTTGTGGATGTTTTTCTACATTTTCAAATATATCGATTTCAATTACAACACAGAATACAAAGTGCACAGTGCTCACTTTATATTACTTTTGATTACAAATATTTGCACCGTAAAAATGGCAAACAAAAGAAATAGTATTTTTCAATTCACCTCATACAAGTACTGTAGTGCAATCTCTTTATCATAAAAGTGCAACTTACAAATGTAGGTTTTTTTGGTTACATAACTGCATTCAAAAACAAAACAATGTAAAACTTTAGAGCCTCCAAGTCCACTCAGTCCTACTACTTATTCTGCCAATCGCGAAGACAAACTAGTTTGTTTACATTTACAGGAGATAATGCTGCCTGCTTCTTATTTACAATGTCACCTGAAAGTGAGAACAGGCATTCACATGTCACTTTTGTAGCTGGTGTTGTAACCAGTTGTTGTACCAAGGTATTTACATACCAGATATGCTAAACATTCAGATGCCACTTCATGCTTCAACCAGCATTCCAGAGGATGTGCTTCCATGCTGATGATGCTTGTTAAAAAAAAAAGTGTTAATTAAATTTGTGACTTGGAGGAGAATTGTATGTCTCCTGCTCCATGGTTTTACCTGCATTCTGCCATATATTTTGCGCTATGGTAATCTTGGATGACGACCCAGCATATGTTGTTTGATTTAAGAACACTTTCACTGCAGATTTGACAAAACACAAAGAAGGTTCCAATATCAGATTTCTAAAGATAGCTACAGCACTTGGCCCAATGTTTCAGAATCTGAAGTGCCTTCCAAAATCTGAGAGGGACGAGGTGTGGTGCATGCTTTCAGAAGTGTTAAAAGAGCAATACTCTAATGCGGAAACTACAGAACCCGAACCACCAAAAGAGAAAATCAACCTGCTGTTGGTGGCATCTGACTCAGATGATGAAAATGAACATGCGTTGGTCCACGCTGCTTTGGATCGTTATCGAGCAGTATCCATCATCAGCATGGACACATGTTCTCTGGATTGGTGGTTGAAGCATGAAGGAACATACGAATCTTTAGCACATCTGGCATGTAAATATCTTGCGACACTGGCTACAGCAAT
This sequence comes from Trachemys scripta elegans, assembly GCF_013100865.1. Taxonomy (NCBI): domain Eukaryota; kingdom Metazoa; phylum Chordata; order Testudines; family Emydidae; genus Trachemys; species Trachemys scripta. The sequence continues at coordinate 223,082,741 of NC_048298.1, read as the reverse complement.
GCCTTGCAAACACTTGTTCTCACTTTTCGGTGACATTGTCTGAGCGATTGGCTGAACAAGAAGTAATACTGAGTGGACTTTCAGGCCTTAAAGTTTTACATTTTTTTTTTAAATGCAGTTATTTTTTGTACATAATTCTACATTTGTAAGTTCAACTTTCATGATAAAGAGATTGCACTACAGGATTTGTATTAGGTGAATTGAAAAATACTATTTATTTTGTTTTTTACACTGCAAATATTTGTAATCAAAAATAAATATAAAGTGAGCACTATACACTTTGTGTTCTGTGTTGTAATTGAAATCAATATATTTGAAAATGTAGAAAACATCCAAAAATATTTAAATAAATGGCATTCTATTATTGTTTAACAACATGCTTAATTGCGATTCATTTTTTTAATTGCTTGACAGCCCTAGAAAATGTCACAGTATTGCCAGCCACAAGACATCAAAAATCATGAGTCAACCCCCAAAATATAGTGAGATTTTCTAAAAAGTCTATCTTGTGATTTTCTGGTCTACCTTTTGATTTCTAAACTCCCCCTGCCGACCCCCAGTGTGTGTTTGTGATAATTAGTTGTTGGTAAGGTGATTTTGGCTCCTTCTGAAGGAGCTCCACCCCCACATCTGCCTGTCCCTGCCCAACAATTAATCCTGTCCCTACCCCACCCCCAGGCCTCTCATCAGTTCAGGCTTCCTCAGCCCCTACTTTCCTGGTTCTGGTCCCAGACTCATTTCTGCTCATCCTGAGGTTCTTCACCCCTTTCTCCCAGGCCTGGGGCCTGAAGAGGTGTCCCCTTTCCACCCAGGCTTCACCCCATTCTGCCCCTGCCCAGACTGGGTGCTGCAGGGTGGGAGCAGATAGGAGCAGAGGCACTGTCCTATCCATCTTTCTCGTAGGAGCGGAGGGGAAATAATGGAGCAGAGCCTCTCTGAGCTGCTGGGTTCTTTAGCTCCCTTCTTCCATCCTGGAAGAATGGCTTTAGGTTGCTATGGGGAGGGGGATTGGCTGAAGCATCTCACATCATTGTGAGACTGGTTCCAGCCCAGCCAAAATCATGTCACTCACAAAATTAAAAAAAAATCAGAAGAGTTGGCAATAGTGATGACATATATCACAGACCTAGTTACAGTGAATAGTCATTTACCTATCTTTTCCAGAAGTATCTCAGGAGGGGAACCCTCCAAACTGAGGAGGTAAGACAATGAACTAAAAGAATCTAATTACCTCCTTACCTGACATTGGAGTTGGCCCAACATTCTCTTCTGCTGCAGTACAGCCCAATTTCCAAACTTGGACATCTGTAGTTTGGATGCTATTTTCTGAATTTGAGAGCTCAAATATCCATTTTGTGCATTTGAGTGCCAGTTCTTTTGTGCACTAATTTGTATTGAAAACAAAGCTCCTGGAATTATTTCATCTGGTTTTTTTCCCTCATTTTTGATGGAATTTCATTGTAATGGCACCTGGGGCAGTCAGACTCCGCCCAATGCAGTAAACAAAAGGGATGATTAAAGATAACCATCAAAAGAGATTATTTTGTGATTCGCCAGCTCCTCTGCATCATTTCAGCTGGTGATCTGTTTCAAAAGGCCCTCGTCAACTCCCTAATGGAATACAGAACGGAACATGCACAACCAATTCACTAGTAAAGTGAAGCTGAGGTCCTAGAATTCCAAAGGGATTTCTCTCTGAGCTGAGCTAAAGCAGCTGCTCTGCTGGTTCACCCCAGCAAAACTCTGTCAGACATAAATATGATTTCCTTAGACTTTCCTGTTGATCCCAGTGTCACCTAGTGATAATGCAGAGCAGAAATGGGGGCTTCTTGGCTGCTGAATTCAGGCATCATGGCACTCAGCGTGAACAGATGTTTTTGCTTTATCAGAAAATGATCTTTGCTTTTTACACGTTGCTTCCACCTACCTAAATCCCTTTTTCTACATTTTTTTTAATCAATGGCTCAGGCACAGCTGAGGAGCGTGGGCTGCAGGGAGAGAAAGATGGCCCTAAGCCCATTCCCACTCCTCTATTCCTGGGTCAGCCAGCAGTCTGAACAGCTTGGACATAATTTGGACTAGTCCAGCCCCGTCTTGCTCAGGCATTCCTTCTCCCCATTCCTAGACAGAATGCGCATGTATGCAGAAAACAGCAGAGTGGCACAGAGCTCACTCTCCCCCACCTCCAGCAGCTTTCTTCCAGTGTTTTTAGGGCAGCTTGCAAGTCTGCGGTGATGCGTCAGCAAGGCAGAGGACCTGGATCTGGGACTAAGACTCTCGCCCATTATCCAGAAAGACAATTTTGATTTGGACTTGGTGATGGGTTAGGGCGACAGGGTCTAACTTCCCTGGAGAAGAAAGTAATGTAGCCAAAGCATTTGTGGTACGCATCAAGTGTGAGCCCCAGAGCTAGAAGGCTTAGAGGGATGGAATTCTCTACTCCTTCCATAGAGGAATGGTGAGCTCCTGTCAGCCTTATTTGCATTAACTATAATGTTGTCTACCCATAATTCCACATACTGTGTTTTGTTGCTTTAGTTAGAATTTGTCTTGGTTATATAAACGGTAGAGGATTGTCACTGTGACCAAACTCTTGACAGGGCATAGGAATTTTGCAGGATGTGCCCTGGACAATAGGGGTCACCCTGACTGCACAGGTAGTGAATTCTGGTTTGGCAAGAACAGGTAGGAGTCTCTTTCAACCCCATGCTTTGAGTGGATGATAGGGGATTGATCACTTGAGGATTGCTCTGTTCTTCTCATTCTCTTGGAAGCATCTGGCAATTGGCCACTGTGGGAAGACAGGATATTGGGCTAGATGAACAGTTGATCTGACTGTTCTTATGTTATGTTCTAGAGAGCAGGGATTCGGTCCAGTGACCCTGTTTTTGTTCTGGGTTCCCCACCAGGAAATTCTGTGGGAGTGGACCAGGGACAATACAGTGCTGACTTTGCAGAACTGGGAGATATAGCTGCACATTGGACCAGGACAGTGTGGTGCAGACCTCTCTGGATTGCAACAGGCAGGAAGAAGAGAGATGGCCCCTGACTACCAATGAATCTAATTGGACTCATGATTGGGGTTTTAGGTGGCTGGGGACTATGATATTAAGATTTGCAGACCACTACACATCAGAAAATTTAAACCGGCAACTGTGCTGTTTGGGGTCAGCCTCCTGATAGTCTTACGAGATTTTGTTCATTTTATAGTATGTCGATATTTATATGGTTATCGTGGGCAGGGGAGTTGTTTCTCTTTACCCCCTAATAGAAAGTACTTGTGGTTCCTTATTCCCAAGAGCTTGTGAGTGGTGAAGAAGAACTAAAAAGATGACCAGGGAGAGTCTATTTTAATTTCCCAAAGCCAGAAGTGAGAAGATGGCTCTAGGTGCAGCTCAAACCATTGTTTTATGTATTTTATAAAAGAACCCCTAGACAGACTGAACCCAGCCCTTCTTGCTGCCATTGGCATCTCACAGAATGATTACTCAAGTATTTGGTGCTGTCAGCTTGGTCAGTAATTTGTTAGTAAATTTAAACTCTGTGGACCACATTTTTGCTCACTTACATTGGTGCAACCCACTGTGTTTTGCAATTTTGTACATTTTAGAGTTCAGTGAGAAAAGAATTTAACTCACAAGGGCTTAAGTTTAGCAATGAGCTATTGGATCAAGGATAGTACCAAATACTTGCATTATGGCATAATTAAGAACATAAGAACGGCCATACTGGGTCAGACCAAAGGTCCATCTAGCCCAGTATCCTGTCTTCTGACAGTGGCCTCTGCCAGGTGCCCCAGAGAGAATGAACAGAACAAGTAATCATCAAGTGATCCCATCCCATTGCCCATTCCCAGCTTCTGGCAAACAGAGGCTAGGGACACCATCCCTATCCATCCAGGCTAATAGCCATTGATGGACCTATGCTCCAAAAATTTATCTAGTTCTCTTCTTTTAACCCTTTGGCCAGACTATTTTCTTGCTGAAGGAATTGATACCAAGCCTCACCACCCACACCCACCAGCAATTCCATAGCAAAATCGTCCTCCTGATTTTCCAAACATTCCATGGAATTTTTTTGCACACTATCACTTTGGGTATGTCTACATTGGAGATGAAGGTGCAGTTTCCAACTTGGGTAGACATACCTGCTCTAGCTTTCATCAAGCTAGCATGCTAAAAAAGAAGTGTAGCCACAGCAGCACAAATGGCAGGATGAAATAGCCACCCTGAGCATATACCTAGGGTTTCAGAAGGGACTGTACTTGGGGTAGCTAGCTGGAAATGACACCTCTAGCTCCAGCATTGGCATACCTTTAGATCTCCTGTCCTCCTACTCCAACCTGGTCAAGCTATTCCTCTCTACAGTCATATCCTCTGTCCTCTCCCTTATTTTCTGCACTTTTGATCAATCTACAATGTTTTCCATGCCTGTCATTTCACATCTTTCTAATTCACTTAGCCCATTCTTCACAGTAATCTCCACCTCACCTCCTTTTCTTCTTTCCATTCTTTTAATAGTGGGCCAAATCCTCACCCAAACAAAAAGCTCCCCCTATAATCTACAGACAGTCTCCAGCTCCGTCAATTTGGCACTCTTTCCAAATATTCCAGCTGCATCGTTAAAGCCTGTTTTAAGTATTACAACACAATATCTCCTCCCCCCTCCCCGGCCCAATTGTATTCTTCAGATAAACTACCATGAAATTCTTTAGTGTGGCTAGGGAGAAAATGAATACACTATGGGCACAGCAGCTCTCCTACAGCGAGGAAGAGACATATAGAAACAGAGCAGAGCAAGAGGCAAAGGAGCAGTGATATTAAGAGACTTCCAGACAGGGGTGAAAGTAGGTCAGTACGGGCCAGAACGGCTTACCGATAAAAAGCGGCCTGTACGCAGCTGACAGTGCTTTAACGTTGTTGCCCGTTTTGCCCTTCCCCCCGGGCCGCCAACGGGAGGGGGGGCAAAAGGGGCAGCTGCACTGAGGCCAGTGATTTAAAAGGACCAGGGGCTCCTAACCCCGGGCCCTTTAAATCACCTCCGGAGCCCCAGGCGGCACGGGCCAGGCAGCGTGGATGGGCTAGCTGGAGGAGGCTGACCCCCAGCCCCGCCCGTTCCACCCAAGGCCCCGTACCAGTAAGTATTTAACGTTACTTTCACCCCCGCTCCCAGAGGACTTTTGTTTGAGTTAGAATAGCAAAATCTCATCTCCTCAGTAATTAGTCTGCAAAAACACTTACTTGCATCTTTACCTCCCAACATTACTGTTCTCTTGTCTACTCCCTCTCTAGCTGTAGAAAAGATGGCGTATCCCAGTGTTTCTCAAACTGGGGTCACCACTTGTGTGGGGAAAGTCCCGTGGTTTGCCGCTGCAGGCCAATGGGGGCTGTTGGAAGCGGCGCAGGCCGAGAGACATACTGGCTGCCGCTTCCAGCAGCTCCCATTGGCCTGGAGCAGCAAACCGCGGCCAGTGGGAGCTGCGATTGGCCGGACCTGCGGACGGGGCAGGTAAACAAACCAGCCCGGCCCGCCAGGGGCGTTCCCTACACAAGCGGCAACCCCAGTTTGAGAAACACTGGTGTATCCAGTGCTGTAAATTATTCTCTCTCCTGCTACACTGAAGAATTTCAGGATCATTTGTTTGAAAGATACTATAGAAGAGTTGTTTCAGAGTAGCAGCCATGTTAGTCTGTATCCGCAAAAAGAACAGGAGTACTTGTGGCACCTTAGAGACTAACAAATTTATTTGAGCATAAGCTTTCATGGGCTACAGGCCAATTCATCAGACGCATAGAATGGAACATATAGTGAGGAGATATATATACATACAGAGAACATGAAAAGGTGGGAGTTGCCCAACCCACTCTAAGAGGCTAATTAATTAAGATGAATTGTTGTCAGCAGGAGAAAAAAAACTTTTGTAGTGATAATCAAGATGGCCCATTTAAGACAGTTTGACAAGAAGCTGTGAGGATACTAAACATGGGGGAAATAGATTCAATGTGTGTAATGTCTCAGCCATTCCCAGTCTCTATTTAAGCCTAAATTGATAGTATCTAGTTTGCATATCAATTCAAGTTCAGCAGTTTCTCGTTGGAGTCTGTTTTTGAAGCTTTTCTGTTGCAAAATTGCCACCTTTAAATCTGTTACTGAATGGCCAGAGAGGTTGAAGTGTTCTCCTACTGGTTTCTGAATGTTATGATTCCTGATGTCAGATTTGTGTCCATTTATTCTTTTGTGTAGAGACTGTCCGGTTTGGCCAATGTACATGGCAGAGGGGCATTGCTGACACATGATGCATATATGACATTGGTAGATGTGCAGGTGAGTGTTATTGTACTAGAATACTTAAGATAGGCTATTAAAAAGTTAGGAAATTTACTATTTGGTGGTGGTACCTAATTGGCAAGAACGAGTCTACTGTTTATCCACACAAGAGGTATTACATAGGTAGCAATAGTATAAGTTTCCCACACTGCCATGCCTATAGTGTAGATTGCCTCAGAGAATAGAAAATTGACCCCTGTGCTATTTTTCCTACTTACTGTAGAGTACAAATAATATTCTTCTTAAAACATCAGCCAAGAAGATAATAAATATTATTCATAAAAAGGAGGGGTTACTCACCTTGTAGTAACTTTAGTTCTTTGAGATGTGTAGTTCACTTCAGGTGGTACATGTGTTCCTTGTACTCAGGACTGGAGAATTTCCTTTAGCAACATCTGTGTAGCTGCTCAGATGCCTCCATTCTCCTCCTGCTCCACCCTGAGGGAATAAAGGGGGCTGTTGGACCACTGGAATCTTAGTTCCTTCTCTAACACTAGTCTGTAGGGGAGAGACCCCAATATTGATGCAAAAATAATATTAATAAATTATAACTTTAAGCCATTACACACTTGGTTGCACCTTTACTGAATATTGAGATATAACCCGAAGAGTATTCTTGGAAATACAGCAATACACATATTTATGTAACAAAATGTTAAAATTAATAAAAAGAAATTCCAGAAAGTTTCTGCTCCTGTCTCCCAAGGACAAGCAAACATCAAGTAGACAAACCATGAAAACACTTTTAGGAAAAAACTGATTGTGAAAGGAATGTGCGGGGGGGGGGGATTGTGTTCTCAGAGCAATAACTCTGGAGGCAAAGTAGGCGTATATCTAAACCCTCCTCCTCCTCTTTTCAAAGAAAAACCTGAGTTTAAATCCACACAAAGAATTCTAGAAATATCCTTATTGAAATTATTTCTTTTGCAAACACATTGAAGTCTTCATTCTTTAACTTTGGAGAATGTTTATGGTGGGAAATGTTTTACAGAAGATACTGGTTTCTTCCAACTCATGTTTCCACTTAAAGGTGAAAACATTTGATGTTTCTCCATTGCTTAAGATGGTGTTGGGGATTGGCTGGGTACCCCGGACCAGCAGTATCATCTAATGGAGATACTCCAATGCATAATCTATGATAATACCTACTGGTGAGAGTCCAAGAGGTCACTTTGCCTAGCAGCACTATCAGGGGTAGTCGCCTAGCGGCAAGAGTGGGGAGGATAGGGGAACCAGGACCTGTCCTACTCCACCAGGGTCTGACCCAGGGCTCTTCAAAACAAGGTACCCTGACATAAGGTTCAGGTCTCACTACCCCCAAGTGCATTTCCTGGGTCGCTTCCTACCCTTCTCTCAGTCACGCCAGCATCATCCCCGCAGTTGGATGCAGGATGTCTCTTGTGTCCTTTCTGTTTCATTTCTGTTGGCTCCTCTGCTGGCAACAGCAAGCCACCCTCTCAGCTCCCGTGGTTGTCTGGCTTCCCAGGGTGCAACTAGGAGTTCTCGACCCTGGTGGCTTGAGTCCCAGTGGCTTCCTGACAGGAGGCTGCTGCCCACAATCTATCTCCTCTTCCATCAGCCCAGACTGAGCTGATCTGCTCCCTTTTGAATGCTCTCCACTGGAGCATGCCCATCAGGGTGAGAAGGCAGTCTTGGCCAAGAACTGTTCTTTAACATTTGCTTCGCAAGTGCAGGGTTGGTATACCCTATCACACACCCTCTCCCCCTCATGTTAGAACCCGACGGTGGTTGTTCTTCCTGTTCCTGCCCTCCTGCTCGTAAGAAGAAATCAGTGAATTCAGAATTAAATTGCAGTTAATTCCACATCCTCGAAGGTTCATATATCTGTGATGAGATGGCACAGGTGGTCCACCCAGCTGGTGCTTTAGGCAATTATGTCATCAATGTAAACAGCAATGTACTGGTCATGGAGTCATAGTAGTTGATTCATTAGACACTGGAAGGTGGCAGCCACTCCATGAAGGCCGAATGGCATGGTGACAAACTGATACAGGCTGTATGGTGTAGAAAAGGCTGTCTTCTCCCTGGACATCCTGATAAGGGGGATTTGCCAATAACCTTTTATTCAGGGTGGAAATGTATTTGGTGTTCCCTAGCTTCTCCAATAGTTTGTCCACCTGGGGCATGGAGTAGCCATCAAAGTGGGATTTGACGTTAACCTTTCTGAAATCAATGCAAAACCTTGTGGACCCATCTGGTTTTGGTACTAAGACTATGGGGCTTTTCCATTTGCTCCGCTATTCTTCCATGACTCCTTGCACTAGCAAAGCTCCATGAGTCTCCTCGCTTTCGGGTGTGGGTTAGTCTCCACTGGATGTTTGCTGCTCCACAGCTTCAGGATCTCCCCAGTCACCTCCAGTCCCACCCCAAGACTGCCGGGTAGGCCAAGGTATCTGCTAGGCCTACCTGGCATGTCACCATATCACCCTCCACTTTGAGGCAAATCTTGGTCATCGGGTAAGGTCGCACATCCCCGTGGATACACTGGAGGTAGATGGGCAGTTGTGCCATGTCAAGGGATTCAAGCAAAACTGATCCAGATAATAATCTGACTACATTTAGAGTCCACCAGGCCCATTATCTGGGTATTGTTGGCCCCCACTGGGTGTAGCAGCTTGGCTTGACCGCTCTTCCAAGCTTGGAGACCTGTGGTCCAGGCCTGGCCATAACTTTAATCCATAAAGGAGAACTCTCATCTGAAATGTCCTTCTTGTCTGCACTTGAAACATGGGACCTTGGGGATCCCTGCCGGAGGGCTCTTTCCTGTAGTGACGGGGTCTCTGTGGGGCATTGTCAAGGCTGTATCCTCACTTTGAACTTTAGGGTACAAATGTAGGGGCCTGCATGAAAACTTCTAAGCTTAACTACCAGCTTAGCTCTGGTCCGCTGCCACCATTTCCCAACTGGATTCCCTCCCTGGGAAGCCTTGAGAAACCTTTCACCAATTCCCTGGTGAATACAGATCCAACCCCCTTGGATCTAAAACAAGGAAAAATCAATCAGGTTCTTAAAAGAAGGCTTTTAATTAAAGAAAAAGGTAAAAATCATCTCTGTAAAATCAGTATGGAAATTAACCTTACAGGGTAATCAAACTTAAAGAGCTCAGAGGACTCCCCTCTAGTCTTGGGTTCAAAGTACAGCAAACAAAGATAAACACTCTAGTAAAAGGTACATTTACAAGTTGAGAAAACAAAGGAAAACTAACACGCCTTGCCTGGTTATTTACTTACAAGTTTGAAATAGGAGAGACTTGTTTAGAAAGATGTGGAGAACCTGGATTGATGTCTGGTCCCTCTCAGTCCCGAGATCGAACGCACTCCCAAACAAAGAACACAAACAAAAGCCTTTCCCCCCCTCCAAAAGATTTGAAAGTATCTTGTCCCCTTATTGGTCCTTTAGGTCAGATGCCAGCCAGGTTACCTGAGCTTCTTAACCCTTTACAGGGAAAAGGATTTTGGAGTCTCTGGCCAGGAGGGATTTTATAGTACTGTACACAGGACAGCTGTTACCCTTCCCTTTATAGTTATGACAGGCATGTACTCCTTTCCCCAGGGCTCTTGGACTCCCCTTCATCATGCGTCGGGGCTGAAGTTCCTCCCTTTGGCCAGAGGCATTTCCCAGAGAGTTGGGTGGATCAGCGGTCCCGTCTTGTCTCCTAGCCTGGCCAATGCTGGGATTCGGGGCTTTACTCCCAGGGTTTCCAGGTCTTGATGCTCGATGTGTCATTTTTTTGGTGGCCATGTAATCTTCCATAAGGGTGACCATCTTCGACAGCATTGATGGCCAATGGCACTTCACCCACTCCCTTTTCCCGGCCAGAAGAATCTGGGGCAATTGTTCTATCACAATCATCGCTGCCACTTGTGCCACCATCTGTTTCCCTGGGTTCAGCCAGCCCCAGCAGTAATCTTGTAGATGCTGGGCCACCCCCTATGGCTGAACTCTAGGAGCATACTCCTGCTGTTGAAACCTCTGTCTGTATATCTTGGGTTGAATACCAGCTGGTTGAGAACGGCCTCCTTCACTTTAGTGTAGTATGGAGTTTCCACGGGGACCAGGCTGCAGTATGCCACTTGAGCGGGGCCCATAATGTATGGGGCCAACAAGGTAGTCCAATGCTCTGCTGGACATTGCTCCACAGTGACTACCCCCTCAAAAGTAACTAGGAAAGCCTCAGAAGCATCCCCGGGGTCCATCTTCATAAGCCTTATAGGTAGCCTTGCAGGGAAGTTGTTTCCTTCCAGCCCAGGCGCCGTGACATTAGCTGCCCCGTGGGGATGTATGAGCACTCTCATCTGTTGGTCCAGACGCTCCTGTTGTACCTGGTGCTGGGCTGCCAGTTCTTGTATCAGCTGCTGCTGCTCTTGCTGCTGGGCCATCTATTGCTGCTGCTGGACTGTGATCGCCTGCAGCATCTGCCCCTGTTGCTGCTGCTGCAGGGCTACCTGTTGTTACTGGCTCTCCAACACCCACTGTAACATTTTTTCTGTATCCATGATTCTATCTCTTTATAATCTTCTAAGCTCCTTGTTTGTCTTTTCAATAGGACCCAGTTGTTGCCCCAATTTTCTATCACATGTTGGGGGTTGGCTGGGTGCCCTGGGCTGACAGTATCACCTAATGGCAATACTCCAGTGTGTAATACCTACTAGCAAGAGTTCAAAGGGAAGCCACTTAGTCTTGCGGCAGTATCAGAGGTAGAGCTGCCTAGCGGCGAGAATCCAAGGAGCTGCTCCATCTAGCAGTGCTATCAGGGGAATTTAATTGGATTTAAGATTCTTAATATTGGTTAAATGGCCTGTTTCGGGACAACTTCTTAACTGTCTTCTTCTAAGTAACCGATTTAAATATTTTCTTTAGCTTTATAGAATGTAGCTAAGATTTCGTACTTTGCCAGTGATAAGCTGGCTGGTTATTTATTAATAACCAACAGGTCTACCCACTCCGTAATAAAGTTATTTTGTCCATCTATAAACATACTTAGTTATCTAAGGATGGATTTGCAATAATTTTGGGAGGCAATGTACTTTGATCTTAACTCACCAAAATGAAAGCACCCCCAAGAAGAGTTTCTTTCTCATTATGGGTGTAACCTCTCTTAAAAGCTCTCTGGAGACAGACATACAGAAGAGATTTTAATGGAAATAACCAGTTTATTGTTTATGTTCGATCATTGTTGGATATTTTCTTTTCCTTTCTTTAATACAGAATAGCTGTGGTTAATAATTGTGATTGTTTTTGTTTGGTCTTGATCATGGTGTCCTCTAAGATATGTAAAAGAACCCTGATGTCTAAACAATGGGAACCACAGCCCAAGTTGTAAGAGAAATAATTAGTAAGAGCTTGTTTCTCTAAATTAAATATTTTTGTATTTTTTAAAACATTACTTGGCATCTGGCAATTTAAATCACTCATTTCAACCCCACAAGTCCCTGAGGGCAGGGGTGGAGGGGGGGATCAGGCATCATGGGAGGAAGGTGGATAGTAAACTACACAGAGGGACAAAGCAGGTCAAAAAATTCAAGTTACAACAAGGTGAGTAACCTCTCCTTTTTCTTTGAGTGATTGTCCCTATATGTAGTGCACTTCAGATGATTCACAAGCTGTGTCTCTTTAAGGGAGGCAGGTGCCTGGAGTCCTATGACACAACAGACAGCATGAGACCTAGAGAGGCGTTAGAAGTGGTTGTTTGCACACGTGCATAATGTTCAATTAAGGTGCATACAGTGCAATGGAATACTAAACTGTATTATATTGTTCAGTCACTAGGTATCACTGTATGTAAAATACCTTATTTAAGCTAACCTCAGCCATACCTGGCAAAGAATTAAAGGATCTTATGATGAACACATTTGTTGTGTACCTCACTAAGAAAGAAGCTCTGTAGCCTGTCCATATCTGGTACAGGAATATGATATGGTGTCAGAAGTAAACTAGAGTCAGAGGAGAACACAAACAAAAGGAAAACAGCAACAAAGGATGCAAACATAAGGAACAAAGCAACGTTTTCAGAATCTCATCAACATGTCATTCTTCAATATCCCAAAGAACTTCAGCTTTGGCAAACCTTCACAATGGAAGACTGGAAGCAGTATTTTGCAAGATTTCAATTTGCAAACATGCTCCACAAAGAAACTAGAGATATATGGATATCTTCCTTAATTTGTGCTATGGGGAAGCAGACAGTACATATCTTTAAATCCTTTGACTTTACTGAAGTCAATCACAATGATGACTATGAAAGGGTTTCTGGCTATGTTTGATGTATGCTTTATACCTTAGGAAAATGTGGTTTATGAAAGAGAATGCTCCCAAAAAAAGAATTCAAGAATCGGGGGAAATATTTGAATGTTTTATATGAGTTCTGCATACATTGGCTGAAAACTGCTCTTATGTGACTGTAAAATATGAAAATATCAGAGACCGGCTGGGTTATTGGGTTAACAGATAAAAACCTTTCACAGCAGCTACAACTGAAGAGAGATTTAACCCTAGCCACAGCTATATAGAAAGTAAAAAAGTCTGAGCTGGTGAGACAGCAAAACCAAGAACTTGCCAAACTTGAAAAAACAAGAAACTAGCTTAGAAGCTGTTAACAGATGCAGCATGAGTGCTAAAAGTTATTACCATAAAACCCCTTAGGGAAAGAGAGAGAACTCCCAGGCTCAGAGAGACTAATTCCTGCCTGCATGCACAAGCTATGAAAACGTCATATCCCAAGAGATGATGTATATCCAGACAGAGGTATAATAAATACATGAAATATTGGCATTTTTCACCTGTTTGCTGCACCAAACCACTCAGGGAGTTGACTCATATTACAGACAGACAATCAAAAGCCTTTGTTTCTGAGATCTATCACTTGTGATGACGTATAACCTACTTGGAGAGTGAAACTGAACATTCATGGCAAGAATATTGACTTTAAAATTGACACAGGAGTAGACATCACAGTCCTTTCAAAAGGGAATTACAATCTTCCCAGAGCTGAAGTCACCTGACATAGCTCTGACAAGCTCTGGAGGTATTCTGTATGGCATGGGACAGTTCACCTCAGAAACAATTTACATAGACAAAAGCTTTGCATTCAGAGTGAATGTGATCAATAGATTACTTACCGACAGCCTTCTCAGCCACAGTGTGGCAGCCGTGATGGACCTTGTGAGAAAGGTGGAAGAACTCAATGGAATATTTGATGATACTGGACTTTTGAAAGGAGATCCAGCACAAATAATCTTAAGAGACAATGCTGAACCCCATGGTGTTTATACACTTCTCAGGATCCCTATCCCATTACTTGATAAAGTGGAAACTGAGTTAAAGAGAAGGGAATAGATTGGCATAATTGAGTAAATCCCTAAGACAACAGCATAGTGTGTCCCAATGGTATTAGTTATAAAGAAAAATAGGAAAATATGATTCTGTGTTAATCTTAAATGACTTAATGAAGCAATAGAGAGAGAAAAAATATCTGGTACTAGCAGACTAGGACAAGTCATTTTATCATAGAAGTGTATGATTGTCATGGTGAACACATACATTGTGTCATATAATCAATGTGTGATAAATAGATATAAGTAGGATAGAACTATAGGAGTATAAGATTGACAAGTATTTAGGAGTGATGAGTGGGCATTGGGGATCAGCAAAACATGGCTTGTAATGCAAGGCCTAAAAGTTGAGGCCTGTATGGTTTTGGTTTAGCCACACTAGACTTCAGGCTTAACAATGCTTGACATAAGGGGGGCGGGGCGGGACCAAATAATAATGCTATGCCAGTAAAGTAAAAAGATTACTGGAAAGAATGGACCAATAATTGATGTTACAGGAAATATGTTGTAGTGTACCCACCTAGATCATAAGACACCTGATTGTAACATCACAAAAAATTCTGTTCTGACTGTAGGCTACCCTGGAAACAGGTTTACACAAATGTTAATGAGATGCTTATAAGACAAAGGGGAGCTAAGCACAACCTATGAAAAGTGAGGCACTCCAAAAAGAATTAAGATGTGGAGCACCAGGAGAACGGGGGTGCATATGCAGACCACAGAGACATTGCTAAAGAAAAATCGCCAGACCTGGGTGCATGCAGTGTTTGCACAACCTGAAATGCACTACACATAAGGACAATAACTCGAACTTCTTCATCTAGTGAAGTTGTGGGGGTCTGGTTCAGACACTTCTGAGGTTTGTATTCTAAACTAAAGGACCTTGAAATTTGAGATAGAGGGCCTGCAAATCAGGGGTTAACACAAATAAAGAACTGTTATGTTGAAATTAATGGAATTACACCAGTATAAAGCTAGTAGAAATAAGGAGAATCAGGCCTAAAACGTCTGACAACAAATTCAACTTCAGTGAAACTCTCACAACTTTTTAGCAAACCATTATCCTTCCATGGGGTCCTAGGCTCTGCCCCAGCAAACTGGTCTGTGAAAGCAAAGGGGTCTGGCCCATGTATACCAGCTTGGGAGATCAGGGCTCTATAATATAATTATTTTGTTCTTGCTAAATAGATTATTTATTTCTTCAACTCAAAAAAGGGAAAGTAAAGCTCAGGCTTCAAGCCCCTTCAACCACATTCGTTGCCAACTCATTTTTGCCTGGGACAGTTTCCTCTCCTCCCCCCATGAGGCTTCAAACTCTTGCATGTTTCTTGTCTTCTCCCTGTTAGCTGTCAGGCCCTTCCTTATCTTTCTCCTCACTGAGACATCTCTGTGCATCCCCCAGGCCTCAATCTCCAACCTCCAGGCCTTCCCCCTCCCTTTTCTTATCATGTGATTAAAGACTCTCATTCTATTAGCGTACAATGGGAAAGGACCCTCTCTATTTTGGCTTCCATAACCATGCTACTGGTAAAGAAATGATGGCCTGTTGAAAGACAGAGCAGACCGATGTTGTTTGTGTTTTGGACTGGAGAGGGGTACACTTCAGCATTTCATTACAGTTGGATCTATTTAAAATTTTGTTCTCAGGTTCTAGGGGTATGTATTGTTAGCAGATTCTGACAGATCTAAGTAATTATTCATATCTTTCAACAGTTTGTAGGCACAATCTATCTGATTTTTTATATTCCCACCAACGCTATGGTATTGGAGGAGCACCTTCAATGGAGTTATACATCTCTAGTCCTAATTAGCCTACTTTCCCCAAATATTTTTCACATGATAATACTTCAAAAAGCATATGGTCAGAAGAAACATCAAAGAGTGGGATTAGCTCACCAGACCTGCAACTGTACAACTTCAGTAATACTGACATGTGTGGTTTGCCAAGATAAAGTAATCAAAGGTTTCTAAATACCAGTTTAACTTCAGAACTACATCTAACCGGTACAGTCATGAAAGGTGCTGAACAGCTATTTGCAAGATACTAAGCACTTTACTCCCACTGAAATAAGGGCACTCGGTACCTCACAGAACAGACCCCTTTGTTAGTGGGGTGTTTGACAGCATGCAGTAAATACATCATACTGTACACCTCAATCGTAATTTTACAGTGTACCATTTTGATGTAGTTTGGATATTGTGCTGGGAAAATCTGACTGCAAAAGGTTTACAGGAAATCTTTTTTTGAACACAAGACTAACATTACGCATGGGAATGATACATTGTCGGTTTGTTAAATCTGACTTCAAAAAAATGCTGACGTACAGGACCTGGATGTGAAAATAGCTAGTGGCTCAATAAAGGTTTTTCTGGTCTGTGAGTTCATGTATTGAAGCAGCCATATGAATAATAACATCCTTAACATATCTCCCAGCTACTCCTTTGGGAGAATGATGAAAGTGGAAAAAACAAAGTCTGATTCATTGACAAGTTGTGATTTTTTTTTAAGTGTACTGTTCCATGTATCATACTGTTCTTTAAAGTCCCCGAGTTACTAACATATTCTAAGATTGTTTTATTTCAATTAATAAATGAACATTAGTATGTTCTCACCTTATCGCTGGTGATGAGACTAGCAATGGCTTTTAAGGGGAGATACCTTGCCTTCTTGTTTTAGTCTTTAAGCAGGCTGTAATGCTGTGTTCAAATATGAATCAAGTTTAAAGTGCAATTACTTTGGTGGCCAGTCTATTCTTTAGTGGATATTGGCCACATTAAACCACCAAGCAAACAAAATGAATCAGCAGAGTGCATCAAGATTAGCGACCTCTTCTCAAAGCAAGGTATGTCTATACTACTGCTGGAAGTGTGCTTCCCAGTGTGGATAGACAGAAAAGTGCTAGCTCTGCTCAGCCTACTGCACTAAAAATAGCAATGCAGCTTGGGACAAGATAGGCACAGGCTTGAGCAAGCTGCCCAAATATGTACCCAAGGTGTCTGAGGGGGGGACGGGGAGTATACCCAGGCTGCTAGCCCAAGTCACCGTCCATGCTACCCTTGGTTACACAGCTATTTTTAGTGTGCTAGCTCGAAGTATGCTCCCAGCTGCAGTGTAAACAGATTTAAGATTCGATCATGCAACTTCTACCCACTCAGATAATCAAGGAGACTAAGATTTACTCATGCAATCAGAGGCATGAACAGGATCCAGTCCTTGGATAACAGGGTTGTTGCAGATAAGAATTAGAGTTTATTGGAAAATTTCAGCAAAAACAAAATTGGGATGAAAACCAAAATGAAATGTTGCAAATATTTCTGTGGTTCTTCCCTAGCTTCATTGGCAACACTTTATAGGGGACTTGTCCAGCACTCTCATTCACTAATCCTAATGGGATGCTATTTGCCACTTATTTTCAGCATCACTAATATTTACAAAATATAACTGTTCCAGAACTGTTGCCTGCATTTCTAAATTTCTTAGCTTATTACAAAAGAAGAGGTTACTGACCTGTAACTGAAGTTCCTTCGAGATGTTTGGTCTCTATCTGTATTCCAATGTGGACTGCACATGTGCCCGGAACCAGAGAACTTGAAAGTAGCGTCCATTGGTCCATGCACATACCCTAGCTCACTTTGTACCTCTGACTGAGGGGATAGAGGATGGGGCGGACTGGCTGCCTCTCTAGTTCCTTTTCTATCATGAATCAAATCTGATCCAAAGCAGAGGGGAAGGAGGGTGGATATTGGATGGCAGATAGGGACCACACATCTTGTAGAACGTCCAGTTACATGTAAGCTCCTCTT
Organism: Trachemys scripta elegans; assembly: GCF_013100865.1. Lineage (NCBI taxonomy): Eukaryota > Metazoa > Chordata > Testudines > Emydidae > Trachemys > Trachemys scripta. The sequence continues at coordinate 223,065,258 of NC_048298.1, read as the reverse complement.
CTTCTTTGAGGATGGTCTCTATGGTATTCCACTGTGGATGATTGACAAGCAATACCTAAGTAGCAGGAAGGTGTTGAGAGGAATACAACTATCCCAAAGGACATAAGCAGAAGGGTCCTGCAACAGACCATAATGTTTTGTAAATGTGTCTTCGGAGTGCTTTATGGCCACTTTACAGATGTCCAGGAGGAGAATCTCCTGAAGAGACACAATAGCTGTTGCTTGTGGTCTGTGGAATGAGCTCTTACCCTATGGAAGCAGGAGAGGTTCAAAAGCTGATAGAGTAGACTGCATCCAGAGATCCATTTGGAGATTTACGGGGTGGAGATGGCATGACCTCTGACTCTATTTGCTATAGCAACGATAGTCTCCGGGATTTCCTGAGTGGTTTTGTCCTCTGTAGGTAGAAAGCTAAGGCCCACCAAACATTAAGGGTAGAATCTTCATTTCACTGTGGAAGCATGTGGTTTGGAAAGAACACAGGTAACTGAATGGATTGGTTAAGGAGAAATTCCAAAACTACGTTAGGGGAGAATTTGCGGTGTAGACAAAGAAACCTTATCCTTATTCAATATAGGATATGGAGAAACTGCCATCATCATTCCAAGTTTGATAACCCTTCTCATTGAGGTGGTGGCAACTGAAAAAGCAACCTTCATGGAAGGTTGGGATATGGAACAAGTAGCTAAAGGTTCAAAGGTGGTCAGCACTGAGAGAACAAGGATCAGGTCCCACTGGGGGGCACTGGCTTCTGAATAGGTGGGAAGGTTTTTATTAGGTCTTTCGAGTCCTAGTCAGCGAATGGGTGAAGTGAGTAGCTCAGAGAAGGTGGATGGTATGCGCGGATCGCTAACAAGTGTACTTGCCAGGAGCTGATTGATGGACAGATTTGATGTCTTCAAAGAGAGGATATAGTCCAAGATGAGAGGAATATCTATAGTCTCTGACCGAGTGCTTCTTGGTTGTGCACAAGAAGAGAAGCATTTCCATTTAGCTAAGTTACATTTTCTAGTAGAGTCCTTTCCACTATTAGAGACGATGTCTCGTACAGCTGTGGAGCATGAACATTCTAAGGATGATACCCATCCAAATACCAAGCTCTGAGGTGGAGGGGACACAGATTGGGGTGTTTGAACTTGCTGTTCCACTCTGTCAGGAGCTCAGGGAATGTTGAGAGGATGATTGGTCATCAGGATGACATGCATTGTAGATTGGAAAACCAGAATTGTCTGGGCCAGAAGGGGTTAATCGGGATGATCCTTGCGCTGCCCTGTTGGATTTTCTAAGGAACTTGTGGTAGGAGCGGTAGCGGAGGGAAGGCATAGTTAAACTTATCCGATGAAGCAAAAAGCACAGCATCACCCTGGGAGTTGTGACCTAAGGCTCTTCTGGAGCAATACATGAGGTATTTCCTGTTTGAGAGGCAAACGGATCCCTGGTTGGCATCCCCCATAGAATGAAAATGTTGTGCAGTACTGAGTTGTAGAGCTCCCACTCACGGTTGATTGCAAAATGTCTGCTGATGGAATCTGTGAGCACATTTTGCTTCCCCGGAAGGTAGGCTGCTAATAGGGTGATTTGATTGCTGATACACCAGTTGCAGAAGCAGCTTCTGCACACAGGGAGGCAGATCTTGCTCCCCCTTGCTTGTTGACGTAGAAGACAGTTGTAACAGTCTCTGATATTATAAGGACATGGTGAGCACGGATGAATGGAAGAAAGGACTTGTATGCCTTCTGAACTGCTCATAACTCCAGGATATTAATGAGCATCCTGGACTCTCAAGATATCCAGGCACCCTGTGCTGTGTGGCTGTTCATGCAGGCTCCCCCGCATAATGTGGATGTAGGTGTAAAGATGGTCCTGTCCAGAGAGGAAGTGAGAAAGGGTATACCTACTCATACCTGATGACAATTTGTCCACCATGGTAGTGAAGACAGTACCTTGGCCAGAACTGTCACCATAAGGTGCAAGGAACGATGGCTCGGAGAGTATACTGACTGCAGCCACGCTTGAAGGCAACGAAGGTGGAGTCTTGTGAATTGGGTGACATAAGTGCACAAGGCCACATGACTTAGGACAGACAGACATGTATTGACTGGTACTCAATGGTTGCTTTTGACCGGACCTATGATACTGTTCATAATCTGGAACCTGTCCGTGGGCAGGTATGCTCTTGTGGTGATAGAATTTAAGGTTGCCCTGATGAAGTCCAGAGATTGTGTGGAGCTGAGAACAGATTTTTAGATGTTTACACTAACTCCCAGTGAAAAGAGGTAGTGTAGCATCATCAAAGTTGACAAACAGTCTACTGGGGAGGGAATTGGTAACAGGGAGCCAGTTGTTGAGGTAAACTGATGTCTGATGTGAGCTGCTAAAACTGAGAATATCTTGGTAAAGACTCTGGGGATGATCACTATTCCAAAGGGGAGTAGTCTGTACTGAAAATGTTTGGAGCTTACCATGAATCTGAGAAAGCATCTGTGGGTGGGATGAATGTCTACATGAAAGTTGGTGTCCTTCATATAGAGAGCCGTGAACAACATGCCCTTCTCTAAAGATGCAATTATCACTGCCAATGTGAATGAATTGGTTGAGATGGAGGAAGTTGAAGACTGGTCTCCAACCACCCTTCTTTTTGGGTGTCAGGAAGTAGTCAAGTAAAACCCTCTCCCTTGGTATTGTGGTGGCGCACATTCTATTGTTCCTTGCTGCAGTAAGGAGTTCATGTCTTGTTTGAGAATACTTTCATGAAAGTGGCCCCCAAAAGGGGTGGGGTGCATTTTTTTTGGAGGAGGTAGGGATGCAAACTCCATCGTATACCCAGAGATGATGACATTCAGCACCCACTTGTCCATTATCATACTCCAGTTGTTGACTCCAGTTGTTGAAAAAGAGTGCTAGATGACTCCAAATGGTGGGTGGGGGTTAGAAGGTGTAGGGCTTAGTGTTTCGTGGATCTTGATCTCCTGTAAAAAATAACATCAAGCCAGAGGCTGAGAATGAGATGCTGAGCTTCTAGTAGAGGGTATAGGGAAGTGGAACTTTTGAAGCCTCTGTCTCTTACATGATAGTTCATAGGACCTCTGTGCTGTGTATCTAGATTTGGCAGATGGGTGGTGAAACTTCCTATTGGGGCAGGCACGTATACCCTCAGTGAGTGGAGGGTAGCCCTGGAATCCTTCAGGGTATGGAGGGACTTGTCTATCCTCTGGTTGAAGAGGTGTGATTCATTTAAGGCAAGGTATTCAATGGTATTCTGGATCTCCATAGGGGAACCCTGATCCATGGAGCCATGACTTCCCTGCACACAGGGATGGCAGTAGCCATAGCTCTAAAGGAGGCATCAGCAACATTGATTGAAGATTGGGGCCTCACGGCCTTCTCCATGAGGTATTTGGGAGACAAAGTTCCTGCCCTTCTCAGATATGGCTGGAGAATGATCAACAGATACTGCACCTTGACACGATGTGAACTTTCCCAAGGCAATACAGATGATCATTGCTGACCGAGAAGGATCATGGGCAGGAAGCACAGAGTTTGAAGTCTGAAGTCCTGGGCATGGTCTAGTACCCAAATGGGGTCTTTAAAATAGAGACTTATAAAACAAAAACAACAAAGTCACATTCAAGAGGAGGATAGTCTGTATATCCCTTGACTAAGGGATTGCAAATGGGTATTAATACTAACCAAGTCACATCAAGAGAACCCTAAATCTCACCATTCCGAACAGGAAGCTGGTTACATATGGACTTTTGATGATGATTGCGACGGCTTGGTTTTCCTGAACTCTTTTTGAAGACCAGACTCTTGAGCACCAAGGTAAAGAACAGTCAGGAATTAAATAATCCTGACTGAAACAGCTGAATGATTTACTACTTTATTTAAAAGCAAACAATACAGAAAACCTTGTTGGAACATACTTTTGTAGTACTTCCACTGTTTATTTTTTAAAATGTTTAGTTTAGTGGGAGAACATTCTCCCCCCACCCTTTCCCCCAATTGACGAAGGCACAAAAATAATTCAGGTTCTGTTGTGTAACAGTGGCTGATCCCTTCTTGACATTGGCAAGCATCCTTTTCATTATCTGTATTTCAGACAAGGGAGGATGCAGAAGCAGATGTTATTACTGATATACATAAATTGCTGAGCAAACAAGAGGATTACTAGAGGAAGGAAAGTATTTGGAAACAACATCCGTCTCCCAATGTTTTCAGTTTGAAATATATTCTGGGTCAATTCCCAAGATCCAATTTTCAGCTAACCAGGAACAATATGCAAACTCAGCAATAATAAAGGCCAACATATGTAGGCTAGTGATTTGCAGGGGACAGGCAATTCAACCATTTCTTTAGGTCAGAGTTAATCAACCATTGCAACCCCAGGTGCAAAGTGGGACAAGCATCACAAAAACACATTCAAAAGGGTTGTGAAGCATTGAAAATGTTATTATAATCTAATAAAATAAAATAAAATAAAAATCACGCTCCTCTCTCCTGACACACACTTGCCCTTCAATATAGTCTTATCATTATCAACTACACTCTTTTTTAGCGAATGTAAAGGGGTAATGAAAATTTCTGAATTCAAATAAGGGGTTGCCAACCAAAAAAGACTGAGAAAGATTGCTGTAGATGACTCATTGCGATGCTGCTGTCATCATTTCAGATACACATATTTGATATGAAAAATTGCATTTGGATTAGACAAATTTGGAGAAAAGCAAATGGATTCACTGATGGTGTTGTTGTTGGTGGGAGGGGGGTTGTTTGTTTTTCCCAACTGTCGCTTGTTACATTCCAAGTTATTGACTTCCTCTGAGTCAAGCCTGAAAGATGAGGATCTGTGGGTACATCAAACAAAAGACATCAATGGGACAAAATGACTATGTCCTCAGCCCCATGCTTTAAGAACTCTACTGACTTAGTCATGGTTACTGGAAATCCATTAAAACCTGCCTGGCTTTTTTTCATTTTTGGTAGGCTTTGGTCTGTTTTCTGTTCATGGCATTTTTATATTGCTTTATGAACATATTGTTTCAGTCTGTAATTTATTGATGCTCTTGCCAGAACACCCTGGAGAATGAGATGTATAGATCAAGGATTTCCTGATAAAATAAACAGATTTGAACTCCACTGAATGTAGCCTCCAGGGCAACAAAGAAACACACTACAACTTGAACATAAAATAAGTACTTCCAAACTGAAATAAGAAAATAAAGCTTGGGTTTCTTTAAAGTTGACCAGTTAAAAGGAGCCAGTAAATGTAATAACTTTCTGGCAACTATGTTTCTGTATAGTGACTCAAGCATGGTTTCAAGGTGGTTTGCATTTTTTTCAGTAGATTACACTCTATAGTGCATTCTTATTACTAATAAAAATATGCAAGGGGAAAAAAACTTTTGGATAACACATGTTCTAAAACTCACTGATTGGTTCCATAATCTTGAAGCTTTTGTCTTTTTAGTTCCTCGAAGTACTGCCAACCTAAAATCAACCACGAAGATTTAGAGAAAAAAAAGCTTTGAATGGGTTGAATCGTCCTAAATTTCAATGGTAGCGTTCGGAGGGGAACACTGTGTTAAAATGATCAGAAGGCTAATAAGTAGAGTTTCTCCCCCATTCAGATTTTAATGAATAAATAACTTTTCATTAACAGTTTGAAATCAGAAAAATAACAGTTCTGAATATTTATAATGATAGAAAATAGGCACATTTGGACTGAACAGCAAAATTCAATAATTACAAATGGAGTTGTTTATACAAACACTGTGCATGCGTTTGGTCCTAGGATAATACAAAATGTATTCATTACATTTCTACTTTTAATTGTTAATAATAATTTGTTAACATTAAAAAAACCAAACGAAACACTCTATTTGATGGACCTTCACATTTTGTATTCTAAAATTAGAATAGAATCCTGTAACTCGAGTATCTATCACCTATAACCCTAAGGAAACTCTGTTTTCAAGGTGAGTATTATATCACTCATGTTAAACCATTCTACTTCACCAATCTTGCCTGCTTTCCTATCTTTGTTACCTCAAAACTTATATAAACCTACCTATATAGGAAAAGGAGAGGTTACTCACCTCGTGCAGTAAGTGGGGTTCTTTGAGACGTGTACCACTATGGGAGCTCCACTTTTTTAAATTACTGAAGAAATCAGAGTCCTTCATGGAGTGTCTGTTTGAGAACTCCTGGTTAAGCACTGATAGAGGCTAATAATTTAGCAGTATTCAGAAAAAGTTTAGCCCTTTACATGAATAGCAGGCTATAGAGTTACATTTGCTAGGACAAACCCTTATTATACAGTACAGCCACACGTGGCTAGCCCACATCAGCTGACTCGGGCTCACTGAGCTCAGGCTGCAGGGTTAAAAATTGCTTTGTAGATGTTCAGGCTCAGCTAGAACCTGAGCTCCAGGACCCTCCACTCTCGCAGGATCCCAGAGCTCAGGCTTCAGCCCGAGCCTGAACATCGACACCATTATTCAGCCCAAGAGTCTGAGCCCCGCAAGCCTGAGTTAGCTGACACGGGTTAGCTGCGGGTTTATCATCGCCATGTAGACATGCCCATAGGTGGTGCAGGTAGGGCCACCTATTATTAAAGTTGCCTGACACTTTCTATTTTAAGACCCTGATTTCAGTTACCTATAATGTCACACTAACTGATTGGGCTGAAATTTTCCATGCTGGGTGTATTCATCAGGCTGGTGTTTTCTTTTCTTTTTTATTTCAGGTACAGCAGTTCAACCATGTCTCAGAACAAGGTTAGAGAAACACATTGGTTCGCTCATGTTAAAAAAATTCTTTTAGCCAATATTCCCAGAACGAATTTTGTTGTGTGTGGATGTGCACCACCAGTAGAAACAAAAAACCTAGATATTATATATATTTTTAAAAAGTTACCATAGGGATGATTATTCCAGCTAGGACAGGTTAGGCATTTTAGAACTCGCTACTCAAAGAATTAAATTTAAGCATAAGAGAGAAATAAAAATTATGAAACGCACAGACCAGTCAAAAAACATTTTGAAAGAATAAAGTTACAGAGAATATATGTGCATTACAGGAAGTATCAAGAAGTAACAATACAAGTATGTGTTGGGAGGTGAGGGAGAGATAGACTCTGTGTGTGTGTGTGTGTGTGTGTGTGTGTGTGTGTGTGTGTGTGTGTGAGAGAGAGAGATGCTGCCCCTTTAAGTAGATCAGCATTCAACAATACATGCTTATTCAGACAGCAGCAGTAGCCAGCAAGCTCCATCCCACTCTTGAGCCCTGTTGTGTCCCACTCAGTGGAGATGGGGTACAGGGGTTGGGGAGAGGAGGACACTGACATCAGAGCCTTCCCTCCCCTCCATTCAGCAAGGAGGCACCTGGGAGCTGCTGGCCAAGGGCTCCAAGGCAGAGGGCAGGAGCAGCGCAGCAGTGGGTGGGAGGGGCACCTGAAGTGTGCAGCACTTGATAGCCTGCTGGGCAGCTTAGAGAGAACTTAGGTTGTAGCTATAATTGAGAAGCTTCAGTACTTCAATGCTTTTTGGCACTGGGGGGAGGGGGAAAGTGGCATTGTCCTGTTGTAAAGAATGTGTCTTTTGCCATTCCTGTGAAAACCTACTCAAATGTGGCAAAGTTAAGAGCCTCTGAAAATCTTTTTAGCACATGCTCAGTAGAGACAGTTTGGCAGCTAAGTTCTCCTAAAATACTGTTTGCACTTGGCACAGCCCAGGCCAGGAATGCAGAGGCCGAATAGGACTGACCTTGCAATTGCAACTCCTTGTAGGCAGTAGTCACTGTAGCGTCAGGGCTCTGGAGCGTAGAAGAACAAGAGCTGATGCAGGAAAACCAGGACTGTGACAGCCTGGAGAAGCCAGCAGTAAAAGTGTATAAGCATGAATATTCTCCTCTCAGAACTTGGATTAGAATCCAGGATTTCTGAGTCAACACTCATCTGTTGTCAACAAATGACTGTGAACCCACGGCCCACACAGAGGACAACCTTCTATTGCTATTACTCCATTAGCTTGAGTGGCAGAGGTCCGTGCTTTGGATCTAAATGCTCCACTGGTGAACCATGTGGAAGTCAATATGGTTCACTATGACAGAATTGTTTTTTTCAGTTTGCTTTTTTAAAATCTAGGAATTTACAGACAAAAAACTATGTTGAAAGAACATTACATTTGCAAAGTCAAATATGCAAAAGTTACAAAATGCCAGAACTAAGGTTGCATGTGCAAGCTTAATTCGCTCCCCTTGTGTCTAGACATAAGTCTTTAATTGTATGCTCATATGCTACTTCCCCTGCTAGCATATGGACCGCTACATTTTTCAGTGCATAGGATGAACACTGCCCACTTAAGGAGCAGATATTCAAAATTTTATTTTTTTCTCATGGTTTCTATTTGTGGCCCCAGGTCTTATTTACTGCACACTATTCAAACCCTGCTCCAAAGAGAGAACTAATTTCCCCATGTACTTTTCTATGGCACTCATCCCTGCAGCATCTTGGTACTTCATAAGAAATGAGTAATCTTCACAACACCTGTGTGAAACAAAGGGATGGTATTATTCCCATTTTACAGATGAGGAAAGGAGGCACGGGTATCTTATGTCAAAAGTAAAAGGGAAAGCTGACAGGTGTGGAGGAGCATGTGGGTCAGACAGAGATATCCCTTAGAGGAAGATCTATTAATGGAGATTCTCTATGCCCTAGTAAGGAGAAGAGGATGAAAGATGATAAAATACAACTAGGATCTGATGAGAAACAGTCAAATGAAAAAAGTCCCATTCAATTACATCATGTAATGGCAGGCAGCGTTAACATTTTTAAAGTGCTCATATACCACTGCTAGATGTCTAAATAATAAGATGAGTGAACTAGAGTGTCTCATATTAAATGAGGATATTGATATAATAGGCATCACAGAAACTTGGTGAAATGAGAATAATCAATGGGACATGGATAATCCTCAAACTGACATTTGTACCCAGTAATACCAGGGTACAAAATGACAGGTTTCAGAGTAGCAGCCGTGTTAGTCTGTATCCGCAAAAAGAAGAACAGGAGTACTTGTGGCACCTTAGAGACTAACAAATTTATTAGAGCATAAGCTTTCGTGGACTACAGCCCACTTCTTCGGATGCATATAGAATGGAACATATATTGAGGAGATATATATACACACACACACATACAGAGAGCATAAACAGGTGGGAGTTGTCTTACCAACTCTGAGAGGCCAATTAATTAAGAGAAAAAAAAAAAACTTTTGAAGTGATAATCAAGCTAGCCCAGTACAGACAGTTAAGAAGTGTGAGAATACTTACAAGGGGAGATAGATTCAATGTTTGTAATGGCTCAGCCATTCCCAGTCCTTATTCAAACCGGAGTTGATTGTGTCTAGTTTGCATATCAATTCTAGCTCAGCAGACTCTCGGAGTCTGTTTTTGAAGTTTTTCTGTTGTAATATAGCCACCCGCAGGTCTGTCACTGAATGACCAGACAGGTTAAAGTGTTCTCCCACTGGTTTTTGAGTATTTTGATTCCTGATGTCAGATTTGTGTCCATTAATTCTTTTGCGTAGAGACTGTCCGGTTTGGCCAATGTACATGGCAGAGGGGCATTGCTGGCACATGATGGCATATATCACATTGGTAGATGTGCAGGTGAACGAGCCCCTGATGGTATGGCTGATGTGATTAGGTCCTATGATGATGTCACTTGAATAGATATGTGGACAGAGTTGGCATCGGGGTTTGTTACAAGGATAGGTTCCTGGGTTAGTGGTTTTGTTCAGTGATGTGTGGTTGCTGGTGAGTATTTGCTTTAGGTTGGGGGGTTGTCTGTAAGCGAGGACAGGTCTGTCTCCCAAGATCTGTGAGAGTAAAGGATCATCTTTCAGGATAGGTTGTAGATCTCTGATGATGCGCTGGAGAGGTTTTAGTTGGGGGCTGAAGGTGACAGCTAGTGGTGTTCTGTTATTTTCTTTGTTGGGCCTGTCTTGTAGGAGGTGACTTCTGGGTACTCGTCTGGCTCTGTCAATCTGTTTTTTCACTTCAGCAGGTGGGTATTGTAGTTTTAAGAATGCTTGATAGAGATCTTGTAGGTGCTTGTCTCTATCCGAGGGATTGGAGCAAATGCCATCATGTGCCAGCAATGCCCCTCTGCCATGTACATTGGCCAAACCGGACAGTCTCTACGCAAAAGAATTAATGGACACAAATCCGACATCAGGAATCAAAATACTCAAAAACCAGTGGGAGAACACTTTAACCTGTCTGGTCATTCAGTGACAGACCTGCGGGTGGCTATATTACAACAGAAAAACTTCAAAAACAGACTCCGAGAGTCTGCTGAGCTAGAATTGATATGCAAACTAGACACAATCAACTCCGGTTTGAATAAGGACTGGGAATGGCTGAGCCATTACAAACATTGAATCTATCTCCCCTTGTAAGTATTCTCACACTTCTTAACTGTCTGTACTGGGCTAGCTTGATTATCACTTCAAAAGTTTTTTTTTTTTCTCTTAATTAATTGGCCTCTCAGAGTTGGTAAGACAACTCCCACCTGTTTATGCTCTCTGTATGTGTGTGTGTGTATATATATCTCCTCAATATATGTTCCATTCTATATGCATCCGAAGAAGTGGGCTGTAGTCCACGAAAGCTTATGCTCTAATAAATTTGTTAGTCTCTAAGGTGCCACAAGTACTCCTGTTCTTCTTTTTGAGGGTACAAAATATATCAGAAGGGCAAAACGGGTTGTGCTGGTGGGGGAGTGGCACTACATGTGAAAGAAAGTATAGAATTAAATGAAGTAAAAATCTTAAATGAAACAAACTGCACCATATAATCTCTATGGATAGTAATCCCATGCTCTAATAAGAATACAGCAGTAGGGATATATTACCAACCACCTGACCAGGATGTTGATAGTGGCTGTGAAATGTTCAGGGATATTAGAGAGGCTATTAAAATTAAAAACTCAATAATGGGGGATTTTAACTATCCCCATATTGGCTGGATACATGTCTCCTCAGGACGGGATGCAGAGAGAATTTTTTGACACCTTAAATGGCTGCTTCGTGGAGCAGCTAGTCCTGGAACTCACCAGAGGAGGGGCAACTCTTGATTTAGTCCTAAGTGGAGCACAGGATCTGGTCCAAGAGGTGAATATAGCTGGACTGCTTGGCAATAGTGACCATAATATAATTAAATTTAACATCCCTGTGGTAGGGAAAGCAGCCAAACACTGTGGCATTTAATTTCAGAAAGGGGGACTATACAAAAAATGAGTAAGTTAGTGAAACAAATTAAAAGGTACATGCCAAAACTGAAATCCCTGCAAGGTGCATGGGAACTTTTTAAAGAAACCATAATAGAGGCTCAACTCAAATCTATACCCCAAATTAAAAAAAAACATAGTAAGAGAACCAAAAAGGTGCCACCATGGCTAAACAACAAAGTAAAAGAAGCAATGAGAGGCAAAAAGGCATCCTTTAAAAGATGGAAATTAAATCCTAGTGAGGAAAATAGAAAGGAGCATAAACGGTGGCAAATGAAGATATAATTAGAAAGACCAAAAAGAATTTGAAGAACAGCTAGCCAAAGACTCAAAAAGTAATAGCAAATTTTTAAGTGCATCAGAAGCAGGAAGCCTGCTAAACCCCAACTAGTGGGGTCACTGGATGATCAAGATGCTAAAGGAGCACTCAAGGATGAAAAGGCCATTGCAGAGAAACTAAATGAATTCTTTGCATCAGTCTTCACGGCGGAGGATGTGAGGGAGATTCCCAAACCTGAGCCATTCTTTTTAGATGATAAATCTGAGGAATTGTCCCAGATTTGAGGTGTCATTAGAGGTGGTTTTGGAACAAATTGATTAACTAAACAGTAACAAGTCACCAGGACCAGATGGTATTCACCCAAGAGTTCTGAAGGAACTCAAATGTGAAATTGCAGAACTACTAACTGTAGTCTGTAACCTATCATTTAAATCAGCTTCTGTGCCAAATGACTGGACGATAGCTAATGTGATACCAATTTTTAGAAAGGGCTCTAGAGGTGATCCTGGCAATTATAGGCCAGGCAAGCCTGACTTTAGTTTCAACCAGTTTGCTTGGTACTGTAGTAAAGAACAAAATTGTAAGACACATAGATGAACATAATTTGTTGGGGAAGAATGAACACTGTTTTTGTAAAGGGAAATCATGCCTCACCAATCTATTAGAATTCTCTGAGGGGTCAACAAGCACATGGACAAGGGGGATCCAATGGATATAGTGTACTTAGATTTTCAGAAAGCCTTTGTCAAAGTCCCTAACCAAAGGCTCTTAAGCAAAGTAAGCTGTAATGGGATAAGAGGGAAGGTCCTCTCATGGATTGGTAACTAGTTAAAAGATAGGAAACGAAGGGTAGGAATAAATGGTCAGTGTTCAGAATGGAGAGAGGTAAATAGGGGTTCCCTTAGGGGTCTGAACTGAGACCAGTCCTATTCAACATTTTTCCAGATCATTTATGAATAAGGGGTAAACAGTGAGGTCGCAAAATTTGTGGATGATACAAATTCTTCAAAATAGTTAAGGCCCAGGCAGACTGCGAAGAGCTACAAAAGGATCTCTCATAACTAGGTGACTGGGCAACAAAATGACAGATGAAATTCAGTGTTGATAGATGCAAAGTAATGCACATTGGAAAACAATCCCAACTATACATATATAAAACGATGTGGTCTAAATTAGCTGTTACCATTCAAGAAAGATCTCAGCATCATTGTGAATAGTTTTATGAAAACATCCACTCAACGTGCAGCAGCAGACAAAAAAGCAAATGGAATGTTAGGCATCATTAAGAAAGGGATCGGTAAGACAGAAAACATCATATTGCCTCTATATAAATCCATGGTACACCCACATCTTGAATATTGCGTGTAGATGTAGTTACCCCATATCAAAAAAGATGTATTGGAATTGGAAAAGGTTCAGAAAAGGGCAACAAAAATGATTAGGGGTTTGGAACAGCTGCCATATGAGGAGAGATTAATAGGACTGGGACTTTTCAGCTTGGAAAAGAGATGACTGGGTGGGGAGAACCTGATTGAGGTCTAAAATCATGAATAGTGTAGAGAAAGTAAATAAGGAAGTGTTATTTACTCCTTCTCATAACAAGAACTAGGGGTCACCAAATGAAATTAATAGGCAGCAGGTTTAAAACAAACAAAAGGAAGTGTTCACACAATGCAGAGTCAACCTGTGGCACTCTTTGTCAGAGGATGTTGTGAAGGCCAAGACTATAACAGAGTTCAAAAAAGAACTAGATAAATTCTTGGGCGGATATCTCTATCAATGGCTATTAGCCAGTATGGGCAGGAATGATGTCCCTAACCTCTGTTTGCCAGCTGGGAATGAGCAACAGGGAATGGATCACTTGATGATTACCTGTTCTGTTCATTCCCTCTGGGGCACCTGGCATTGGCCACTGTCGGAAGACAGGATACTGGGCTAGATGGACCTTCAGTCTGACTCAGTATGGCCATTCTTATGTTGTCTTCAGAGTATCCACTTATTTTTGATACTCAATTTGAGATATCTACAACTTGATTTTTCAGAATACTTACCATTATACAGCATATTATTTCTTCAGAGCACAGCCCTCATTGAGTTCAAGTGCAGCTGTGAGTGCTCATAATTGTGGAAATCAGATTCCAGGTGTCTTAAGTTGGGCACCCAGAAAACAAGGAACACAATTTAGTGACCACCTGTGAAATTTTTGGTTAAGTGACTTGTTGAGCATCACAACAGAACTTGGTGGCAAAGAAAGGGATAGAATCTCCAAGTGGCTGATCTAAAAATATTTTGGTCGGTTCAGTTTTAAGTGACTTGCTAGGGAGACCATTCTAAAATAGAATTTTAATTTGGATTTCCCCTGCCATTGTATATTATGATCAATGCAAATCTATTCTAGCAGGAAGTCATCACAACCACAGAGAAGCAGTTTGATACCACACCTACATGAACATCTGTAAAACAGTATATTTTTTCTGAGGCTCCTGAACACAGGGAATATTTAGTTAAATGTACTTGATTCAATACATGTGTTTTCGCACTTGATTAAATTAAAAACAGAATGAAATGAACTTGGGGAAACTATAGAACATTAAATCATGAACACACTGAACTAGATCAGTACGAAAAGTGTTGACACAATTTAATGAGAACTTTGCAGACTGTTTTTTACTATTGGAGATATCCCTGAACAAACAGGAATCAGAACATTTTTGTTCTCCAATATTTCCTGTTGACTCTTCATACTGAAGGCTACTGAAATATCCTTTCCCACCTGAGTCTTGTGCAAAGAAATCTTGACTTCTGCTTTAAAAAGGGACAGTTTTAAAAAAACCAAAACACTTATGCATTTTCATTTTGAAAGCTGGTACAGAAGTTATACCCTCTTCCCAATATAAATAGAAGCAAACTAGATTTTAGACACTTACAAAGATAGAAAGGTTTATTAAACAAATCCAGAATTGGCAGATATTACATAAATTAAACAGCAGTAAAATTTTACTAAAGTTTATGTACAGATCACAGTGATTTTAATTGTGCAATGAGGGCTGACTTATGACTTTGAACAGTACTTATACATTGGATTTAGGACAAGCAACCAACAACATGTAACATTTGTCTAAGTTAACCTTGAAAGTCTAGTAGTTCAAATTGGTTAAGTAGTACACTGATGCCTGCTGCAACTACCACTACTTACTATGCAAGTATTTATCAAGCAGTTAGGTTTGCCATAGAAAAGTGCAATACATGGAAATGTCTGTACACAGTACAGTACAAAAGGAATCATGCTACAGTTCTTGAAAGCTGAAAAATAATTGTATAGCATAGGAAGCACTGCATCACAAGTCTTCTGAATGGCAAGCAGAAGGGCTGAATAGTAGGCATATTATTTAATTGCTTTCAAAATACACAAAATCCCTGTTCATCCATTTAAACATAGTTTAGTACCTATATTTTGATCAATTAACAATTTTCTACAGTGGAAGATCACGTTAGTTAAAGCTCAGTAGCACAAGTATTCATCAGTTAAGCTAATTTACAGGAAAATCTACAGCATGTTCTCCATCTAAATCATGAAGCATTTTAATCATTTGGTTACAAGGCAATTTATTTTACAATGCAAGTTCATTCACGTAAAAGCTCATATTGGGCAGTTAAAAACAAATATATAAACACAAAAATAAAGATAATTTTAACATTTCTTTTGTAACGTTCTTGTTCATTGAAGCTGAAGAAATATAAAGGTCTTATTACTGTTGTGGGAAAACAGCACTAGTTTATATGCAAAATACTTGTTAACAAAAGCAACCATTATAAAAAAAGAACTTTAGAGAATATAACACTTGAGTCAAATAATAAATGAAAAAAATGTTTTAAATTACTGAAGAAATCAGAGTCCTTCATGGAGTGTCTGTTTGAGAACTCCTGGTTAAGCACTGATATATATTTGCAACAGTGTGGTGTGAAATCCCAATCAGCAAAGAGTTAAAATGAAACTGACCCAACCATGCAAATAAATAAAATGTATAGGCAGTGGTGCCTCTTAAATTCTATATTGTACAGGAAATAACTGCTCATAATTACAAAACAGTTTTCATTTAAATAATGTTATGAAAATGGTCTATGATTAATAATCGTAAGTTACCAAAATGTGAAATAAGTTTTATACTAGAAAGCACATAAAGAGATTATTAGTCTGTAATAATTAGAGATCAGCAGTTGAGCTATATATGCACACACTATTCCAGAAAGAATGTAAAGTCAATCTATCAACTTAGTTTACCTGCCTGATTAGATTTCTCTACTCTCTGGCACAAAGCGTTTCAGTGCATCCATTGCCAACAATGGATAAATTTCACGGACAAAAATCTAACCCCTGGTGTGAAAACATTCAAGATCAATTACCGCCGCTGTGATACATGTGTTCATATGTATTCCCCTCTTCTGGCTTTGAAGATGTAAATGAGGCCTTAGACAGTTTTTTAAATCTGCAAACTGAGTTCTTGAAATTCAGCACACTCATTGCAATATGTCATTTTGTAATAAGAAACGGGTTTTGTAGTTCTCCATGAAATACTGTAAACTTACACATTAGAAAGAACTGTACTCTTTCAAAAATACAAGCTCTGTGTGCTGTATACTTAATTATTCTATCAAATCAGCAAGAGAAAGTTATCTCCCTGCATATAAATACATGCCAGATCAAACATTTTACAGAGATTGATATATTTTTACCAAGTAAAATGACTGTTCCTTATGCCAGTTCTGTGTCTTATTTTTATTTATTACCAGTTTCTACCCAGTATTTAATGGGAGTGGCACTTGGGGCCTATTAATAACCAGCGACATGTGGCACTTGCATCAAGTTATCAAGATGTCAACAGCAACACAGAATTTCCCCTTTGGTGTCTCAGTTTACTACCAGATAAACACTGTCTGCATTTCCGCAAGACACTTATGTAATCAGTCACACTCCTGTATTGTGTATAGGTCCAGAGAAATAGCCATTAATTTTTAAATATAAAGCAGAAATTGGAGTTTGACATATGATTAATTATACAAAATGATGAACATATATCTGTCAGCTCACTGCACTTGTGCACTGATGAGAACTAGGTGGGTACAGATGTCAGCAGCTTTTTACTGCTAGAGATTCCTGGCTGAAATTTGACTGAAGTCAGAAGCAGAATTATTTTACTAGCTTGGGTTATGAGCCAAGTGACCGTTTGAATATCACATACTATATTGCATTCAGCATGTAGTTCAAAACAATTACCCAACTTAGGCCTAGATTTCAACAATACCTAGGGCACTGCAGGTTACGATTGAGGTGCAGAGATCTGTGGAGAATTGTCCACATCATCTGTTTTGGTATTCTTAAACTCTACTTAGAGCCATCAGTATAAGTAGTAAGACTCCAGTGCACAAAATGTGCCTTTTAAAAAAATACTTTTGGCCTAACTATAAATTTATCTACAACACAATCACTGGAAGCATGTATTTTTTGTTTTGTTTTTAAACCCGGATACTTCAAAATCAATTCCTTATGTTAGCACAAATATCACAGTGTGAAACATGAAATCAAATATTCTTAAAATATATCTAAATCTACCTCTACATTTATGTGTACACACACACACACACACCCACACACCACCTGCTAGAATTTGGTGTTACTTAAAATGAAGCATTATTGCAAATATTCCTTAAATACAGTGCACTCCACTTATAAACTGATGTGGTCCACCTAGAAAACTGATCAGAGTAGATAAACAGATTAGGTTTAAACCTGAAGTCCAATCCTGCATGTGTTAAACTCCTAATGGTAAGGACCTATAGGACAAGACCCTAATAAGTTTAGCCCTGGATTTCCAAACATAGGAGCACAACGTTAGGCATCTAAACCCATATTTAGGCACCTGTCTGATTTTCAAAAGTACTGAGCATCCAACAGCTCCTACTTAGGTCAATAACAAAAAGAATTTCAACTATAATCAAAGTATGCCTGACACTGCTAGTTCTCAACTTGGGGGGAAAAGAGCTGCTAGGGAGAGCCAGGAAGTTTTAAAAAATGGAGCTATTGTACAGATCATTTCCACAAAGTTATTTAATTCCATTATTTTTAGGGAAAATATTCAAAGATAATTCCATATTTTGCAGCATAACTGAACAAGAACAATGTTTAATAGCTTTTGGTTGTTTTTTTAAAATCCAGATTTGTTGTTAGGGAGGATCGAGTAGTCTTCACTAACACATTCCACTGTTTATACTACTGTTCACATCTTTTAGATTACATATTTTTCATATTTTCTTTGAGTAACTCATTTCTCCTACTTAAATATCAGAAATTGGATAAAGTAGAACAACAGTGAGAGCAACAACAGATCTACCCTCCACCCCTATTTAGCAGTATGCACTGCTTTATATGCCCTACAGTGATTTCACATACAAGGGAAACCCACTATACACAGTGTGTAGTCACCAAATATCATATCATATATATGTAAAAACACAATGCATTGTTTTAGCCAAAGTTACTTATGAAGGCGTTAAGATGATGTTTTTTAAATGAGCAACAAAACATGTCCTTTTTCTTTCTGCTTTCAAGTATTACGGTTGCAAATGTGAAGCACTGGAAGTTTTAGGTACAAATCTTTTTAAACTTAATTATTTTTATTTTTTACAAAGAATTATAAAATGCATATAAGATGATGAAAAACTCATTTATCCTTTTACGATTTTCCCCCAGAGAACTTCTTGAAAAACATTATTTGAAAAATAAAAATCATAGACTCTGCAAAGTACAAAAATTTACATCTTTGCACAGTTCCTGTGCTTTAGTTGTATGTAATCATTATATACATATATACTAATTTGTGCTTTTAATTACACAAGTTTAGTATAAACTTATAAAATTAAGTCTATGCGTTAACTATGCAAAAAGGATCTGGACATAGCAGGAAACTAACACTAAAACAAGTTAAAAAACTACAAGACAGAATTTTCCATGAGTCTACTACAGAGTAGACTTTCAGTATCACAATTTGCTAAACTAATGCCAATTCTATACAGTTAAAATGAGTGTCACTTGCCTGCCAATTGTTTAAATATTTATCTACTAATGTGCACATATGAATGTGATAACACTCTCCTACATGTCAAAGAATGTCTTCATGTATGTACTCAGTTCTTCTTTGCAATCTTGCGAATACCACTTCAAACTTCTTCCAGTTTCCAACATAAAACTAAAAGAAAAAAAAAAAATTTAAAAGAATGCCAAGTTCCAGACAAGTATAGTTAAGATTACAATGCTGTGAAACTAGGGACATACAAATACTTGGACCACCTCATCTGTAAACTTATCTAGTATCTCTTCATCTACTCTACTTCGTATTATTTATATATTTACTATACATTGGTTCAGCTATTCTTTAACAGCAATTCTCCTTACCCGTCTCCATTTTTCTCACCCTAACTGAATCTTAAAAAGAGCCAGGTGAATTTTATAGCTATGTGATTAAATAATCAGAAGCTGTTACCTGTCAGCTCTGTGTTCTTGGGGAACCAGAGTGCAGTATCCAGCCTGTCTGACTCATGAAAGACCTTCCCCCCACCCAGCCTCTGCTTGAACCAAAGCCGATCAGAAGAAAGACTTACAACAAGCAATGAAAAGGCGGTGGGAGACACACCTAAACCCCTGGGACAAGGGTGACAGGATTAAGGAAACTCCCCTCGCCTCATTTGCATCAAGGATGGGACAGGAAGGCATCCCCATTAGCAGACTGAATGGAGAACAGAGATTCCAAGGCAAGAAATGCACTGAACCCTGGGACCAGAAAAGCTGGGAATCACTGCATGATCTCTGCTCCAAAGTCTAATGAACCCATGCCTGCACACACCCAACTCAGTAGTGATCAGACCTATTCTAGTAATAAATCCTTTATTGGTATCCAAAATACTGAAGCTGCCTAATTGCATTGTGAGCTCCCTCGAAGGACCACCACCCAGAGCCAGGAAGGATCAGTTCCTATTCTCTAGCCTGAATACAATACAATTTTGGTATACTCCTATGAGCCATCAGTTTACCCATAAACAAATCTAGTGTTCTCCCTTGAACCATTGTTCTGTCCCTACAAATATCCCACCCATGCTCAAGTATGTGTTCTGATGCTTGGATTGAAAATCTGCATCAGTTCCACTGGGACTTCATCTTCTCCTGACTGATCATGCTGGGGGCTCTGTCTGTCTCCAGCACTCTGGACCCTCAGCTACCACTACCACCTTGGATGCCCGATTGATTCAAGCTTCATATAGTGGTGAGAACCCAGCTCACTCTCCCTCTCTCTCTAGGTATAGCCTTCTGACCCTGACTTATGTGATCAGTTATAGTTTTCTAAACCTGACGTTTGTAATCAATTTAGGTTCGATTTAATATTATAACTGTTTTGTTTGTTTGGCTCCCCTATGATTATTACATGGCAATACATAACATTCATGGTTAATCTGGTTGCTTCCCTCTCTGCCCTGCCCTCCCCCGCATTGTGGGTGTTTTTGGCTCTCTCATTCGCTCTGCAGCAACGCTCCTCGTACCTAAGCTAAAGATCCCTGCAGCACTCAAAAATCCTGTGGGGTTTGCTCACCAAGTGGGTTACTAGCAGAACAAGTGAGGTTTTTACCCACTAAAGCTTATGCCCAAATAAATCTGTTAGTCTTTAAGGTGCCATCAGACTCCTTGTTGTTTTTGTAACATGAAAGTGGGGATAGGCACGTGCTGAACCTGGGACATATGAGGGTGGTAGCTTGAAAGTGCTGCTCAACCCAGTCTGCTGAGTTCAGGGACATATACGGAGTCAGCTTGGGAGTGCTGATTAACCCGGTACTCTCAGGGTGTGTGTGTGTGTGTGTGTGTGTGTGTGTGTGTGTGTGTGTGTGTGTGTGTGTGTGTGTGTGTGTGTGTGTGTGTGTGTGTGTGTGTGTGTGTGTGTGTGTGTGTGTGAGAGAGAGAGAGAGAGAGAGAGAGAGAGATTCTGGGGCTGGAAGAACCCAGCCCTGGTGAACTTAGGTCCTGCAAGATAGCTCCATTGGGAGGGAACTTGCAGAAAAGTAGAGCTCCATATGAGAACACAAGGGACACAGGCAGTACATTGATAGAATTACGAACCCCAACCCAGAAGAGTAACTATAATAAATGAGTATACCCCAAAGTAATGGGCAAATCTGGTAGCACTTTTTGTTCTGCATAAGGCGCTGTTGTACAAACAGACATTTCCTACTGAATTTCAACATACATACTACATGCTGCTATTTTACTAAGGTTACAGCTGACAAAGATGAAGGCCAAATACCTTGCCGAATTTGGTTGTCCGCCCTCAGAAGTTCTGGAAAATTTCTAGATCTTTAGGGGCTACAGGAGGGGTTTTGTTCCAGTCATCTTCAGGATAAGCTTCAAAATTAGATGTATCTCCATCATTGGATACCTTCGGCACTATTGGAGGCTGATGAGAAATAAACAATACAAAAATGAAATAGATGTTTCATACCACAATAATTGTCTCAATTAGTTATTCATAATCATCTTTTTGAACACATACTGTAATAGTGCCTAGAGGCCAATCAGGTTGGTGCCCACATTGTAAATGTTGTACAAACAGCAAGTGACAGTCCCTGCTCAAAGAGCTTGCAGTCTAAAATACCAGACAACAGGAGGAAAAGAGAAAAATGTGGGCTGTGAGGGATGAGGGGAACAGGATAACAAAATAAGATTGGCTAAGAATTACATAATCAGAGACACTATTTACAACTGCCACCTGCATTCTGTTATCGGGGTACAATTTACTCAATGCATTATGGAAGAAGTGATTTGTGAGTAGAGAATTGAAGGGTAAGATTTATGGATTTAACTAGGAGTTTTTCTCCCATTCATGAAGAGTTGGGATAGGAGTGGCTGAGGGAGAAGCAAGTGCTCTAGGTTGCTATATCACTGGTAGAAGGAAGGCAGGAATCAATGGCTCAACAACCTAGTAGTCCTAATAGGTCCAGGCTAAATGCTGAAGGATCTTAAAGATGAAGACCAGAAGTTTGTCAAGGACAAAGGGACAGACGTGAGGGTGGAGGGGGGCTGATGTGGTCTGTGCAATGAGACAGGAAGAGGTTCCTGACAGCAGTACTTTGAATGATTTTAGAGGGGCATTCATATTTTCAGATATGATGGCTCTATTAAGAGAGAATAAATTTTCTGTGATTTAATTTTTGATAGAAGGATGAGCAGAGCTAAGAAAAATGCTCTGGAATAATGTTGACTCTAAATTAAACCCAAGAGAGTACAAAGATTACATAAAGGCTTAAGCTCCACCCGTAACTCATCTGTTTTCTCCTAGAGATTTGATCACCATCAATAGTCGTATCTTAACTCTCTCTAAGGGTCAATGGGCATCTTAGCACTGACTCAATACCGGGCAATATCCATAAATAAAGTAGGGCCAATTATTACATATGGCAAAAGGCTTGCTCCTGTGGTGGTATTCCTTAACATTAATGGGGTAACAGGGAAGGAAAAGCAGGAGACAAAAAGAAATGAACAAATATCATGAGAGAAAGGACCAGGTAAAGAAAGTAGTAAGAAAGGATAAAAACAAATAAATACTCTCCTGCACTCCTCTTAAAATAATTAGGAAAAAGGGGAGATGATTTTATAATCATTTGTAGGCATGCTCAAGGCTTCTCAATTGTTGCACAGTGCTTACATACTACGGTGAAGGGCACCTTAGTAATACAGTAAAGAGATTAAATTGTAACAGAACATTCTTGGAAGCTTTGACTAATTGCTTAGTGACTAAAATTTCAGAGAGTTAAATATAATATGACCTTTTCCTGCCGAGTATCAAGAAGTGATTTGGTCACATTAAATATTAATGTATTTTTAATATGTCCTTGCCATGATGACATTAGCAGGTCCTTTTGCTGGCAACAAATGTGTTTCTTTCCAACCACTCCTCAAGAGAAATTTGCATAATTTTTTTTTTGGCTTAGAAAACACCCCAAACCTATCAAACTGATTGCTTGTAAGTGCATTCAAATGTTTCACTCAGATACTTCATGTCATTCGTATCCTATGTTTTTTCTAGTCTGGCAATAAACCCTCGCAGGAGAAAAGCTTTCAGCACTTCAAATTACAGCAGTTCAAATTACTTTTTATTTTAAGAAAAAGTAGCCACATCATAAAATGCTGATTTTACAATGTTTTATTAATAAAAGTATTTATTTCATCCCAGTAGAACTTTTAAAGCAAATGTGGAGATTTTGTGAGGAACCATCTGTTCTTAGCGTCCCCTGAAGGTCCTCTGAATTTCTAATATTGGCCTGGGGATCCCCAGTCTCCATAGCCTTCCCTGTCTTACATCTAGCACTTAATCACCAGCCTACTCTCCTTCTGGGCCTGAAGTATCTTTATCTCTCTCTTTCAGATAGGGTTTTTGTACAGCAAACAGATGTTGTCTTCTCTCACACAACCCCCATCCCCTACTACTTAGGGAGCAAATTTAGCATTGTGAATCAAACCTGCATCTTCTGCTTGGCATTGCAAAGGCACTGGACTATCAAACCGCCTAATATAAAGCTTTATTCATATAATTTGTTATAAGCCATTAACAGATCAGAACATTACTATTAATTCTTCAGGAAAAGTTATGAAAACATTCTGAAATTAAGATTATTCCTGTTAGATATGGGATATAGATGGTTTTCCTTAGTTATTTCAGTGTTACATCCAAAGTCATGTGATCAATATGGAACTGGGGGAAAAAAACGGTGGTACTCATATAAGTAAGGCTACGCTTTAGTCACGGGTATTTTTATTATTCATAGACAGGTCACGGGCAGGGTGACCAGGTGTCAGGTTTTCAACTGGAACATTGAGTCAAAAAGGGATCCTGGCAGCTTCGGTCAGCACTGCTGACCGCGCCATTGACTGTCCGTGTGGTGGCACTGCGAGGTGGGGCTGGCAGGCTCTCTGCTAGCCTCCGCACCATGCAGCTGGCAAGTCCCCTCTCCGGCTCCTACACATAAGGGCAGCCAGGTGGCACTGCATACTGCCCCCGCCCCAAGGCCACCCCCACAGCTCCCATTGGTTGGAAACTGCGGCCAATGGGAGCGAAGGGGGTGGTGCCTGCAGACAGGGCAGCACGCAGAGCCACCTGGCTGCACCTCCTCATAGGAACCAGAGGGGTGTGTGTTGAGTTCGGTTACAGAGAGCCCCTTGGGACTGTCACCTGACATGCTGAATTGGCCTCTGAGTCTGTTTTCCCTGCCAGCTTGGGACTCCAGAAGCCTGCCTTGTTGAGCCAGACATGCTAGCCAGTTGAAAACACACACCCAGGTCTGGTCCACACCCCCAAAGCTGCAGACTAACTGAAAACAGCTCAGCAAGTACTTCTGTCTCCAGCACTCAGACACCCAGTCCCCAATGAGATCCAAACCCCAAATAAATCTGTTTTACTCTGTATAAAGCTATTACGGGGTAAACTAATAAATTGTCCACCCTCTATAGCACTGATAGAGAGATATGCACAGCTGTTTGCTCCCCCCCAGTATTAATCACTTACTTTGGGTTAATTAATAAACAAAAATGATTTTATTAAGTATTAAAAGTAGAATTTAAGTGGTTTCAAGTAATAACAGACAGAACAAAATAAGTTACCAAGCAAAATAAAACAAAACACAGAAGTCTAAGCCTAATACATTAAGAAACTCATTACAGATAAATCTCACCCTCAGAGATGTTCCAATAAGCTTCTTTTACAGACTAGACTTCTTCCTAGTCTGGGCCCAATTCTTTCCCCTGGTACAATCCTTGCTAATTCCAGCTCAGGCGGTAACTAGCGGATTTCTCACGACTGGCAGCCCTCTTTGTTCTGTTCCACCCCTTTTATAGCTTTGGCACAAGGTGGAAATCCTTTGTCTCTCTGGGTCCCCACCCCTCCTTCTAAATGGAAAAGCACCAGGTTTAAGATGGATTCCAGTTCAGGGGATAGGGTCACATGTCACTGTAAGACTTCATTACCCACTCGCTGGCACACAGGTATAGGCTTACAAGTAAACAGAGCCATCTACAACCAATTGTCCTAATTAATGGGAGCCATCAAGATTCCAAACCACCATTAATGGCCCACACTTTGCATAATTACAATAGGACCTCAGAGTTATATTTCATATTTCTAGTTTTAGATACAAGAATGATACATTCATACAACTAGGATGACCACACTTCATAGATTATAAGCTTTGTAGTGATACCTTACAAGAGATCTTTTGCATAAAGCATATTCCAGTTGCATCATATCAACACTTATAAACATATTTTTATAAAACATATGGAGTGCAATGTCACAGTGGGACATGCTGCTGCTTCCGGAACCCGAATCAGCCTGAACCCCTCACCCTGTCCCATGCCCCAACCCCTCTGGCCCAGCTCTGATCCTCCCTACCACCCTCCAACCCCTCAAGTCGCAGCCTGGCGCACCCTCCTGCTCCCCAAACCCCTCATCCCCAGCCACACATCAAAGCCCAACCCCCCCCCACCCCAGAGCCTGTACCTCCTCCTACACCCCAATCCCCTGCCTCAGCCCAGAGCCCCTCCCATATGCCGAGCCCCTCGGCTCCACCGCCCCAGCCCTGAACTTCCTCCTGCACCTCAAACCCCTCATCCCATGCCCCACCCCAGAGCCCGCACCCCCAGTTGGAGCCTTCACCGCCTCCTGCACCCTGAGCGAGTGAGTGAGGGCGGGGAGAGCAAGCAACAGAGGAAGGGGAATGGAGTGCATAGGGTGGGGGCCTCAGAGAAGTGGCAGGGCATGGGCAGGGCCTTGAAGATGGGGCGGGGCAAGGGTGTTCAGTTTTGTGCAAGTAGAAAGCTGGCAACCCTAGTCATGGGCAGTAAACAAAAATTCACGGCCCGTGACCTGTCCATGACTTTTACTATATACCCCTGAGAAAAACCTGGGGGGCGGGGAGGAGCCAAATGTTCTAAAGCAGAGAATTTGAAAAATATGAGATGAATGCATATGGATAAAACATCTGAAGTTAAGCTTTAAGGGTTCTAACATAGAACAGCCACATATGGTTTCTCTTTAAACAAGATCTACATGAAACAGGGCAAAACATTGATAATCTCTTTGCTCTAAAGAAGTTTCAATGATTCCATTCAAAAATTCTATCTAGAAGTTTACTGCTTCACATACATACATACATACATACATAAGCAAGCAGAAATGTATCTGAGTAGCACTTGACTGACATTATGTGGTGGAATAAATCACATTAATAATTAAGTGGAATTGTACCACCTGGAACTTTTTTCTTTTTTAAAAGGGAAAGGAAGAAGTTTTACCTGCAAATTAACTTAAATTAGCATCTTCAAATATTGGTATCTTTTACATACATTTGCTCCTCTATACTGGCTGAATTTAGTGCTGCTGTATCTGTTAGAATTTCAATACATTCATTTTCCCCCTAGATGCTTTAAATTTTATTTAAAGATTTCTCTGCACTGAAACTTAGCAGCGAGACTCAAACCCAGAATAAAATACATCTCTACCCTGATATAACGCTGTCCTCGGGCGCCAAAAAAAAAAAAAAATCTTACTGCATTATAGGTGAAACCGCGTTATATTGAACTTGCTTTGATCCGCTGGAGTGCACAGCCTCGCCCGCACCCAGAGTGCTGCTTTACTGCATTATATCTGAATTCATGTTATATCAGGTTGTGTTATATCGGGGTAGAGGTGTATTTCTAATTATTTTTGAAAAACAGCTATTAACTAGTTCTTGTGAAATGAGACATATGTATGTAATACAGGATATAATTTTCTGATTATTTAAGGGATTTTGTAATGTAAACCCACACCAACTTGGCATATGTTAAATATGGACTAGTGAAAAGCATATCTTTTTAAAGAATCAATATGCATCATATGACTATATATTTCAAATTATTCTGTAATAGATCTTAACTGAATACACGTGCAACATTATACACCTATATAGTATCAGAAGAAATTTTGGATGGATGATTTTTGATTACCATAGCCTACATATGATTTTTGTACAAAATACCTTTAGTTTTCTTTGAGGTACAGCATCCCAGTCTATAGACCTGAACCACCGATGCCTTTTCACATCATCTGCTCCATTCTTTAAATAAAACCAAAAAACAAACAAAAAATTATAAGATAATGTGTATGCCATAAAACCTTAACCTATGTATTTCATTATAGCTGTTCTCCCGCCCCCCCTCAAGTTCAAACTTTTTAATATAAAGTTCACAGAAGCCCAGAAGTCATCCATAACCCTATAATATGAAGGGAAATATGAAAAACATTTCCAAGCTTTCACAAGGGCATTAAATAACCAGTGAGCATAAAAAATTAGATACTACACAAATTCACTCATTTAGAATATAAGCAGCTATTTTATTTCTGAAAAGCTTTTAACTCTAGTTATACATCTTGGACAAGATTTCTCAATGGCATGAAGGGCCAGTGCAAAACCCTGTGGACCACATAAGCCCCCACCTTGGGCTGCAACGGAGGCCGGTGAGGAATAGATGGAATGGTGTCTGTACCCACAGAAAGGGTCCTGGCCTGACTCCGCATAGGGTATTAAGGTAGTCCAGAAAAGGGATGAGGGGATCTGCATTGACACAGATCCAGTGGCACCCAAGATCTCATACACGTTGTACAAGGACATGAGAGAGTGTGGAGCATCCCCATACCCAGGTTTGGGTTGAGGGGGTATATTCTCTCTAATATCTTCTCCCTCCTGGCACTTTACCACTTGTAAAAGGTGAACAGAGAAAAGTAAAGTAATGCTGCTAAAAAAAAAAAAAATCAGGGTGGATAAAAATCAATTGGATTTTTTTTTTTTTTGCGCTAAAATGCTTTTTGAGGGGGGGAAGTATCTAAAGATGTTTTAATTAAGATAGCTTTGAGCTATAATGTATCTCATCATGGAATAGGGATTATAAATTCTAATTCTATAGTATGAGACAGTATATTCATGTAATGTTTAAGAAAAGTTTTGTAAATGAATTCCAATAGTTCATGGATTAGGGACCCAATTTTAAGGGGTTCCACAGCCTACTGTATAGATTATTTAGATTATTTTTTCTATCTAGCCAATGGGAGTCAGTGCTCCATCTAGAAGATACGATCAGAGATGCTTAGTTTTGCAGTTCTCAAACTGTGGATTTTTGTCTCCAGAGGTAACACGCTTGTTAAAGGGCAAACATGTTTTTAAATAAATAAATAAATAAATATATAGAGGCGAGAAATAAGACCTCAACTCTATTGTCCCTCTGCAAATTTGTGTACACAGAATCAATCCCTTACCTCTCTCTAAAAGTGCAAAGTTTCAAAAAGTTCAAGGAATAGAAGATTGTTGGGGTCAGAATAGATCTGGACAAGGAGAAGTCTGGAGATAAATGTGAGAAGCGAGGGACATATGCTTGTTTTGTTAAATTATTATATGTTTGCTGTTGAAGAAAAAAATCCAGAATACTTAACGTTGTTGTTTTAATTAAATAAAACAATTAAAATGTCTGTCTGGTGATGTTCTCCTCCTAATACAGCATGGCAAGAAAATCCTCCAAATATTAATGATCAACCTGTTGAACAGGAGATATTTATGAAGTCACTGGGAGGTGAACTATCTGCTTCAATGACCTTTGGTAAATGAAATAACCAAACAATCATTCATTTTCGGATATAGCTGTAAAGCTAATTTGAAAAGTTTTCAAAATAAATCACTTTTTAAAAATGTATAGTGTGTACCTTCTGAAAATGAAACCTACATCTATCTCTGACTTGTGAAAAATATGTATTAAGGTTATAACAAGCAACAAGAATGCACTTTTATGTAGAAAACCATGATTAAATCGAGTCTTCCTGATTAATGATTTAAATCAAAACCACCCAGAAAAAAAAAAAAAAGAAACCAAGATTAAGAACTTTGAAAATATTTTTTTCAGATATGCAGTATAGAGAGATAGCTATGAAAATGATTTTAATGAGGGGTATATACTTCACCAACCAGCAATCCTAAAACTGTGGCCTGCTAACCCACTGGTGGTCTAATGATCTGATGGTCTATGGAGAGCTGTCTGGTCACATAGTGCCAGCCCTCATTTCCAGTTGCTAAACTGAAATAACGGCAGGTAAAAACACATTAAATACTGTCCTAATATGACTTTTCCCTACAGGCAATTGCAACATATGTTTTGTGACTGTGACCCAAAGGGGATATAATACACAAGAAAATTATTCTAATAAATGCCTCACTATGGAAAAGTCAAAAACTAATTGCTGTGGGCATTAGTCTTCTTTATGTTAGCACCTTGAGTTTCATGTAACTAGGGCAATTTCATTACAGAGAGGTAAGAAAAGAAAAAAAAATGTTAACATATATCAAGACAGAATTGTAGAAGAAAAGACAACAGGCTCACTAATGTGCAAGAGTACTAAATGAATATTTAAAAGTGTTGATTTTCCACTTTTTTTTTTTAAATCCTTTAAGCTTTACATAGGAAGATGAGTTATTAGTAGAGCACAACCCTTAACACTTCTTTCTCTGTTTTTAGGTTTTGTCTCTAGCCATCTTCCTTTAACAATAGTTTGCCCTAAACCCTGCAAAAGAAACACACACACCATTTTAAGGATAATGGTGAAATTAGTCCTAACTTAATTAACATACAGAACTAGAAAATAATCCTCAGTTCAGGCATTTCTTGCAAGCTAGGATTTGAGGGAACCATAAGAATCCACTCAACCTGACATGGAATCAAACCAGCGTGGGAGTGGCCCATTTCTTGGATGAAAGATCACTGTCACATGAAAGAAGCTCCATCATTCTCCAAATGTTGTATTTTTTTTTTAAACGACATGGAAGAATCTCTTTGCTTGGCTCCTAACTGCACCAGAATTTGGACACCACAAGACCTCACACACTGTTGGTCTAAATTTCAATCTGTTTATCTAAACTTCTTCCAAGAATTACCCACCACAGCAGGTTGCTTCTTTGACACTGCTGACCTTATAACAGTGACTCAACCTTTCCCAACTACTGTACCCCTTTCAAGAGTTTGATTGGTCTTGTGTACCCCCAAGTTTCACCTCACTTAAAAACTTACAAAATAAGACAAATATTTTTAAAAAGTGTCACAGAACACTATTACTGAAAAATTGCTTACTTTCTCATTTTTACCATATAATTATACATCAATTGGAATATAAATATTGTACTTAAATTTCAGTGTATAGTATATACAGCAGTATAAACAAATCACTGTCCATGAACTTTTAGTTTGTACTGACTTTGCTAGTGCTTTTTATGTAGCCTGTTGTAAAACTATGCAAATACCTAGATGAGTTGACATACCCCTTGGAAGACCTCTACGTACCCCTAGGGGTAAATGTACCCCTGGTTGAGAACCACTACCTTATACCACTAACCAAACAATTCAAGCTGAAAGTACATTTCCAAGACAAATATTCAAACATCAAAAGGAGAAAGTTATCCAGCCACAATTACACTGGGCAGTCATAACTTCATGCTTTCTCCAGTGAAAACCTTGTTGAATCCATGAGGTCTCTTCTCATTGGACCATTAACCTATATTGCATCTAATCACAGGAACTGGGGGCTAGAGATCTGGGGAGGTACTTTGATTCCTGAGAAAAAAGGCTGGGGACCTGTGGTAGGAGGGATCTGCAAATCAGGTCCATCTTGGCCACAGAGGAGGCATATGGATAGACCCAAATGTCTCTTTTTGCGGGGAGAGGGGGAGTTCAGGGGAGGATATATACAGCTGCATGAGACCTGTGATCATAGGACTGAAAGGCATCTTGAGACAAGTCAGATGTGTTAAATAGCTGGTGCAAAGTCTTCAAGGTACATCATAGATGTAAAGCCTTAGGTAAGATGAGGGTTAAAAAAAATCCCTGGTGTTCATTGGAGAAGTAAAGATATCCATGGTTGGAAGCTGCATCTGGATATCAGAAAAACAACAGATGCCATACTCTGTGGAGTACCATGTTGTATGTCTGGAAGAGACTGACCTGCCCTACCTTTCCCAGAACTGAAGAGCTGTGTAGCCTGAAAGCTTCTCTCTTTCACTAAAAGAAGCTGGTCCAAAAAAATACTTTATCTCACCCACCTTGTCTCGCTAATATCCTGGGACCAACACAGTTACAACAACACTGCAATTAACACCCCAGGTAAGGCAAACAGGGTCTTTCCAATAGCTCTTGCCTTTAGGTGAGAGCACTACCCTGATCTCTTCTGCTCTTCACAGGAACTTCAATAAACCAGACAATTATTGTCACAACATACTTCATATCAGACAGAGACATCTCCTTAATGACAATTGAGCGCTGAGCTCATGACATGAAGGATACCGGGAGGGGGGACAGTGGAGGGGAGAAGAGGATAATTATCAGTGAAGTTCCAGGTTTGATCAGCTCTAATGTGCATGAAAAGCAGCTAGGGGCTCTGTAATAGGAAAGGAGCTCAGGAATTCACCTCAGGGGGAAAAAAAGACAAAAAGTAATGAGCCTGAAACAACTGGACTGATTACTTACACCTTTACTTAGAGGAAGGCTCTCCCAAGGTCAGTAGAGAAACAGACAGATTAATGAAGCTCTGTATGTGGTCAGTGAGCATTTGACTTAGTTAACAGTTAGTTCTAGGTTCTGAAACAAGTCTAAGATCCACAAGCTGCACAATAGTTTTGTGAAGGGTAATTTAATGAAGTAAACAGGTGTAAAAGTAAGGAATGACTGATCTCCTGGTTCCAGAGAGGGCTGAGATTTGCCCTCTTTGTATTTTTCCTCTGGTCATCTGGTACAGAGGCAGATTTAAACGATAGGTTACATACGACAGTTAACAGTTCTACAGTTTCATAGCTAAGTTCCTTCAGAACTCTTGGGTGAACATCTGGTCCTCATGACTTATTTCTCTTTAATTTATCAAATTGCTCCAAAACCTCATCTATGACACCTCAATCTGAGACCATTCTTCATATCTAGAAAGAATGACTCAGGTATGGGAACCTCCCTCACACCCTCTTCTTTGCAATGGCCTTGTCTTCCTTGAGTGCTCCTTTAGCAATTTGTTCATCCAGAGGCCCACTGATTGTTTGGCAGGCTTCCTGCTTCTGATGTACTTTTTTTTTTTTTGCACACTTGTGTTTTTTTGCTAGTTGCTCTTCAATTTCTTTTTTAGTCTGTCAAAAGGAGACAAAACTAAAATCTTCCACTGCTTAACTTTCCCTATGAACGCCCAAAGAGTCATCCAGTTTCTGTAGCTAGAATTTGACACAACTGTAGTGGAAACTGGTTGGTGTAAATCCATGTGACCTGATACTGCAATAACCATTTCTGAAAAGTGAAACTACAGAATTTTGCAGTAAGGAGCATTAGTGAGGTTTCCATCATACTGTGCAAAAAACTGGAACATTTCTCTTTCCCCAGTTACAATAACAATTCTACCACACTTGATCTTCACTGCTAGCACTGAGAAATTGTGGTAACCTTATACTATATCCAAAGCTTCTCAATTTCACAGTGCAGTACTGTTCGAACTGTAATTTGTGACGTTTATGAAAATGCACTGAACTTCAGATGTACTTTATATCCTAATAAAGAAAATGAATGTAATTGTCTTGCCCATGACTAATTTTACTTGGCCCAATCTCAGTACTCACTCACATGCTTATTCCCAGCAATGGCTAAAGCAGAGATTTAGTACTGACAGCAACAAACTGACAGTTTTAAGTGTCTGGCCTTATAAACGTATACATTTTAAATCAATTAAGCTAGAATTCTAATAGATCTTTGCATCTGCGGTTTCAAACCTTCATACTTTCTCCATCACCGATAAATTATACTTAAATGCAAATATATGGCATTATTTCTTACACGTACACATTGGCACCAAAGAGATTTCTAGCCTACTTCATATGCTGGACATGAAAACTAAGCCTATAAATATATAGTACATAATGGATTTAACAGTTGTCTTCATTCCTCCCTGAAGGCTAAAAGGAATGAAATGTTCCAAAATGTTTTTAGTTTAACTACTTCCATCTTCTGCTATGAAAACAAAATCTTATTTTAGGTTTTCAAGACATCTTATATTGGATATGCTTACTTCCCTAAGTATTACCTTCCACTTGGCCATTCCCACTGCTACCCTCAGCTCAAGTGCTCTATCAGATCAGTCTCTCAGGTCTCTATAGATGTCCTGATTTGTTTCTATGTACAGCTTTTACTTGCAGATATGTCTCTATTTTTATTTTTTCTGTATAACTTTCTTAATTGATCACATTGCTAAATAATTTACTTCTTGGGAAATATGGTGCCAAACAGGGCTTGAACTATAGTTAACTTACAAGCACTACTTCAGTTTTGAAGCCCCAGCATACTGCTCTTTATTAGTCTTACTTGATGTCATGCTAGGCCTCTCTGGCCTTTTACGCTAAAAGATTGTACTGTGCATAAGAGGCAATACCGTGCCATGTACAACAGTGTTGTTTTGTTAATACACTTGCACAGATGTCCATCATTTCCCATCAACAGTTGGAAACCAGGTGGTCGATTTTCTAATGTAAATTGGAGACTTTTGATTTAGAAAATAATTGCTCTTAAAATGACCTTTTAAAATGTTTTTAGAGCTGCATTTCTCAAGCTTTTAATGTATGCTATATTCTAGATACATAAAATTATTACTCTTTCCTGTAAATAGACTTTTTATTACAGATTAACTCTTTTGGTTATGTGTCACTTTCTCTCTTTAGAACAGTAATTTGTTTTTACACAGATTTAATTTTCTTTTTAAAGAAATGTCATGAGCAATAAGTATGGGGAAAAAAAAACTAGCTTCTCTCTATCTTGGAGCTGATCCAGCAAAACATGGATCTGTATGCTTAACTTTAATCTTCTGAGTAGTCCCACAAATGTGGATTTGGGATTGGTACTGTGAGCTGATAAAATTATTTAAATGGGACTATTTACACATAAGAAGTTAAGCACAGGCTTAAGTGCTTTTCTGGATCAGAGCCTTTTACAAAAGAACAGTTATTTACCCTAAAGTAACTGTGGTTCTTTGAGATGTTCTAGTCAGTGTGGATTCCACTGTAGGTGATTGATAACTAGCAACCTCCCTGGACAAGGACAGTGAGGAATTGCAGCTGGATTAGTCAATTGACTGTTGAAGTCGTGCTGTCCTGACCTTGGCAACAGATCTAGCGCGCACATCAAGCACATAAAATTTGACAAGTGTCTGTGGGTTTGTTCCACATTGCTACTTTGCAAATCTTAGACAGTGGCACATTTCTGAAGCAGGCCAAAGATGGTGCCTGTACCCTACTAGAGTATGCTTTCATGTTCAGAAGAAGATGCTTATCATCTAATTGATAACAAGTGAAGATACATTAATTGATCCCCCTAGAAATTAGCTTCAATGAGCTTGCTTCATAGAGCCACATGTAGCCACAAAAAGGCTGGGGAAAAGGTTTAAAAGGTTTGGTCCTGTCAAGATAATAGATAAAGGCTCTAGAAATATTCAAAATATGTAGCTTCTTCTCGCCTGCCATCAAACATGGTTCAGGAAGAAAACTGGTAGGTTAATAAACTGATGTAGGTGAAACTCCAGGACCACCTTTGGAATGAACTTAGAATGCAGAACCACCTTGTTCTTGGGAGTACTCTCACTCAGATGTTCTCATATACAGCTGACATGACTAAGGAGCCTAGGTTACAGTGAATACAGAAGTACTCAAAGCCCATTGGTGATACTTGGTACCTTTTCTCAAGCTGTTTTACAGTAGGTGTTATCATGGCTGGAGTCTACCATAACGCCTTAGCTGGGTTCCTCACTTATGGGAGAAGTGATCCTGGCTGAACCCGAAGCTGACCAAATATCAAACAACTTGTGGGATTTTTCAAGATATAACTGATGTCTCTCTCTCCACAGACTCAGCAATCCTCACAAGGAGTTCCTGGAATGATTTAAAGCCATCAGGTGCCAGTGAAGGTGCCAAGCTTTTTGCTTCACCAAGAAACAAAGACCAGAGATCCTCTGGTTATGTTACAGGGTGCTCTCATTGCCTGGCCTCTGGTTCTGGATACTCTTGGTAGTCTGGCATAGGTGGTTTAGTCAGTGACCTTGAGGAGAAGATTTTCTACTCAAAGATTGATGCTCTGGTGACATTAAGAAGAGGAGGTTACTTACCTGTAACTGGAGGCTTGAGATGTGTGGTTCCTATCGGTATTCCACTGAGGGTTTATGCATGGTCACCATGCATCCAGAGCTGGAGATTTTGAAAGTAGTAGCGCCCTTGCTTAGATTAATGGTTTTGTCTGAGGTGATAAAGGGCTAGGTGAACTGGCTGTGTCTCCAATTCCTTCACCACAAATCCAACAGACCTACAGCAGAGGGGAAGGAGAGCAGAAAGTCGAATATAGATAGGGACCATAAAGCTCGAAGAACCTGCAGTTACAGGTAAGTAACTTCCTCCTCTTCTTTAAGCGACGGTCCCTATAGTATTCCACTGAGGGTGATTAACAAACAGTATCTAAACCGGAGAAGGGTGCGAGGATGAAGAAGGAATGGTTGAGTGGAGGACAACTCCGCTGCCGACTCCTGCACCAAGGTGTAATGCATAGCAAAGGGATGCGCTCAACTCCATGTGGCCACTCTACATATGTCCCAGAAAGGCACATCATGGTTAAAGTCAGGGCTCTTGTAGAGGGTGGAGGCAGTCCCGATAGCCGATAGAGTGTAATGCACCCTGAAATCCACTTGGAGATTATCTGTGTAGAGACTGCCTGACCTCTAATTTTTTCAGCTATTGCAGTAGTCTAGGAGATTTACTGGTCTTTCCTTGGTCTAGAAGGCCAAGGCCCAACCGACATTGAGGGAATGGAGTAGTTATTCCTCTTCTGAGGCATGCGGCTTCAGAAAGAAAGCAGGCAAGTGAATGGGCTGATTGAGATGAAACTGGAAGATGACCTTTGGCAAAAATTTCAGATGCAGGTGCAGAGAGACTGTCTTTATGGAAAGTGGTGAAAGGAGGGTTAGCCATCATGGTCCCAAGTTCACCTACCCTTCTCGACGAAGTAATAGCCACAAGAACGGCAACTTTCATGGAAAGGAGAAACATGGAGCATGATGCCAGTCGATTGAATGGCAGTTTCGTTAATACTAGGTGAATTAGGTTGAGGTTCCACCAGGGCACAGTGCGTTGAATGGGTGGGAAGGTTCTGATAAGGCCTTTCAAAACCCAGCAGTCAGTGGTGTCTAAAGACAGAATGTCCTTCCACTGGGGGGGAAGGAGAGGAAGGAGAGGGGGGAAGGCGCTAATCGCTGCCAGGTGTACTTTGAGAGAGTTGAGGGCAAGACCCGATGCCCTCAAAGACAGGAGGGAATCTAAAAGGAGGGGAATCTCCACTGCTTCTGGGGAAAGCCCCTTCTGTTAGGCCCAGGAAGCAAAGCATTTCCACTTGCCCCGGTAGGAATGCCTAGCGGACTCTTTCTTGCTGCTCAAAAGGATGTTTTGCACGTCTGACGAACATGCCCATTCTAGAGAAGATGCCTCTGTGCACAGAGTGGTGGACTTTGTGCCCCCATTTATTGATGCAATAAACGGTGGTGGTGTTGTCCAACATAAGGACATGATGGGGCCTGATGGATGGAAGAAATGCTTGGCATGTCCTTCTTATCACACTCTAAGTTCCAGAATGTTGACGTGCATCCTGGATTCCCGAGTCAGTGGTCCCTGTGTCATGTGGTCTCCAATGCATGATCCCCTCCTATGAGGGATGTGTCAGTGATGATAGTCCTGTTCAGGGAGGAAGAGAACAAGGATTCCCACACAAAGCCACTGTGGGTTTGTCCACCACTGGAGGGAAGATAGTACCACGAGGGAACTGTCAGCATAAGATCCGTGGTGTGGCGCCTGGGTAAGTAAACTCTCTGAAGCCACATCTGGAGGCAGGTAAGGCAGAGGTGAGTGGAGGCAGTGACGTATGTACATGAGTCCACATGACCAAGGAGGGATAGGCAGGTCTTGGCCAAGACAGACAGACTATTGACTATGCAGGCTATGATTTCCTGCAAAGTCTGGAACCTGACTCAGAGGGAAGAAAGGAGTCCAAGCAACATGGGGGCTAAAAGCTGAGCTTCGTCTCGGACCGCACCGCTAGGAGCCAGTCATCAAGATAGAGGAATACAAGGATCCCATAATCCTTGAGGTAGGCTGCTACGATGGAGAAAGCCTTGGTAAAGACCCTGGGAGCAGTGGTGAGTCCAAACAGTGGAAATCTGTACTGAAAATGCTACGGGCCAATTGTGTACCACAGGAACCATCTGTGGGCCAAATTGATGTCTATGTGAAAATAAGCTTCCTGAATATCAGGAGCCGTAAACTACATGCCTTCTTCTAATGACAGGATGTTCGCGGCTAACATCACCATACAAAAATTGGATTTACAGATGAAGCAACTTAGATGATGGAGGTCCAGAATTGGTCTCCATCCACCTTTCTTTTTGGGTATCAGGAATTAAGTTGAATAAAACCCCATCCCTCGATATTCCAGAGGAACCCACTGTGACAGTTCCTCACGTAAGTCTCTATGGAAATATGCTTAGAATGTGTTTTATGCTACATATGTCATGTAACATATCTCAGTAAAGGTTATGATCTACTGAATGTATTAATCCTATTTGCATGCATGTATTATTTTTGTATTCGACTTTATGAATGTTGGCTGTGTACTGGCTTGATTTCAAAATAACCTTAGTAGAACATTTGGTCAGTTCCCGGAGAAAGGAATGTTGAAATTAATTACCTAATCAAGAAACACTTAAAGGACAATGGATCTTAGAATGCTCCAATCCACATAAGAAGTCTACTTGAGGATGTTCAAGGTGAACAATGAATGCTACCTGTAAAAACTGAGTCATGTATGGACATGTGACTTGCCCAGGTGACTGCTAAACTCCATCTTGGAGCTGGACTTTGCATAGGAGTGAGGAGGGGAGTCTCCACCCACAAGAGAGAGTCTATTTAAACACATGGGAGACCCCTCCATTTGGTATTCAGCTGGCTAAAAAGGGAGTCTCTCCACCCCCTCCCCCCCGGATACTTGGAAGAAACTGGAACAAAGGGGTGTGAGTGATTGCTGGACCCAGGCTAAAAGGAGATTAGTCTGTAAAAGGGAGCATTTTGGAACTGGTGAGGATCTTATCTGTATTCAGTTTGATTAGACAGAGATTTGCGCATTTTATTTTATTTTGCTTAGTGACTTACTTGGTTCTGTCTGTTACTACTTGGATCTACTTAAATTCTACTTTCTGTATTTAATAAAATCACTTTTTACTTATTAATTAACTCAGAGTATGTATTAATACCTGGGGGACAAACAGCTGTGCATCTCTCTCTATCAGTGTTATAGAGGGCGAACAATTTATGAGTTTACCCTGCATAAGCTTTATACAGGGTAAAACGGATTTATTTGGGTTTAGACCCCTTTGGGAGTTGGGCATCTGAGTGTTAGAGACAAGCACACTTCTGTGAGCTGTTTTCAGGTAAACCTGCAGCTTTGGGGCAAGTAATTCAGACCCTGGGTCTTTGTTGGAGCAGACGGGAGTGTCTGGCTCAGCAAGACAGGGTGCTGGAGTCCTGAGCTGGCAGGGAAAACAGGAGTAGAGGTAGTCTTGGCACATCAGGTGGCAGCTCCCAGGGGGTTTCTGTGATCCAACCCATCACACCCACTCTGTTGCCCCTTTTTGTAGTAAAGAGTCCACCTCTATGGCAAGCATGC
This sequence comes from Trachemys scripta elegans, assembly GCF_013100865.1. NCBI lineage: Eukaryota > Metazoa > Chordata > Testudines > Emydidae > Trachemys > Trachemys scripta. Next base: position 223,026,816 of record NC_048298.1, on the reverse strand, counting down.
TGTCATGAGATTGGTCCCTGAGGCGAGATTGGGCTCTGTATGAGGCAGAGTGATGAACTAGATCATATAGCTATAGTGTATAACATTTAGTAACCACTTGTTCATTATTATTGCACTCTAAGCTGGTATGAAGAGTGTCAGATGACCCCCCCAAAGGAGGTGAAGTGGTTGCATGGTTGCAGCTCAGGTGGTTGACAGCTCTAGAGTGCCTCAGAAATCTCTCTTCTGTGGGGGGTTGTAACTGGAAGGAGGAAGGTTATGAGGACGGGCCCCATGGATGAAATCTTTGAGTCTTTTGATGCTTCCTTGATGGCTTGTAAGGCCTCTGATGGAAAAATTGGGAAGTTGTTTAATGCTGTGGGGGCAGTGGCTTTGGCGCAGGTGTGCCCACGGAACAAAGTATAGCTCAAATCCTTCATGGCATGGAAGGAGTCATCCATCTTCTAGTTGAAAATATGTGTTGCAACGAAAGAGGTCTTTGATAGTGTTTTGTACCTCCCTGGGAAAACCAGAAGAATGGAGCCACAACTCCCTCATCATGACTATGCCTGTGGCCATAGGACGCGATGAAGTATCTGTTGTGTCCATCGCTGAATTAAGCAATGTTCTTGCTACTAACTTCCCCTCCTGTATTATTGCTTAAAAGCAGGCCCGGTTTTATTGTGGCAGTTTCTCAGCAACGTCCTCCAATTGGCTGTAAGAGGAAATCGTATTTGCAAATAATGCCTAATAATTCAAGATCCTGAATTTAAGGCTGCCCGAGAAGACCTTGTGGCCCAAAAGGTCCAACCACTTACCTTCCTTGTCAGTTGGGGTGGAGCGTGGGTGCTTCTGCCTAGCCCGTTCAGTCACTGCCTGGACCACAAGTGTATTGGGGGGATGGGGAGGATGAGAAAAGAAACTCAGACCCCTTGGCCAGTACTTAGAAGCATTTCTCTGCCTCTGCGTACATGTGGCCGGCATATGCCAAACAGTTCTATCTGGCTCAAATATGGCATCATTGATTGGTAGAGCAACTCTACTTGGCACAAATCAGTGAAATATGTCCAGCAGCTTATGTTGAGCGTCTTAGATCTCCTCCAGCAGAATGTGTAGCTCTTCCTGCAAAACTGCCCAGAAGATACTGGAATTGGCGGTAATCATCAGGAGATGGGAGGAGATGCTGAAGCCACTGCTATCAGGTGAGGACAATTGGAATCTCTCCTGCTACGGTGGCACCATTGGAACTGGACTGACCTCATCTCCTTCCACCATCGGTTCCAAGCATCTACTCGAAGGTGCTGAGGCATTGAAATAGGGGATATTTCTTTTATAGAACGGATGGGTTCTGAGGGTGGATATTGGGGCAAGGATACTCAATAGGGCCAGCATGATGGATCCAGAAGGTGTTGCAGTGGGTCCCACAGTTGAGGAAACCAGTGACTCCCTAGTGGCAGGAGTGGAGGATACTGGATGATGTAGAAGGTCTTTGTTGGTACTCATTGTGGCGGGAAGGGATGGATGGCTCCTGTCCCTTGTCAGATTTAGCCGAAGACAAAAATTCAGAGCTCAGTTCCATCAGCGGTACCATTGGAAGCGTGTCTGCTGCTGGAGCAGGGGGCGAGGAGTGCCTCAGCTGCGGCACACCCTGTGCAGGAGATAACGTGTTCCTGGAAGTAGAGGGTCTCAGAAGGTGTGGACACCTCAACTCTCCCAGAGTAAACACTTCCTGGGGCTCTGGCCTTTTTCTCAACCTCTCTGGAGCCAAAGGTACCCTCTCCTCAGCAGTGATCTTCCTCAAAACAGACGGCTCTCAAGCTCAGACAGATGCCAGTGTTGACGGTGCATGTGGGTCAGTATCTAGTATCAACAGATCCGTGGTTTCTGTGGTCTCTTTTCATGCTTGTGTGCTTTAGGGCATGCTGGCTTCCCATGACTGGAATTTGTGGAAGGAGCCTCTCCTTTGTTAAGTCTTGGAAGAAACATACTGCCATACTTATGTGCATGTTTCCTTGCCTCCCGACTAGGTCCTGGTGCAGGGTCCATAGTGATAGTACTGCCCGTGCTGGACTCTGTAGCTGGAGGCATACTCCTGGCTGCTGCAAGCCGATGTAAGGGGCGGGAGGGAGGGTTGCCTGGCCTTCCACGAGATACTTCCAGAGGCAGAGAACTTGGCCTTCTTGGATACAGCTGGGGAAGGACTGGCAGATACTGCACCTGGATGAAATGTGGGCTTCTCCCAAGCAGTAGAGGCAGTGTTGATGTTTGTCGCTGACCAAGAAGGAACGCAGGAAGGAAGTGCAGATTTAGAGCTTGGGATTTTGGCATAGTCCAATATCCGCATGTGAGTATGAGGGCTGTTTACATGGAAGACACCCCCCAGCCCAAGGAACTCAATTCTACTCCTAAAACTAGTAAACTACAAAACTACTATATAAACAGTAAAATCAGTAAAATACTCTAAGCTAATTAAGTACAACTCTATATTTAAAAGTGCGTCACACACGAGAGGACACTAATAATTCCGACCTAGACCATGCAGTGATGAGAAGGAACTGGTAACACAGTCTGTCTTCTCTGCCCTTTATCACTTCGTATGAAACCATGAGGTGAACCAAGGGCACATGCACTGACCAACAGACATTACTACTTTCAAGATCTCTGGTTCTGGACGCACGGTGCGCATGCGTAAACCCGCAGTGGAATACAATAGAGACCATCGTTTGAAGAAGCAGGCTTCATATGCAGAAGGATATGGCTCTCTTGGTACGGGGGAGGGGGGTCTAATGTGGTATCAGAAGGTTGTTCTGCATTGATGACTGCCCCAGTTCTACTCTGGATTCATCTTCCATGACAGGCATCAATGTTAAGGGGCACATCACCAGAATTGGGCTAGCTGCTGGAAAAGTCCTTTCTGCTGCAGGCTGATCCTTCTCTCAGTCCTTAATATTGTCAAGGGCCTGGTGGATTTATCTACAGAGACTTTACGTAGTTTTTCCTTATAGGAAGATACTTCGCTCCTCCCAGAATCTCTGGCACTGCGTTCAGAGTGGCCTCTCTTAATGCTGGACTTCGACACCAGAGGTGTTGGTATGGCTTGGATAGCAAAGATGTTGGGGTTGGCTTTGGTACCAAGGGCTAGGTATTAATACAACCACCATCTTCTTGGTACTGAACTTCAGTGCTTTTTTTTCTGCTAGATGGGGCATGAATGATTTTGGCTTGTCCAGTAGCAGAACTCTGGAGCTTGTCTCATCAAGATTTGATGAGACCTTCATGAATTGTTGCAAAAGACAGAACTTCCACCTCATATATCATGACTTAGTTTTCTAAGCAGAGAACAATAGGCACACTGAATTTCTGCTTGGTATATGCGACTTCTAGGTAGAAGAGACACCTGTTGTGTTAATCTTAAAGGGATTTACTCATCACAGGATGGATAAAGATTCAAGCCCACAGGCTTTGAGTCTGCAACTCTAAGGTACCCTGTGAAGAGAGGGAGATATTGGTCACTACTCAGTCTAGATGGGCAGAGATGATGACTGCAATTGTAAGTCAAGATAATTGAAGTTCTGAAGGTTTTTAAAAGACCTGTAGAAGGTTTAGCCAAAGCTAAATGGCAGCAGATCAGACATTCACTAGGTTCTGTCTGACTGCCATGTGAGGTAAGGGGAACTGAGACCACCCTGCCCTTTACACACCCTCATATAGGCCCACAGGGTGCAAGTGTGACCCCAGATACTGCTACTTAAAATAATTCCATCTTGTGCCCAAGGCCCATGTGCACCTACAGTAGCATGCAGACTGGCACATACTAGAAAAGCCTTTTATACTGATGCCTAAGAAACAAACAGAAGTTAAACAGTACTAGTAATCAGAATTCCAAACAATTTTAATGTTTAATTTTCCAATTTCTAACCCAATTTCTTCACATCCATCATTTTCAATGTTACACTTATTTCTCTTCAGTTACTCTACCACATTAACATTTTATAAATGCCTTAAAAACTAACAAAAAAATGCTAGATTGCTATGGCAATCTCTTACATTTACAGTAAAATGCTTAACTATAAACTTAATATTGCTTCAGAATAAGCAAGTACCACACAGACATGGCAATCATTGGAGAGAAAAAGCTGCTGCACCATTGTTTAAATCCCTCAATTACACCTTAATTTGTAAGCCAAGTCTAAAGTTTTTTGTGACTATATAGCCACAAAATAGATTTAGGTGGGATCCATATGCTGCTAGCTTCTATATTGCAATCTAGATGGAAGATATGGCTGAATGTGTTCATATGGTTAGGGGAAATTACTCTAACATTTTACATGAGACTGATTTTTGTATACAACAGTATACTTATTCCTTATTATTTCTTTTTGGGACATTGTCTGCTCTGTGCTATACAAGTGATAAGCAAAATGTGGATACTAATATTACCCTTTTCTGTAAAATTGATATAATGTAATGTGACAGAATCTGACCTTTATGTTGACTGATATTTAAACTGAAAACAATGGGAACACATGTCACATGGTGAATAAGGGTAAACATAAGAATGACCATACCGGGTCAGACTAGAGGTACATCTAGCCCAGTAGCCTGTCTTCCAATAGTGGCCAATGCAAGGTGCTTCATAGGGAATGAACAGAACAGGTAATTGTCAAATGATTCATCCCTCGTTGCCCATTCTCAGCTTCTGACAAACAGAGACTAGGGACACCATCCCTGCCCATCCTGGCTAATAGCCATTGATGGACCTATCCTCCATGAGTCTTTTTTTTTTTTTTTTTTTTTAAATCAACCCTGTTGTAGTCTTGGCCTTCACTATATCCCTGGCAAAGAGTTCCACAGGTTGACTGTGCATGTATGAATAAATACTTCATTTTGTTTGTTTTAAACCTGCTGCCTATTCATTTCATTTGGTAACCCCTAGTTCTTGTGTTATGAGAAAGAGTAAATAACACTTTATTTACTTTCTCCAAACCAGTCATAATTTTAGAGACCTCTATTATATCCCCACTTAGTCATCTCATTTCCAAGTTGATAAGTCCCAGTCCTATTAATCTCTCCTCATATAGAAGCTGTTCCATGCCCCTAATACTTTTATTGCCCTTTTCTGAACCTTTTCCAATTCCAATATATGTTTTTTGAGATGGGACGACCACATTTGCATGCAGTATTCAAAATGTGGGCGTACCATGGATTTATATAGAGGCAATATGAAGAAAATGGGCGGAAGAATCTTTCCTTTTGAAAAGAGGGATCCACATCCATGATGAGATTTAGAATAGTAGAAAAATGGTAACAAAGGACATTTTATTGGACATCTATATGCTTGAATGTTGCAGGTTACCTCGGTGGGCAGCTGAGAGTACACATTTAAATCTACAGGAATTTCTAGGATGCTCACATCTCAATATCAGATTTTTATTCCACATAAACACGAAACAGGATATGAAGTTATTAGGATCACACCTTGATGTGATTTTCTATCCTTGTTCTATATTTAGAGAGTATGCTGTACAACGTGTACATAAACATACACACACCTCTCTTCTTCAGAAAAGCTGCACATTTACCTCCTTATGGACATGGTATTAAATTAATTCCACACAGAATGTTGACAAGTAGGGGATCTGGGATCTACTGCTTGTGAATTATCACTGTAACAAGAATGCTGATACCATTTCCTTTGACTGTGGGGGTGCCACAACATTACAGGAGAAACCATTTAAACTGAAAAAACAAAACAAAAAAACCACTTTCCAAATTAAGCCAATTTAGTATTGGGTACCTTCGCCTGCAAAGAAAACATCTTTTTAACATGTACTAGTTGTAGTAATTTTCCAAATTTTAGTAACATTAAAACAAAACAGCTTGAAAATATTTAAAATATTTTAACACTCAGAGTCATTTGCACGCTTACACACACAGTTGCAGGATGAGGTTGTTCCGCGGGGCGGGGGAGAGGGGGATCATTAAAACTGGCCAAGGAAATAGAATTTCAGAGGAAAGCAGAGGAAAGGAGTGCATCTGGACAAAGTGCTAGATGGCAGCCCATTGCAGTAGATCACTCCATCACATACATACACCTCCCCCACTTCTTCCTCACTAATGTTTTCTCTTTTGCTTACATTAAACTGAAAGTATGGTGCAAATATATATTCAACACCAGTAACAGCAATTAAATGTAACAGAGGTACTCTTGCAAAGTTTAAGACAAAAATCAATTACAGCATTCATCCAACATTCAGAACAGAAAAACGTAACTTAATATTTTTCATATGCTAATTCAGATGTTCAGTCCTAAGTAACACAACTGAAGCACAAGTGGCCCTCAAAATTCACGTGTACATTTAAAAACATATTTAACACTAACCTTCATATTTCCCAATCGCCTTGTCCTGTCAACCACTAGAAGCTTCTTAATAAGGTCCCTGTAACAGAGGAAACATTTGTCATGGTTTTATTTCATTGGGATATGCATGCTACAAACCACTGAAAGCACTTTTATTTTACCAGCATAAACATTGTGTGTGTTTTAACAATTCACGTTTTTCCTATTTCAGAACGTCTTACATTCAAAGGGTTCAAGACTGGTATGAAAACAGGTAACCTGTCTCAGAGGAACAGAGGTGAATCTCTCTATAGAGTGTAGTTTCTTAAGAAAAGATTTGGGATACAAGTTCCTTGCCTGAAATGTCTAACCTTCCCCTTTGCATTTTGTTAGGCATTCAAAATCTCAAGTCAAAACTGAACTTCCTTCAGAACATGTTTTTAGACTAGACCTTATAGCAAATTAAAAAAGAGATATATTTTTCAATCGTTCGGTTTTAGCCAAGCATATATTTAATTCTACCTCAGTTAAAAATAGAGAAAATGTGGAACAGCAAGTTCTCTGTTTAAAATATAGTAGGGACTAGCTTGCATTCAGAAGTCCTCCGTAGAAAATGAAATGTATACTTTGAAACTAATGTCGTTTTATGAGCTTTGCATAAAGCTAAATTCAACTTTTTAAAAGCTGAGACAACACTTAGAAAAATCAAAAGTATTATGTAAATACATTTGTAAGTACTATGTTAACAACAAAATCAAGGATCACATTTTTTTGTTTTGTTATTCCAGTGTAAATCCAGAATAACTCCATTAAGGCCTGGTCTACACAAATCATCTTACGTTGACCTAACTACAACCTTGTCCTGCCAATATAAGTGCCCTACTACACCAACATAACTATTCCACCTCCATGAGAGGTGCATGGCTTATGTTGATGTTGTTAGGGAGATGCCATCTTACATCTTCTGTTGGCTGTCTTAATTTCACGGCTCCGTGCTGGAGCTGTGAAATTGACAAGAAAGCCAAGCATCTAAAGTCCGGCTGTCCCTAGGTAGCTGCTGCCCGGAGGTTCCTCCCTTTGGGAGGTGAGGAGCTCAGAAGGCTGCCCCCCACTCCCAGCCAGTAGTGGGGCACCAAGAGCTGGGGGTGGGGCGGAAGGGAGCTGTGCTCCCAGCAGGGAGCGGCATGGAGGGCTCAGCACCTCAGACAGTGGAAGCGCTCTTGGTGAGGACGTACACTACCAACAGAAGGTGGGTAGTAATTACTGCGGTGGTTGTAAGTCGACCTAACATAGGTTGACTTAGGGCACGTCTACACTTTAGAGCCCAGTGAAATTACCCTGGATATACACAGGTATTACAGAGAAATTCAGCAACAAATTTCTACAGTGAATTACATGTTCTCTCAATGGCTATATTCTTAATTATCTACAACTTATCCTCTTCAATAAAAGCCAAGTAACAGTTTTGTATGTTCCACAATAATCAATGTCTACGACAAAACATACAGCTTAGCCATCTTCGCTGTTTTGCAGCCTAAAGAAGAAAGAGGTGCTACTGCAATCTTCCTTGTATGACGGGACTTCAAAACAGGAGTTCCTCAGAGAAAGATTGTGGAAAAAAAAAATCAGATCCATATTTATCTAACCCAGCAAATAAATATAGTTTTTTTCCTTTGAGAAACCTAGAAATCTTAGTTTGGGGCATATTGAAAATGGTGAACTGAATAATAAATTTACTAAACAGCTTGAAAACTGTCATATATGGCAGAGCAAATATTTCTGAAACTCAGTGGAAAAAACCCACTCAGCTGCCAGCTATACGGGAATACAAACGTGACATTGGAAGGAGATTTCCTAATCTCCCATAAACATTTCAGCCAGTAAATGGCTGGATTTAGATTCAGTCCTGTGATTCAGTCATTTGTAGTCATTCCTGAAGGAATTTCTTCTCCTCCCAGGGCATCCCAGAGGACACTTAGGAATGGGTGAGTGAGGAGGAGAAATTTAACCATTATTGTTCTAAACAAAGAGACACCCTTTCAAATAGAAGAGTGAAAAGTAATTCAAATTAGAAATGAAGGGCCAGATCTATTGCTGGATCCCACTGGGTTAGAAACAAGTTTGTGTAGTCGCTTACTGTGTCATTTATATCAGCATTGTGTTATTTAATTGATGACTCTTAGCAGAGTAAGTTGTAGAGCTCTTCTTTTGACTGCTCCTCAAACAAGCCTTGGAAATGCAGAAAATACACAGCTGAGACAGGAACTGACTCAATGATGTTGAGTTGTCACTGAAGCTGTGAAAGTACGTTGCATTCAAAGAGAAGGAGTATCCAAATTAACATCTGCATTAAGAAACAGTGCAGTGCTTCCTTAATGTCCTACTTTATACACAGGATTAAAAAGTCAAGTGTTCTAACAGTTCATTACATATAGTGTTGAATTCAAGTAGGTGCCGACATCCTAGATCAGACCTGCTCAATAATAATAATTTAGACTGCAATGGCACCCCCATTGTTATGCATTTCCAAAACACAAGAGATGACATCTTCGCCCTGAAGAGTTTACCCAAAAACCAAAACCACACACCAAACACTTTTCAAAACAGAGTGGTCAGGGAGGTGACTGACACATCTATTAGTTGTTCTATTTTTCAATGGGGAACAATGTGGGCAGGGGACAGCTACAGACAAATACCTTCAAACCAAGGGATTATTAGATGGCAAAATTCTTGTAATTTATGTCAGAAGTGGTTCTTGAGTACAGATTTGAACTAGAAAAGGATAATGGTCAGGGCATGAAAGTTCAGGAATGGCATTTCACATGTAGGGGATGGGAAGGAATAAAGCACAGACTGTTGCGGGAGAGTCAGATAAACTGGCAACAAGGATAACATCAGAGGCAGAGTGAAAAGCGATGTGAAAAAAGACTAGGTTAGAAGTAGAAAAGGCAGAGAGTTATGCAGGGCCTTACTGGCAGTAACACAAAACTTGAACTTGAAACAGTGGAAGAGGAGAAAGTGGTGTGGCATAGTCAGATCAACAGTCTATAAAAGCAGCTGTTTTCTCTAAGGATTATAGGGAATGGTATGGGCATCAAGTGGGAAAGATAAAAAGAGGCTGCAGTATCAAAGGTGACAGATCAAAGCCTTGTCAAGAGTCTTTAATGGCTAGACATTATGGAAATGTTGTGGAGAATGAATTATTTGGGCACAACCTGGATGTGGGGGGGGGGGGGGAGGGAGAGGAGAGGAAGAGATATGTCAAAAATGAAAGAATAGGGGTTGAGTTCATAGTAAAAAAAATAGGGAGGTCTGTTTAAGTTGATGGTGAGAAGTCAAGGAAGAGATCTCAAAGAGGTAGGATGAAATAAAGAATTGGATAGTGGGAAACAGGTTAGGAGTGAAGTGATAGATTGGTGAGTCAACAGTATAAAAAAACACTAGATGAGCTCATCCAAAAAGATGTAAAAGGAAAGAACTGGGGGTGAAGAACAGAGCCATGTGCAACCCCCTCTCCCCCGAAGGTGGGGAGGAAGGAGGAAGATTACCCATCAAGAAAGACATTACAAAAATACCTAAAGAAGTAGAAGGAGAACCAGGAAAAGAGAGAGTATTCAAAGGGTATGATACCTAAAGTAGCCTAACTGCTCATTAATGACCATCTTTCTCAACTTACAAAAGAACTTGGATACACTTGGTGAGTGCGGTGACTAGAATGTCTTTCATGGCATCAGAATTTACCGGATGATACAAGTCAGTGATTATGAGTCAGTGTGACTGAGAAATACAAACAGATGCTGACAGTACCCTATGTTTAATTGCTTTTCATCACGATGGCCTAGTTATCAATGACAAAGAAACCAACTTTGTACTGTTCACCTTCTGGCCACGTATCCAGAAATTACTGCAGACAGCACATGCGGACTCTTTGTTGAGAAGGATTGTATTAAAACAAAATGGACGAGAAGAGGAAACTGCAGGAAACTGGTAGCAGCAGCAGCATTTTGAGGGCAGCAACTGTTCAGAATATGTACAAGTATGGAATACTAGGATCAGTCAGCATAAGCACATATAATAAGCTGATGCATGCTCATGAAATCTGCTGATACAGCTTTAATAATGGTCTTGTGAGAAGCCTTGTGCTTGAAGGGGCATTCACAGGAGATGGTAGAGAGAAACATTTAAATTATATTAAATATGTTTTCACTTTGATTTCAGGACTAAATTTAGTCCAATATATTTTGCAACAAAGCGTTTTAAAATACCGCAAAAAGGTATCCTCCTATGCAGATCCTTTCAAACTATGCTAAAGAGATAATTAAAAATAAACATTTTAGTGATGAAAGCCAGTATACTTACTTCACATACAAATCCAAATGTCTGGGGAAATCTATTTTGCCAGCAAGAATCTTCTGATATATACCAAATGGGTTGTCATCAAAAAATGGAGGAAACCTATTTGAATTAAACAACCAAAACACAGCTTTCTTTAGTTATCTGCAAAAATGTATAATGGTATTATGTTGAAGTAATTTATCTGCTGACCAGATTGTTAAGTACATAGTTATTCTGTATGCAACGAGGCATTGCGTATTGAAGTCAGGGTTAACCACACCTCTGTAACCCAATTAAGATAGCTATTCTGCAAAACATAGAATGTACAGAAAATATTCAGAATATATGAAAATTTAAATACTGAGAACAATTTTTAATATTACAAGAGAAAGGTCAGTCACATATAGTGAGAGAAGATTTCCCTTAGAAAGTCTGTGCTTTGGCGTCTTCCCTATTGGTGAAATTTGACAGCATTCACCAAAACCAGTTCTTCCCTTCTAGTCTGAACACTACTGACTTTCCCTTCACCTTGGCTGCCAATTCCAGAATTAATTATGAAACTGTAGTTCCTTACCTTTAAAAGACAATATAAAAATAAGGAGCCAGTTGCCTCTTTTTTTTTTGCTGCACCTCTTGCAACAACTAAGAATTTGTATCCTCTCTTGGGGTTCTCTTTCTATAGGCTGACCTATTTGCTCACCAGAAAGGATACATATTTCCACAGTGATACATATCACTTCAGTAGGCTTAATAAACTGAATTCTGGACTCCATACATTTCCTGGAATTCTGCACATCCACCTTCCTAAAAGTTACCCAGGGGAATCTTTTTTATCAAAAGAAGCTACTGTGTAACTACTGCTCTTACAGCCACCACCCATACATGGAATGTGGTGTCACTGCTTATGCTTCTAAAATTGAAAAGGGTTGCAGCTCCTCATCTTCACTGGTGTCAAGGCTGTAGGGGGAAAAAGCACCACCACTATTTTTTAACTTTACATAGAGTCTTTAGTAGTGTAATGCCTTATGTAGACTAGGAAGAAGGCTGGTGTTTTTAATGTATTGGCTAAAATGTTTAAAGAAGTGCTGAATAAAACCATGTTAAATCCTATCTACATTAGGTTCTAACACATTTAAAAGTTAGTTTCATCCCTACTGTGTTAACACACTTAGCTCCTTTTTTTAAATGTGTACATTAGGTGCTAATTCTTTGCAAACACTTGGTAGTCTAGACAAGACTTTAGTGCCAGAACAACAAACATTTTCCTCCTACATGACTTTTTTTTCTGAAGCCTTGTGTTTTTGTTTTTTTAATTTAGTCTCTTGTTCCATACTGTATGTCAGGTAGATACTAACTGGACAATTGTTTCAATATACCAGATTGTAACTTCATGTAACAAGTACAGTAACTGGATTAACATACCTCATACACTGTAGTTACCAAACCACAGTCACAGGCAACAACCAAGTTCAGAGTTTCCCTAGATGCTGTTTGAGTGTCCAAGAAAACAACAACCAACAACAACAAAAAACGGCCATACCTTCACCAAAGAAAATAACTAAAATATTTTTGGTAAGAACAGACAAGAGGGTGGAACTCCCCCCACCACACTCCATAAAGGGAAAAGTAACAATAAACCTTGTTTGGATGATCTCATCATGAAATAGTGGAGCTATTTGTCCGGGAAACTTCAGAACATACAATCACAAGTTTTTCTGAAGTCTAAGGTCCAGATTTTTAAAGGTATTTAGGCACAGCTATACTCATTGATTTAGGAACCTAAGTCTCATTTTCAAAAGTAATTTAAGTACTTCAGTGTCCAGATGTCAATGGGATTTAGGCTTCAAAGTGCCAAACTGTCTTTTAAAAATGTGCCTAAATATCTTTAAAAATCTGGGCCTAAATTCCTATCTCAGACAACTACAAGAAAGAACAAGGTAGCAAGCGAGAGTTTCAAAATTTGGATGTGCTCAGTTTATTTCCCCTTATATAGCAGAGAGATTGAATGGATGTCCTGTTTCTTATTTAGGACAGCCTATAGAATTGCGTTGCATCTGTGTAATATTTTTATTCATTCAAATGATATTAAACTCTAAACTTTCAATTTTGTATTTATGATTAAGATTCATAATCCTATTTTTGACTTGGTGCATGCATTATAAAAAATGAATGTTATGTAAGAAGATTTTTTTGATGGAAGTTACTTCCATCTTATTTCTCTCAAAAACATTTTTTTTAAAATGATTGGATTCTCTCCCATGGAAAAGCCCAGGTGAGACATTGAGAAATATGATAGGGAATGAATGAGCCTAACAATCAGTACAAGTTATTATACTGCCACAAATTAAAAATGCAATTTCTTTCTGCAAAAGTATGCCATTCAAATCTAATTGTAACTGCTACATAGGACAGATATGTACTCCATCAGTTGCTTAGAGAGCTTCTGGAGCAGAAAGCACTGCTGACATCTGGATTCCATTCAGTAAAATAATAATATTGGAATGCAAATTTGTGCTTCAATAATTCTCTACTGTTGACAATTGCAGACACATTTTATAAGCAGTACGCTATTGCTGGAGTATACATTTGTTTTCTCTTCCGAAGACTTAATTGCTTAACACAGCTTTGACCTTTAACATTAATCTCAGAGAAAAACCAAAATGGCAGCATCTTGGAAGACTGGTCCTATTTATAAAATGCTAAATGTTCAGTTATGGTTAGAAAGCACTTCACTATATTGTGTTCATTTTATAGGATACTACTCTAATCAGACATGAATAATCCCTATGACTAGCAGTGGAGCAGGGATTTTGTTTGTGACTATATATATCCACTTTTATTCAACTCCTACATATCAAATATATTCCCAGAGGCGGAGTTCTTCATCTATTCTTGAGAATACTGACATCTCAGGGATATTGACATGGGGAATATTACATGCAACCATATTTTGCATGAAAGGAAAATCTGATAGCACCCAAGTGGAACTAGTAAAAGAAAACAAAAGAAAGACTAAGCAACATATGATCCGAAGAAGTGAGGTTTTTACTCACGAAAGCTTATGCCCAAATAAATCTGTTAGTCTTTAAGGTGCCACCAGACTCCTTGTTGTTTTTGTAGATACAGACTAACACGGCTACCCCCTGATACTTGACAACATATGATAGGACATTCAGCAACTTTTAAGAAGGTTAGCATGTTTTCCTTGAAAAGCTTGTTAGCCTTTAAAAAAAGAACTGCAAAACAAAACCCTCAACATTATAGTTATCTGATGAATGTCCCTAATAAGTTTAAAGGAGCACAGACAGCAAAGTTAAATCGGATACTACACCAACTTGAAATTAGTCATAAAAAAAAGCAGAAATTCCACCTGCCCCGAGTGTCCATCAAATTTGTGATTTTACAAACATCTCCCCCCTTCATTTTTAAGTTCCTCTCCCCTGTTGCTGTGTTAAAGACTCATACAAACATAAGAAAAATCAGCAAAATTGATAAGTTATCAAATGTATAAATTGAAAAAAAAAAATCTCTATTCTTTTTCAGCTACTGTAATCTAGCTGTGACCTGTCACAATAATAGATTAAAAAAATCTGGGGATTTTTTTTTTTATTTTTAATTAACGTTGACCATGTCCCTTCACAGTGTAGGCCTGGCTAGAATTTGAACCCACTGCAGATCACTGTTCACCTGGAGTTCTCATTGCTTCTGGATACCCCAACAGCCACAGACATGGTAGGCACCCTTTTCCATCTACAGCTGACAAAGCAGGCTGTGTCCCTTCTGTCATGTTCAGACTTTGTTATGGTGATTCACATCTTCATGATCTCCAGGCTTGACCACTGTAATAATTCTCTAACTATTAATGAAGCTGCCAATCTTAAAAAAAAAAAAAAAAAAGTGACAGTTGACTTAGAACACAGTAGTACTGTCTGCTTAGGAATGAAGGCTGACAAATGTACATCCCCTGGAGTGCTCTCCTCACTGCCTCCCTATGGAATACCATGTCAAATTCAATGTTTCAGTCTTAAACTTCAAAGTCACATAAGGGGTAGGTCAAATTTCCTGGGGACTGCCTGACCCTGCTTCATTATGACTTCCCATGGCTTCTGTGTTCCACTATGTGCAGGAGTCAGAACTTTCTGCACAACTGCTTCACAAATCTGGAGTTAAGTCCCAGAAGATATTCAAATGACTACAAATCACACTGATTTCAGATGAAAATTCCAAGCCCACTTTAAATCACCATTTCATCATGGATATTTTTAGTAAACGTCATGGACAGGTCATGGGCAATAAAGAAAAAATTCAAAGAAGCTGTCCCTGACTTACTAAAAATATCCATGACAAAATATTAGCCTTAATCATAGGTGTGTTGTGGTGCTGAAAATTTCTGTAGAAAGACCGTTGTAAACCACTATGTTGACTGATCCATGGGATGGCACTGAAATCAATCTCAGAGGATTAAATATGGATTTTGTCACTAAAAAGGTACAATAGAAGCATCTGCCCCTCCTCGCCATAAAAAAAAGGATAACAAATCCAAGTGCTGACAGCTGTAGGAAAAAAGAACGGTAGATAACTTACTGCCCTGTCTATTTAGGTAAGCTCCAGTATCATGTAGAGCTACACTATAAAAACAACCCATAATTCATGCCAATATCCCTTCATTAAAAGAAGAATTTTCATTTGGCAACATTCTGATGACATGACTACAGATTGACATGACTACAGATCGAAACATCTAACTTGTTAAATAACCAATACTTGACATTAGGCAGAACAGGTATCACCTACGTCTGTTAAAGGATAGGCAGGGTTTGAATCCTGACGTTTTAAGATTCCACCATGAAGACACGGCAGTTGGCGTGACGTGCCTTGCCCTACTATACCAGGTTGTGTACAGGAGGGTCCTAGACCAATGTCTTAGTTTGGATTTTCTTCAATTTTTTTTTCGGGGGTGGGGTGGGAGGCTGGGGGAGGACATCTTTGGAATGGAAGTATGAGAAGATTTTGTCTCCTAAAAAGTTGAAAAAGTCTGTTTAAAGTCTCGGAAGAGAGTGGTAGGTCAGATACTCGGTGGGTTCTGTCTTGCTGCCACAGGCAGTAAATGGGAAATGAGAGAGGGTTATAGCCATTCTACTCTTCATACCCTTGTACAGGAGCACAAAGAGGCACAAGACACATGTGCGCCCCAAAGAGATACCCTTTTATACTGCTGTATGGCAGCATTAGTGATAAAATTCCATCAGTCCTCTTTTTATTCCAGTACACTTTCAGCAGACATGCAGTACACATGCAAAGAAAGGTATAGTTTTTAAAAAAAATTTTGAAGTCTTTATATATAATATACAACAGGGGTTGGCAACATTCGGCCGCGGCTTCTTGCCACCCCAATTGGCCCGGGACGGCGAACTTGGCCAGTGGGGGCTGTGATCGGCCGAACCTGCCACGTCAGCAGGTAAATAAAACTGGCCCGGCCCGCCAGGGTGCTTACCCTGGCGAGCCGCATGCCGAACGTTGCCGACCCCTGATATACAAGTAAATACGCAATTGGGCTTTTATTTTCAGTATAATCAAATAGCTGAAACAGGAAGAACTATATTAATTTTCCATTTATATTTTTCATTTTAAAAATTACATTGATTAAAAACCTGACAACATATGAGTTTCAATTTTCCTCCTTAATATTTAACTCAAATACTTAAATGAATGTATTTGTAATATCAAGAAATCTTTCTTTAGTGGCAAAGATTTTAAGTTTGTCTTCTGAGAACACTGCCATCTAGTGAATCCCAAAATATTGCTGGAAATAAAGTTTATAAGCATATGAACTCAAGAAAGAATCCCTGGATAGCTTTTGCTTTTTTACCCCTCTCCTTCTCCTGCACCTTTTTGGAATTTACTGTACTAGTAATAAACTTTTCATCTAAAGAAATAAAGCACCATAACAGAGTGCACAAAATGAAATAATGCAGAATCTGTTTTCCAATTGCCATGTTCCAACTTCCATAAGACAGGAGAGGTTTTTGATATAGTTGTTAAAGTCTCAGCCTTAAAGTTATAGCAGGCTCTTTAGAGCCAACTAGTAGCCTTTCTCTGCACAAGAACAGTCCATGCACAAAATCTAAACTTCTGTAAAAAAACCCTAAGCCTCCAACTGAAATATAAGTTAGAGTGAGAGGGTAGAAAATAATGAAGTTTGATCATACGCCCCCCCCCCCTTTTTTTTTTAAGGAAAAAGAAATGTGTTTAAATATATAAATATATTTTCTTAATTCTTGAACCATAAATCAGGTGAGTTACCCTTTATGAAGCTTGCTCTCTTCTCTTCAAAGAATTGCCAAACAGACAAGTTACAGTGCTAGTTTGCAGTTCACTCAACCTTTGCGAAAGGTATAATTGATTATTAAATAAATATTTTATTCAAACTGAACTCCATGATGGGAGAATATAGAATTGCAGAATTTTGAGCACAATATTTTCAACTGTAAACTGGGATTTTGCTTCAGAATCTCCAGTCAGGTTACTGGGAGTTGTATGGCTAAATTATTTTGCATTCTTAATTGGGTACATCTTTGCAGTCTCTCTCATAGGCTCTTAATTCTTTTCTTCACAGTAAGACAAGATAATCTAATTAGTAATAGACTTAACATATACCCAAAAATTTCAAACTTGTTATTCGGAATATTGAAATAGAGTGAATGTTATGTACTTAGTATCACCGGAGAAACACTTACCCCGACAGCATCTCAAATATCAAAATTCCTAGAGCCCACCAGTCCACGGCTCTTCCATGACCTTTACTCTGTATCACTTCTGGCGCAAGGTATTCTGGTGTGCCACACAGCGTCCATGTTCTAAGAGAAACGAACCAACAAAAACAACATCTAAACTTTCACTTACTGTTTTAAAGGGCTGGATTGAAACTATAAATAAAATTAATACTATAGGCACACTAATGTTTGGAACAGTCAAGTCCACAAAGCTCTAAATGTATATTACAAGTGGTAAGTCAAGAATATTGCTGTTTTTAATCATTTCATAAAAAGTCAGAAAAAAGGGCATTGTAATTATCTACTCTGAACTCCTATAACAGAGGTATAGGGAAGTGAAACGATTTGCTCAGGGTCACATAGGAGGTTAGTGATAAAGATAGGAATAGAAACCAGGTTTCCTGATTCCCAGTACAGTGCTCTATTCACTAGACCAGCGGTCACCAATCCGTTGATTGCAATCGACTGGTCAATCCTGGAGCCTTGGCCAGTTGATCGTGATCTCTGGGGTTAAAAATCCGGTGGTACAGGGGGCTCAGGCAGGCTCCCTGCCTGCTATGTCCCCATGCTGCTCCCGGAAGTGGCTGGCTGCTGGCTCATCTCTGCAGCCCACCCATGTAGCTCCCATTGATTGGTTCCCGGGCAATGTAAGCAATGGGGGCAGCGCTTGCAGGCACAGGCAGCGCAGAGATACCCACTGCCCCCCCCCGCTCTCTCCCCAGGGGCCGCAGGCAGAGATGTGCCAGCAGCCAGCTGCTTCTGGGAGCGGCATGGGGCCACAGCAGGCAGGCAGCCTGCCTGAGCCCTCTGCGCCGCTGATCAGGAGCCGCCTGTGGTAAACGCCTCCCAGCTGGAGCCTGCACCCCCGCCTGCACCCAAACCCCCAGCTGAAGATTTTTAGAATCATGTTGTTCATTCTATTTATCCATTCATATTCCTATGTTTGCATCTTATTTTCATGTTACGAAATTTCCAATATTTATAATTAGAATTTAACATTGAGTATAAACATGATATTTTGTAAGAAAAAAGGCAGAGAAATAGGCAAAATAAATAAATAATCAGTAAGTGCACAGCTTTCATCTAATCCTGGAGACTGCATCCACCCTGCCAGTTTACCCCATAAAGCTTGCAGCTCATATGGAAATGAAACTTTAGTTATCTTCTCAAAAGCTGAAATCCTTCAAACTAGCTTAAATATGCAGTGAATAAATAACTTTTTAGACCATTTAAAATTACGTTCCTTATAGTGCATTGTAGTCCTGGGTCTGAGTCACCTGTACAATGAGGGCACTTTTGATCAGTCATGAATATTATTAGTAATACTAAGAATAGTAGTAGTAGTAGTAGTAGTAACTTCAGCATCATGCAAGGAGGCATTTATGTAATGCTGCTAAAACCTCCAGTAAGCTACTGTCACTGAGAAAACCCCACCTTGAATCTGCTGATTCAGTGTTTAACTTTGTATTCTGATCTCTGCTAGTCATCAGTGCACTACAACCCTACCCCTGTGGCTATTTAAGGTTCCCTGCATGTGTCTGGAAATGACAACTTTCAGCAGAATCCCAGCCCTCCCCTTTAATAGGATTACCATAAGTCCGGATTTTCCCCGGACATGTCCGGCTTTTTGCTCCTCAAATCCCCGTCCAGGAGGAACTGCCAAAAACCCGAATATGTCCGGGAAAATACTCCCAGCTTTGTTTTGCCGGCATCCCTGCCCCAGTCCCCTGCTTACCTTAGAGCGGCTCCAGCAGGCTGCGAGCTGCAGGCGGATTCCCCCGTGGTGACGGCGGCTGCTGCTGCTCCCCCCAGACACCTCAGCTTTGTGTAGCTGAAGAGCCGAGCTGCCCGAGCGCTACAGGCTTCACGGTTTGTCGGGCAGCCCCCAGACCTCCAGACCCTGCGCCCCCGGCCAGGCGCTTCCCCTCCTGGGCTCCGGCTGCGTTGGGGAAACACCTGGCCGGGTGCGCAGGGTCTGGAGGCTGCGCCTGGCAAACCGTGAAGCCGGTAGTGCTTGAGCAGCTGTTTTGCGTGGCTGGGAGGGAGGAGGGGAAATATGGGGCGCTCAGGGGAGGGGGCGGGGCCAGAGCCCCGTGGAGGGTCCTCTTTTTTTAATGTTTAAATATGGTAACCCTACCTTTAAACACATCTGAAGGACTCATGCCAGAACTCCCACCCAATACCCCGCATCCTGTCCCACACCACAACCCCACTGCCCCAGTCCAGAGCCCCTTCCTGCATGTAAACTCCCTCCCAGAGACCTCACCCCCTCCTGCATCCCAATCCCCTGCACCAGCCCAGAGCCCGCTCCTGCACCCAAACTCCCTTTCAGAACCTGCAGCTCTCATCCTCTCCTGCACCCCAACAGTCTGGAGCCCCCTCCTGCACCCAAACTCCCTCCCAGGGCTTGCACCCCTCACTCCTGCATCCCAACCCCCTCCCCCGGGCTCAGCCATGCATACCCCACAGTTCAGAATGCTACACTGATTTGCAACGATCCTGGAAGGATTTTGGATCTATAAACCACAAATGATACTAATAAAAAGTAAAACTCATGAAATGTCCAGTGGATTCTATGAGATTGGGTGCAGGGGTCATATGGTCACACTGTACCTAAACTCCCTCCCAGAGCTTGCACCCCTCACTCCTGCACCCCAACCCCCTGCCCCAGGCTCAGCCCGGAGGCCCCTCCCACACTCCGAACCCCTCGGCCCTAGCGCAGAGCCTGCACCTCCTTCCGCACCCCAACCCCTTGCCCCAGCCTAGTGAAAGTGAGTGAAGGTGGGGGAGAGCAAGTGACGGAGAGAGGGGGGAATGGAGTGAGCCTCGGGGAAGGGGCCAGGTAGATCCTGGGTTGGTCTTAAGTTCAAAAAGTGATCTTGTGCGTAAAAAGATTGGAGACTAGACTATACGGCTTTGAACTTTGTTCCAATCTAAAAATCAATAGGCATCCATCAAACTTGTGTTTGATTACTTTTTAAAGCTCAAGTATCAGAGGGGTAGCCGTGTTAGTCTGAATCTGTAAAAAGCAACAGAGGGTCCTGTGGCACCTTTGAGACTAACAGAAGTATTGGGAGCATGAGCTTTCGTGGGTAAGAACCTCAAGTAATCAAGACTTGCATCTGAAGAAGTGAGGTTCTTACCCACGAAAGCTCATGCTCCCAATACTTCTGTTAGTCTCAAAGGTGCCACAGGACCCTCTGTTGCTTTTTAAAGCTCAGTTTGCTTAGAAATATTTATTGTTGCATATCTTCTCTCCACAGATACACAGCTCCGCTAAAATTTAAACTCTCTGTAATGTAATTCAAGCAAACACTTGTATACTATATTACATATACCCACACATTTAACTATCTGCTTTGACTCAGGGCTCATTTATTGTTTTGGCAGGATACATTTCTAGCCATTCAAAATTTATCTTTACTATCCAAAGTTAAGCACTGTTATTAAGGAATGTTAAGTGGTAATTCAGCTGTCTATGCTATATACAATAGATAACTAATTGTTGTAATGAACTAGAATATGAACTGTTCTCTGTGAAACATCTGTGGTGCATCTCTTTCAGAGTTTCATTGGCTTCACTATCTTGAAATTCTTTTTAAGTGTGACGATAAAAATCCTGTTTTCATATTTGAAGACCTGCACTTCCCTGAAATTAAGTAGTCAAAAGATAAAGCATTAAAGAATATTCTTGAGTTGAAATGGGAAAGGGGGGCATCTCCATCACAGAAGAGGTATATAGAGTTTACTCCTTGTCAAATTTTGACAAAAGTACTCCTAGAATGAATGAAAAAAATAATTTCAAAGCTTTGTATCCCACCACTATAACTGCGTTTGAAATTTAAAACAACAACACCCCTCCCGCCCCCAATAAATTGGCTATATCTCAGGGAGGGGGGAAAACCGTATTTTAAAAGTCAGGCCTGAGATTTTAAATTGGGTGTTTATTAGAAATAAAAAGGCTGTTGAGGCAATCCTTTAAAAGAGGACTCCTCTTTTAAAGGAGTAGGAGTTTAAGTTTGTTAATGTTTTAAATGTGACAAAAGTTAAAGATGTTTTGCTCCAACAGAACTGTCAGAATACATTTTCAAATACACTCCTCTACATGCCCAGCATTTCTTGAAACTGTTCATTAGCCTGAAGACACTCCTTCAGTTTTTACCATAAGAAGCTTGGGGTATTATTTTTAAAATTTAGAAAATGTCTGATTATTAGAAAATACAATCTCACACACACAAATACCCAGACACAGCACTGCTTTACACACTAGTGCCATCTAGCAGTAGCCTGATAGATGACTATAATGCATTACAAGGTATGCAATCAGTCTTAAAAAATGAACATTTCAAAACAAATAAAAAATAGAACCATATCATTTTAGGGTTTGATTTTTCATTCACATTAATTAGTCAAGTGCTACAGACTGATCCAGATTCCAACCTCTGACTACGGACTTTACGACAGAAAACAGTGCACATAGGAGAGCTGGAATCTTCTTGGATTCTGACCTTCACAACTTATTTGTGGCCAGATTTTTCAGATAGAAAATCCCTTATGAAATATTAGAGCATTGCTTCCAGTGCACAAAAGATTACGTATCTTACTGCTAACAATAAGATTAAAATGAGCTGTTTCCTTAATTACTTAACAGTTTAGTAATGGATAAAATTACTCAACTTGCAAAAGGAAAATTACAAGTATAGGGAAATATAATTAGAGAGTAGCTGGTCAAACAGGACCATCAGGTTTTACTACTACCCAACAGGCCACCTGTTTTTACTGCTAATTTTATCACAAACTACTTATGTTAACTGATTGCCCACACACATTTGAAGGCGAGTGTGTTAACTCTTCATCATGCTGGAATCATTAGCATATCTATTTTTCCTCACAGAGCATTCTTCTGTATATACTTGTGCTTTTACCTTTTTATTTTTCTAGATTTATAATACACATTCCACATTTCAGGAATGTAAGTAATTTTATAACATTCTCTAAAAAAATCAAGTTGCTCTGCTGAGATCAATAATAAAGCTCACCAATTTCATAAATGGCAAGTCCCTCCCCCATAAAAAGTTCTGGGAAAAGTGACCAGCCTTACAGAATATTTATTGGCTGCATGCTTCTGTTTTCTCTGAAAATAAAACTGAAGCAGAAAGAGGCAATTATACTTTAATAGAGTAGACAAATTATTTTAAAACATTAAAAGATTTTTCATATCTTGGGTTCACAAGGTAGGAATTAAAATAAAGCAGAAAACTGAAGGAAATTGTCAGTATAGGACTGCAGCCTAAGTTTCTCCTAAGCTGCGTGGCCACTCAGCAGGCTATTAGGGGCCATGCAGGGGGAGAGGTGCCTCTCTTTCTGGCCCCAGCCCCGGAGCTGCCACGACTAGGGGGGGGGGAAAGAGATGCCTGTCCCCCAGCCCCGGGCTACTGCAGTGAGAGAGGGCTGGGGGGAATCCTCTCTCCCTGCCACAGTTCCAGGGCAACTTGTGCCCCAAACCCCTCATCCCGGCCCCACCCCAGAGCCTGCACCCGCAGCCGAAGAACCTCCCGCCCCGGCCCTTGCACCGCAACCCTCTGGCCCAGCCCTGAGCCCCTTCCTGCATCCTAACTCCCTAATCTCCAGCCCCATCTCAGAGCCCGCACACCCAGCCAGAGCCCTCAACACCCCTGCACACACCACAACTCTCTGCCCCAGTCCTGAGCCCTCTCCCACACTCCAAATATATTAAATATATTGATTTCAATTATAACACAGAATACAAAGTGTACAGTGCTCACTTTATATTTAATTTTTGGATTACAAATATTTGCAATGTAAAAAACAAAAGAAATAGTATTTTTCAATTCACTGAACCCAAGTACTGTAATGCAACCTCTATCATGAAAGTTGAACTTACAAATGTAGAATTATGGGGATCAGGATTAAACAAAGACTGTGAATGGCTATCCAACTACAGAAGCAGTTTCTCCTCCCTTGGTGTTCACACCTCAACTGCTAGCAGAGCACCTCACTCTCCCTGATTGAACTAACCTCGTTATCTCCATAGTGATTTATACCTGCCTCTGGAAATTTCCATTACTTGCATCTGAAGAAGTGAGGTTCTTACCCACGAAAGCTTATGCTCTCAATACTTCTGTTAGTCTTAAAGGTGCCACAGGACCCTCTGTTGCTTTTTACAGATTCAGACTAACACGGCTACCCCTCTGATACTTGATCTAAATATTTAATACATTTCAATTGGTATTCTATTGTTTAACAATGCGAATAAAACTGCAATTAATTTTTTGGAATCAATTGCGTGAGTTAACTGCGATTAATCAATCAACCCCCCTAACTATAAACAAACAAGTCAAAATATTAGATAATTAAGATTGTAGAGTTTTATGCTGGCTCTCATCACCATAGTATCCGAATGTCTTTATTGAAAGTCAACAGCGCAAAAGTCAAGTCCTCAGTGGACTTTAAGGAGTCTATCTCCTCACTCTCCAGTGGAAAAAACTGAAAGCTTTTACTTGGGTGGGACCGTATAGGAGGAAGGGTTGGTTTATTTGGGGGGAGAGGGGTATTTTTGACTAGATGGGGGTATCTATATTGTAGGTATCATTCTTGTTACAGCGTAAAAGATTTTTCAAACCCTTCAAAAAGAATTTAATAGTGTTTTCTGAAGATGGTCCGATACTGGATTTACCAAATGTCCTTTGCAAGTTCACTCCATAACCAGATTTCCTCAACTGACAACGCTTTATCCCCAGCTCTTACATACTTTGCCCTATAAGACACTCATTTCTACAGTGAGAGAGCAAGAGCACTTTACAGATGGGTTAGGGACTGGTATTCTACCTAATACATTTAGAATTCAATTAACTTCATGATGAAGTCAACGGGAATCTATCCATTGATTTAAATGCAAGTTTGATTGGGTCCTTTAGAGGACTGGTGTCCTGGGTTATAACTGTTCTGCACAGGCAAACCATGTCCATGCAGAATTCCATTGGGCTGTATTTGTAGCAGGATCAAGGCATGTGCAAGCAATAATGATTGAGATAGAAGATAATGTTTTTAAACATATCCTTCACTCAACTCAGGCAGATACATTATTCTTATTGTGGTGCTTCCACCAATTGAGAAACAAACTGCTAATTGTAATCTACAAAAAATAACTTAATTTTGCACAGAAGTATTGTGTGGGTTTCTCCAAAAACATCTAAGTAGTATTAATATTATTTTCACTTGTTTCAAACAGTATTGGAAATTAAAGTTATACAAAAGATCTGCTCAAATAAATCACATTCTATGGGCCAGTTGTGGCTTGGGACAATTAAACATCTTTTGTGCTGGAGCAAGAATACTTCAAAAACTTTAATGATGCTGACTTTACCACAGTAACTGAAGTACCTTGACTTCCCTGAAAGCTTTTCTCACCTTTAACTTAGGTTAAAATACTAGAAGGAAACAAATAGTTCAATTATCTAAAATTTCAACCATGTAAAGCATTTCCCTACACCTTGAAACATTGTGATGGCTTGCCCCAAAGCCATTTCCTATAATCTTGAGTGAAACCCTGCATTGGATAGAGTACTAGCAGTCTTTTCCAAAACGTAAGGTCATTTTCTCCATGTTTTCAGTGAAGGCATCTGAGGGAGAGCAATACAGAAAGGAGTGAGACAGCAAGAGAAATAGGAAAATGGTGTATAGAAGTAATAGCTTAAAATAGGTGTTGTGTCCACTAAAAACCACAAATGAATGAAATGTAAAACCACTGTAGTACTTTTATATGCTCATTCTCTTCTTCAGGCTATTGCTGATGCTTCTCTTTTCTCCTTTTATCTCCTCCCATTTTCCCACTCTTCCAATTACCTCAAATGCAATATATATTCCTAATCACATGCCTCTTGATGTTTAGGCACTTGGGCTCAAAAGTATGTTTAGTCCTGGCTGAGAGAACAAGAGTGAAAAAGATAGAAAATCAGGAAGTGAAGTGAGGACACACTACTTTGGAGGAAGCCACTGACATGAAGTGGAAAACTGGAAGAAAACAGGTGAGTGATAGAGAAGGAAGAAAAGGGGACAAGTCAACATAAGAGAAGCAGAGAAGAGATAGCTCCTTGTTTTCTAAGAAGGGTTGGAGAAAAGAGGCAGGAGAGAAGAGATAACTAAAGAAAATCTTACCTGCCAGAAACCACCACCTTATCATTCACAGACTGAAAAATTGCTGTCTTAGGGCGAAAGCGTAGCATGGAGCTGCCTCGCTCCAGGGCAAGCGCAGGTAGACCCGAGAAGCTATGCATACAGGAAGGACTGTGCAGACTGCACAATCACGGAGAATAGAGAAACTTGCTCCTTTACACATTGTGACCAGACAATCAGTGAGAGGATTTGGGAGGGTTTAACCTGGCCCATGTCTTCTTGCCTGGGATGACATTCTCCACCTTTTGGGTTTATCAAAGCAGCACCTCTTGGGCTCATTTAAATACAGCAACTACAACTGTTTAGACCAAGGCAGGGTGGGGAACTCTGTGCGGGCTCACTCATCTTCTGTATGCTGCACGTGTATCTGGCCTGTGACAGCCAACTAAATCGGCCAAAGGTAGGAATGATGAAAGAAATAAAATAAAATAACCCATAAACTAAAGGGAACAGAAAAGTGAGAAATTGGGCACATTTCACATTAAAACGATACCCTCCTGAACCATTATTTTTAATTATTCCTGCTTTAGAATACTTTGACAACAATTTACTTCAGGAATTTAAGAGGAAATGTCAATAAATTGACAATTTTGCCATTTTTGAAAGGAATAATTCTTTACATGCAAAAATTATGAAGTGTGAACCACTTATACACAAACTTGTCATGTTTTATAGGGCATTCTAATCCTTAGGAAGATGTCAATTTAAGTAATAGAATAATCTAAAGGCCAGGTTACAAGCACTAGGAATAATATAATTCTATTTAATTCCTTTTTGAGGGAGGAGAGAAACACCACAGATAATCTTGGGGTACTTCTGCTTTGATGTATAACCTGGCCTGGGCAGTTTCTTTGTAGCACTGTGTTAGTTTTCAGAGTTTTGATTTGTTGTATTTATATTTTTGTACAGCTCCTACCTTGAGGTAAGTGCTCTATAAATTTAAAACATGATTATAGATATATAGCCACTACTTCTCTGTAATAATTGTAATTAGGAGAGCTCTCCCTTTTTATAGATGCACAATAATACATAGTAAATTATAGCTATAAAGCCACTACTTCTCTGCAATCAATTGTGTTACGATCGCTCTGTTTTTATAGATGCACAATAATATATAGCAGGGGTGGGCAAACTTTTTGGTCCGAGGGCCACATCTGGGTGGGGAAATTGCAAGGAGGGCCATGAATATAGGGCTGGGGCAGGGGGATGAAGTGCGGCAGGGGGTTGGGGTGCAGGAGGGAGCGTGGGCTGTGGGAGGGGAGCGGTGTGCAGGAAGGGACTCCGGGCAAGAGGTTGTGGTATGGTGTGCAGGAGGGGGCTCAGGGCAGGGGTTTGGGGGGCTGGAGGGGATCGGGGTGTGGACTCCAGCCCCGTGCCGCTTACCTTGAGCAGCTCTGGGGTGGCAGTGGCGCGCAGCATGGCTAAGGTAGGCTCCCTGCCTGCCCGGGCCCCGCGCCGCTCCTGGAAGCGGCCTGCACCATGTCCCTGTGGCTCAGGTGGGGGAGGAGGGCAGAGGGCTCCACATGCTGCCCTTGCCTGCGGGTACTTCCCCCGAAGCTCCCATTGTCCGCAGTTCCCTGTTCCCGGCCAATGGGAGCTGCATGGGGCGGTGCCTGCAGGTGAGGGCAGCCGCAGTGCCGGCCACTTCCGGGAGCAGCGCAGGGCTGGCAATCCTGCGGGCCGGATCCATAGCCCTGACAGCCTGGGTCTGGCCTGCGGGCTGTAGTTGGCTCACCCAGATATATAGTAAAAAAGAAATTAAAAAAAAAAATAGTAATTTTAAATTCACAATAATATGAAGGGAGAATAATGTTTAACCCTTAGAAAAGATTAAAACTAGCAGCATAGGTTTGATAAACTACCATTTATGGCTAGTAAATACCACCCCCATTGCTGAACAGCGTACTTTGTATTACTCTCCTTATCTCTTTTACAGTTGGAGTAGCTATAAATTACACACCACTCTACTATACTCAAGTCAAACCTAATGTAAAGTGCCAGACTATAATCTTATCAACTACTTTTCTGAAATAGGAGAGAAAATGTAAACAGTATACAAAATACAGGAGAGGTATTACAGTATAATATTACAGAATATATTCAAATTAACCCACTTTCCCTTTGTTCTGGATTTTAAATTGCTAAAATCGAAGTATATTGTTCAGTCACACTGTTGATGCTGAGTTATACCCATTATACTTAACCACACCAAACATCAAATTTAGATCAGCCACTAAGTGGCAGTATCTACATTTAAAAACAAAATCATGGGAATTAGTACAAATACAGTACAATTCATAATGAGACCCACTAATTTACTACATGCAATAAAGGTTTGTTTCTTGTTAGTCGGCAGAATTCAGTGAATTGGAGTTTTATGAATTTCTGAAGTAAGAACTGCCACTGGGTTATAATAACTTGTGTAAATCAGGAACTGTCTCCATAATTGTCTATTAAAACTGCCATTAAAGACAAGAAAGATCTTTCATTCAAAACAATGAATAAGTTAAATTTATTCAGGCAGGGGTGGAGCAATCATTTCTATATTATTAATGTAAAGCAAATCCAGACAATCCAGTTAAATGTGGTGCTCAGAAATTAAAATTAACCTTACTTTATCACAAACCTGACCTCCAATGTTCAAGAACCTTTACTATTACAGAACAACCTCAACACATGAGGTTCATTCATATTTTAAAAACAAGAGCTACTAGATTCCATATATGCCCAGCATTAACTGAATTAGGACAGAATCAAATACAGATTTGATCATTGCGTTTTTCAACTGATCTTTAGCCTCAATGTGTTTCAGGTGTTCACAAGAGTTGGAAGAATCTTTTATAAATAACCTCAATTGGCTGGTACTTTGTTATGCCCAACCAGCATCATCTTTAGCCAGCACAGGATTGGAAAGATGCAAGCAAAAGTTTGTTTCCCAAGTGACCTTGCTGTTATGATTCAGCCTGCCATGTTCTGTTTTTGTCACTTTAAGGTGTATGTTAGGGTAGCTACAGCTGAACCACATCCATTTGGGTCCCCTTTGTAAAATTGCCACATATGCTAAAGTAGAACAAAAGTGATCAAAGAGATCAGAATAATCTCTCATCAAGTTTGTGTCTGTCAATGAAATATTGTTAGCTTTAGTATATGATCCAGTCTAGTTTTTAGCATCCTAGTCAAATGGGGTTTCCCTTACCCTGCAGGCCAGAGTCCTCATTGTCAGGGATTTTTCTCTAATATTCAGCTTAAGTTGTTCCTTCTTAAATTCATCCTCACATGACTAATAGCAACCCTTCCCTTTCCTCCCAAATACCACCTAAATATATTCTTTTACACTGTGCCTATTAGCATGTTTCCAATGTTTATGGATAGGCCAAGAGATACAAGATACACTATTCAGACTTCACCCTTAAATGATCAGCAAACTGATATCCCTTTCTACCAGAGAAAGGCAATAGATGCGTTTCACATAAAATATATACAGCAGCATATCTACAGGGGAGATGGTATGGGCCATAAGGTTTTTCAATGAAAATGTCCTTATGTCTTCAGTCTAGTTTTTTTGTAATTGTATTTCAATAATTACCAAATGTTCTTTAATCCAAACTGAAATGCCCTCTCTCCCCTCCACTTTCAAAAAGTCCCTCAAAATGTAACAGTAACAAGAAAATAAAATCAATTATAATGCATTCAAAAGTTAAACAACTTTTACTTCTAAGTCTGAAAGGTTAATATCACATTTTAACACTGATGTTCACAGATTAATGTTTGCTCATTTCACATGAGTCACTTGGTGTTTTGCAGTTCATGTAATGAAATATCAAGGCACAAGAACATCCACAATGTTTTGTAGAAAGCGATTCCTTAGCCACAGTGGAGCTATTTGCTATGAATGTTGCTGAATACTATCTATTGTACAGCAGTTTGTTTCAGTATTACTTTCCTCCTGGTAGCAAGGGCGTAAATGTGGTTCTCTCAGATGTCAACAACACTAAGAGTGAATGAAAAATTGAGCACTGAAAATAAACATTACTTCTCACCCAAACTTAATTATGTTTTACTTTTTAAGTGTGATTTTAAAAAGTCTTACCTATCCACCAGCTTTTTAGCAAATCCAAAATCTGTAAGCTTGATATGCCCTTCTTTATCCAATAATATATTTTCAGGTTTTAAGTCTCTGTAAACGATTTCTTTGGAGTGCAAATATTCTATTGCACAAATAATCTCCGCAGAGTAAAACAGTCCTGTGCTGTTGTTGAAACGCCCCATGTTGCGCAGATAACTAAAAAGTTCTCCTCCAGGTACATATTCCATTAACATATATAAAAAGCGTTCATCATGGTAGGTCCAAAATCTGTAACAAAAAAGTCTTTATTAAATATTGAGCCAATAAATCATTTGTAAAACAAAGAAGATATTCTGTAAACTGGTGTTGTTCCATTCTCTCTTGGAAAGAAGTATTCTAAAATAATGCATAGCTAACTTGCGGATTTCACTGCACAAGATATCTCCAAGATCAAGAGCTCAGTAGGATTTTTAGGTATATTTGATGGATATATGGATAAGATTTCCCAGAGTTAAATTAGGTAGGGGAGAGACACCCACCCCTGCCTTAGACAAGATATAAACTTTCACTCTTCATGGTACAAGCCAACAACTAACTGGCCAAGCTTAGAAATAAAGCCTCCCTTTGTAGGTAGGTTTTCCCCATAATTGTCTGCCATAGGGTTTCTTGTACATTCCTCTGAAGCATCTTATACAGGCCACTATTACAGATACAATGAGCCACTGTTCTTTATCTATTAAGACAATTCCTGTGTTCCTATATTGTACTCAACATAGTGAAGCCCAAATGAAAAACAAACAGTGATCTAAATTTGGAAAACTGCTTATGACAAAGTGTCTAAATGGAGAAAAATACACTATAGCCAAACCATTTTTTTATTATTATTTAAGTCATGTCTTAATAGAAGTTTCATATCTCAGCATCTTGCACTTCTATAGTTTCTTCCATTCAAGGTTCTCAAAAGGATATTTCACAAACAGCAATGTGAACTAGTAAAGGATTATCGTCCTCATTTTAAACTTTAGGGAAATTTGGGAAGAGAAGTTTAGTGGCTTGCCAGAAGTTTGTGGCATAGCCAGAAACAGAACTCCCATCTTTTCACACCCCATATTATGACTTAACCATTAGACCATCTTGACTTACCATCCACATCATAGTTTTGATGTGCAACTGCTGCACCAATGACAACAAAGGGATTAGCTTTAATAAAATCCTCAGTCTTGACTAGGGCCTCTAAGCACTACTATAAAGAAACATTTGCACCCAGATATTAAGCTGATACTAAGTACCCCCATCCTACAGATTCTTTTTCCTCTTTCAATTGAGAAATACTGCTTTTTCAGTAGTACTACTACACCCAGCAGTGAAAAACAAGCTATGCAACATTAAGGAAATACATTCCAGCTCATTTAAGTCAGAAGGAAGAGAGAGGTTGATCAAAACATGCTGGCTATTATTAAGTACAAGTGAACAACTAATAGTGAAGGCCGAGAGAGAGAGAGAGAGAGAGATTGAGATTGATTGTGTGTGTCACACACACTCATTACATAAGCATGCTTAGCACAATGGGGCCACACTCCTCAATCATGAGCTCATGGCATTAGACTAAAAGAATTAATAAAATAGCAAGTATAAATTAGAACTGTTCTCACAAAAAGTTTTGTACTGAACACAAGATCATTATCTAGCATATGCTAGAAAGGGAAGATAATTTTTTTTCCACCCATAGCGAACAGAAGAAATGCCACATTTGTATCCAACCTGTCGGCCTAAAGGGCAAATCTGTTAAGAAGAAAGTTTGTATTGGAGTATCAAGTGAACAGGTGTTCTGAGAAACATCCTGCAATTTCTAAACTGAATTGTCCCCTTACTGCTTCTGCTGCATCAGCAACATCTTGCCCACTGCATTGTAGGGAAAGGAGGAGAAAAGCAGAATTGGCTGGAAAATTCAGATCTCTACCCATAAAAAAAATTCAGAGAGCTCTGCCTCTCAGTCTCCACACCCTACCTCTAGGGCCAGAGAGGCAGAGAGCTTGGGCACTCAGCCTCACTGGCCTTAAAACTGGATGGAGGGTGAGGAGCGTAGGGCTAAGAGGCAGAACCAGGGTGCACCACCACAGCAGCGCTACCAAGATAAGCTTTTGTCAATTTCACAGGCAGAAAGTAAAATTGACAGATGCCTCCTAGACAGGCAGCAAAGAAGCCCTCATTTAATTATTCCCTATGCGGAAAAAACTTTTCAGTTGTGTGAAAAGGGTATTTTCCCGTCAAAAATATTCCAATTTTTGAACTCTAAAAAATAGCTTTTGTTGCACAATTACCTGCTTCCCAGACAGGCTGTGGGAGCCCCAGGAAGAGCAGGATAGTAGCTCAACTGGTTCTTCCTAAGTCTGTGGGAGTCTTGACAAAAGTAAGTCTTCATTCCCTGATACAGGAACCTGAGAAAGCCTAGCAAAAGGCAAAATTGAGACAATGAGAACTAAACCAGTACAGCTCCCAATTCTCAGCCCCAGCACAGGTTAGCCTGGGGGAACAGGGCACAGAACTCTGGGCCATGCTTGATGTTGTTAATGTCTTTTTCTAACAAGGATGTGAAGGGCGGTCATTGACATCTTTTTCCTAAATAAAGTAAAATCCTAATTACATTGTTCTGCCAATAAAAATCCCTGATAAACTCTTCCCACACCCAGTCACAGAAGAATTGCACTATGGAACATGCTGAATAACTCAAACATGCATACTCTGAGTTGAGAAATGTATTTTAAGTAGGGCTGTCGATTAATTGCAGTTAACTCATGTGATTAATTTTTTTGAGTTTATCACGATTAATCGCACTGATAAACAATAAAATACCAATTTAATTTTATTAAATATTTTGGATTTTTTTTCTACAATTTCAAATATATTGATTTCAATTACAACACAGAATACAACATGTACAGTGGTCACTTCATATTTTTATTACAAATTTATAATTTTTACAGTTCATATAAGAAATAGTATTTTTCAATTCCCTTCATACAAGTACTGTAGTGCAATTTCTTTATCATGAAAGTGCAACTTACAAATTAGGTTTTTTTGGTTACATAACCACTCAAAAACAAAACAACATAAAACTATGGAGCCTACAAGTCCACTCAGTTCTATTTCTTTTTCAGCCAATCGCTAAGAGAAACGAGTTTGTTTACATTTACGGGAGATAATGTTGCCCATAAAAGAATGACACTCGTTAAAAAAAATAATGCATTAATTAAATTTGTGACTGATCTCGTTGGGGGAGAATTGTATGTCTCCTGCTCACTTTTACCCACATTCTGCCATATATTTCATGTTATAGCAGTCTTGGATGATGACCCAGCACACGTTCGTTTTAAGAATACTTTCACAGCAGATTTGACAAAATGCTAAGATACCAACGTGAAATTTCTAAAGATAGCTACAGCACTTGACCCAAGATTTAAGAATCTGAAGTGCCTTCCAAAATCTGAGGGGAACGAGGTGTGGAGCATGCTTTCAGAGGTCTTAAAAGAGCAACACTCTGATGCAGAAACTACAGAACCCGAACCACCAAAAAAGAAAATCAACCTTCTGCTGGTGGCATCTGACTCAGATGATTAAAACGAACATGTGTCGGTCCACATTGCTTTGGATCGTTATTGAGCAGAACCCATCATCAGCCTGGACGCATGTCCTCTGGAACGGTGCTTAAGCGTGAAGGGACATATGAATTTTTAGAGCATCTGGCATGTAAATATCTTGTGATACAACAGTGCCATGCGAACTCCTGTTCTCACTTTCAGATGACATTGTAAACAAGAAGCAGGCAGCATTATCTTCTGCAAATGAAAACAAACTTGTTTGTCTGAGTGATTGGCTGAAGAAGAAGTAGGACTGATTGGACTTGTAGGGTCTAAAGTTTTATATTGTTTTATTTTGGAATACAGGGGGTTTTGTACATAATTCCATATTTGTAAGTTCAACTTTCATGATAAAGAGATTGCAATACAGTATTTGTATTAGATGAATTGGAAAATACTATTTTTGTCTTTTACAGTGCAAATATTTGTAATCAAAAATAAATATAAAGTGAGCACTGTACAGTTTGTATTCTGTGTGTTTTA
This sequence comes from Trachemys scripta elegans, assembly GCF_013100865.1. NCBI lineage: Eukaryota > Metazoa > Chordata > Testudines > Emydidae > Trachemys > Trachemys scripta. Next base: position 222,993,006 of record NC_048298.1, on the reverse strand, counting down.
ATCGAAATCAATATATTTGAATATGTAGAAAACATCCACAATATTTAAATTAATGGTATTCTATTATTGTTTAATCGCACAATTAATCGTGATTTTTTTTTAATCACTGGACAGCCCTAATTTTAAGAAATCAAACAGAACAGCTGTATAGACCAGAAAAGTAGCTCAGAGCAGTAGAAAAATCTTAAAACCAGACAACTCTTCTTTTAAAAAAGTACTGTGACGTAAGGCAAAATGTGGCCAAAATTGGAAGACCTGGATGTGAACACCAGTTTACTGTTTTTTGTAGGCATCTCTTAAATCATTTAGCAAAAATTAAAATAACTGCCAACAGCTAATCCATAATTTAGTAAGGCTGGGAGTATTCTTATTAGTTTTTAACTTAAGATGTCACTGACAATGAAAAAACAGTACATACAGTAAGACTTAAAGGAGTTTATTTTCATTTAAAAAAAGTTACATCTTTACCTCGATATAACACTACCCTATATAACACGAATTTGGATAGAATGTGGTAAAGCAGTGCTCGGGGGGGGGGGGGGGGAGGGCTGCACACTCCGGTGGATCAAAGAAAGTTCAATATAACACGGTTTCACCTTTAACGCGGTAAGATTTTTTGGCTCCTGAGAACAGTGTTATATCGAGGTAGAGGTGTATTTTTCCTTTAAATGAATGCAGCATTAATAACTCAATTTGCTTACAAAATCTGAGGCGAAGCCAACATGCATTATTTTAATATGAAGTTAGCACTTGGATCTTATGTTTACAGGGCCAACTTAAGACTCCTATTCTGCATTCTTACAACCAAGCAACTAGTTGATATTAATGGGACGATCAAACATAGGGCTCAATTTTATTCCTAATTATTATTTTTCTGAAAGCCATAAATACACAAAGTTACAATTGAATTCACTTAGGACACATCCTTGTTTCTGTAAGACTGGTTTTTACCTTAATATGCCCACTGAAGATAGCATACAAGATTACACTGCCTGGCTGTTGCAACAGTATAAAACAAGCATTTCCTAAACAAATGTCACATTTGAGTATGTAAATGGAGACTCAGAAGCACAAATTGTTAATTGTGCAATCAAGCACATATCAAGGTGAAATTTTAGACAGGCACTTGTACAAGTTGAGTTCAGGTACAAGAAGGAACAACAAAAGTAGGTGTGTGTTGAATGGAAAAGAGTATCACCTCACTGCTACTCTTTCATCCATCAAGTAAACATCTTGCACGTGCACAGAGACACACCCACAGACCCCTCCATTCTTCTTTCCATAATGAAATTGGCTACTAAAAATTATTTTGCCTCTGAGCACGATTATTCAAGAAGCATATTTAAATGTATAACCACACCAAGTTCTGTTACATTTCAGATCTGAGAGATGGTACAGCCAGTCATCACTATACAGTATGTATTTTGTGTAAATAACTAATATTCATATCCTATTCCACCATATTATGAAAGTGAGGGCTGCAAGTTTTACCTTTTTCTTTTGTTTTAAGAGAAGACCAAATTTTGCTCTCTCCCTAGGTTAAATACATTTGCTTACATCCATTTCCTTGTACAAGGATCGCTGTATCCTCACTCCAAACTACCATAGGATATTTCTACTAACTTTATATATTGCAGGAACATTCAGAGATACCAATCAAGATTAGGTCCCTATTGTGCTAGACACTGTGCAAACAGACTACTGCTGGGGGAATTCTGTGCCAAAACATTAAAAATTCTGCACACAGTGTTTTAAAATTCTGCAAAATTCAGCATATTTTATCAAAACAACAATATAATAGACTCGGGACTGCCTGCAGGAGTCCCAGCTGACGATGGTAGGCCTGGGTGGGAATGGGGGAGAGAAATTCTGTGTGGAAAAATAAAATTCTGCAGGGAACATGAATTCTGCATTGTGCAATGGTGCAGAATTCCAACAGGAAGAACATACAAAATTGCTGTCCTCACCTCACCTCACATTTTAAGACAAGTGATGTACAAAGAGGGGAGAGAGACAGGGACACATTTTAATGTACAAATTGCTTTTTTAATTATTAAAAAAATGTCACCTATCCTCATCTGCTCCTCAAACTCCAGTCACCATTAGCATTTCTAGTCTCACTTTAAAACTTTAGCTCCCGCAACCTCTCTAAAAGCAAAAAAGAGAATAATTCACCTGCTAACAGTAGCACAAGTTTGATTTCACCCCAGAGAGACCAGATGCATTAGCTCTGCCACACTTATTTTCCATCTGACTCAAAAAGTCCTGGCATCTCACCATGCTAATGAGCCAGCTGTAACACTTTAATGAATCATTTTTTCCCTGTTTGAAAACTTCTCTAGAGCAAACAGTATTGGTGTAAAAGCAAGAGACACTTATTTCAGCTGCAACCATCCATGATCAATTAGCGGTTGAATGTTTAAATTATGCTCTTTGACCTCAAATGTCTAATGCTTTTAAAGTAAATATTTGAGCCCATATGTCACTAGCAGACCTGGTTTCTGGAAAACCACATTTTGGTTCTGCTTATGGATTCAAGGAATTCCAGTCAGCCCCTGCACCTGATTTGGACTCATTGCTTTGCTCGCATCATATATATCAAAGGAAGCCAAGAAGTGGTCTAGTTTGATTGGAAGTGTGTAGAATTAGTACAGCAATGCTGAATTCTATTATGAGCTTTCTGAAAGAGGCAGATATGGATGGCAAACAAGTATAGATTAATGCTGACTTCAGCTGCATTCATGTGTGTACTCATTGGGAGCAGCCTGGCTATACATGTGATTTTACAAATCTGCAGCTAAAACAAAAATCCATCATTCAGACATTATGTATTTGCAATATTCCTAGAGGACTTGAGGTCCATAAATCAATTTAAAATAACAGTGAAAATCATTATGCTATGAAAGGTAGCAGATTAGTCTCCCATATGTGCTTTATTCACAGTAAAGGTATATTAAAGGCAGTAATGCAATTTTTTTTCCTATCTCACGTCTGTTCTGAGGAAGTTACTACTTGATGTGTGAACATGTAGGGCTTGTCTACATATTGTGGCAATGTAAACTGAAGGGGCATAAATTGTAGAGTGCTCTAAAGAGCTGCGCTGTAACAGCCCCAGGTGGATCCTGCGCACGTGCTTCAGAAGGTAGAATCATCTAATTTCACACATAAGGGAAATGCAATACAATGGGAACAGCTTGTAAACTTCATACTTTAAAGCAGGGGTGGGCAAAATACGGCCCACGGGCTGGATCCAGTACAACTAACATTTCTGTCCAGCCCACCAGGCTCTTTGGCTGCCCCCTTGTGTTCTCTCGGCTGCTAAAAGATCCATGGCACTGCAGGGCACTCAGGCAGGCTGCCTGCCTGCCGTGGCCCCATGCCACTCCCGGAAACAGCTGGCTACTGCTGGCATGGCTCTGCGCGCCCCTGGCAGTGGGGGGAGGCAGCTCTGCATGCGCTGTCCCTTCCCCCAGCACCATTTTCACAGCTCCCATTGGCCAGAAACCAGCCAATGGGAGCTGAGAGTACAGGCATCACTCGGAGACCCGCTCCTCCCCCCAAGGGGCATGCAGATATGCACCAGCAGCAGCTGGCCGCAGCCAGCTCTGGGAGCGGCATGAGGCCACGGCATGCAGGCAGCCTACCTGAACCCTGCTGCGCCGCCGGCTGGGAGCCACCTGTGGTAACTACCTCCCGGCCAGAGCCTGCACCTCGCACCCCCTCCAGCATCCCAGCCCGGAGCCCCCTTCCTGCACTCAAACTCCCTCCCAGACACCGTACCCCCTCCATTAATATAGTAAAAATGTGCGTCCCGAAACCCCAACCAGGCAGAAACCTTGAGCCCATGAGCAGAGTTGAGGGGGCACAAGGGTGTTGGGCCCCTGAACTGCGGTGTCTTACCCAGAGTGGGGCCGTCCTGGGGGCAGCTCCACCCTCCCACACACCTCCTCTCCCCCAGTTCCCCACCCCTCACCCCACCCCACCGGCCAGGTCCTAGACAGGAAGTTAGAGCCAGGTGGTGCGGAGCAGCTGCTCCTCTGGCTGGTGGTGCCATGTAGTGGGCAGCCGTGGCATTCCCCCATCTGCTGCTGGTACCCAGTGTTGTGGCTGCTCCTCAGTTCCCAGCCCCCTTTGACTGCTCACGCAGCCGCTCAGAGGTGCCAGCAGAGCCCTCGGGGAGCAGCCACCAGCACACAGCCCCAGACATGTGGGTGGCCTGCTGAGGTGAGTCGGGCGTGGAGGTGGCACTCCCTCCCTGGACACTGCTGTGCAGAGCTGGCCACAGCCCTGCCAGCCCTTGCTGCTCCTCCCCTCTCCCCAATAGAAGTCAAACTACACCTATGCCTAACAGTTTCCACCCCTGGCCAGGAGCCCCGAGTCCCCTCCTCGCCACTGCACCCTGGAAATTTTCTAGCATGTTGAGGGGGGCTTCAGAAAGAAAAAGGTTGAGAACTCCTGACTTAAAGGACACTATTTAAGCCAATTTAAAGTTCGTTGTTACTGAATATCTGGTCCAAAAAATAACCACACCCAAGAAAAAGTGAAGGCAGAAGGAAGACTTACAATCTGATCAGAAATGGGTGATTGACCTCTTTCAAGACTGACTTCTCATTGTGTACATGTTGTTCTTGTTTTAGCCGAATGACATCTGGAATGCTCATTACTTTCAGGGCAAAGTAACGTTTGGCCATTTTTTCTTTCACCAGATGAACCCGCCCAAAAGTACCTGTGCCTGAAAATTAAAGAACAAAAGGTCAAATGAACCAATCTTTTCTATAATTGTACATATAAAATGCAAAAATGCAATAAGTTTGTCAAAGTAACAGTTCCTGCCCACTGAAGCGGGGTAACTGAATTCCAACTTCTCATCAGTATTTTTTACTCTCCCCCCCTCCCGCCACACACACACACACACACACACACACACACAGATTTAATGACATCTTCACAGCAATTTCTTATCAATATTTTGTTGCAAAATCCCATTGAGGTCCCTTCCAGACCTACACTTCTATGATTCTTCAAAAATTATAAATGTTTTTAGATAAAGGTCATCAAGTAAAGGTGAATATGACAGTCCATATTTTTCTTGGTTTCTCCCTTTCAGCACATTACATTTTAGCACATTAGAAAAGTATATACAATGAAATATGTTTTACACAAACAAAATGGGGGCGGGGGGGAAGAGGAGACAATGAAATCTCAAAACATTGGCAGAATTGCAGAGTGCAGGTAAAACATAAAACATGGTCAAACAACAGATTTGATTAGGGTTACCATACGTCCGGATTTTCCAGGACATGTCCGGCTTTTTGGTTGTTAAATGGCCGTCTGGGAGGAATTTTTAAACATCTAAAAACGTCCAGGTTTTTCGATATTTAAAAATCCCTCCTGGCCGGCCGGCATATGGACGTATGGTAATCCTGCCAGAGCAAGCCTCTGAGCGCCCATCCCAGGGACTGCAGGGCTCGGAGAGGTTCTTCGCCGAGGAGCCACTAGGGGTTCTGTTGAGCTCAGCACCACACTCACAGCTGGGCGCTCCTTGAGCCCAGACCCAACCAGTGCCCCCCGGCGCCAGCCCTGGGTGGCGAGTGCCAAGGCCCTGACACGCTGCCCTGCTCGAGCTGCAGCCGCGCCGGGGAGTGTCCAAGGGCTGAAGGCAGCGCTGGAGCTGATGGGACTGCCGGAGCACAAGTCGGAGCCGGCCCCGCCCCGGGCTGAGCGGGGAGTTGTCCCGGGAGAAGTTTCCCTGGGCGCCCAAGCCCGTAACCTCCCTCCATGCGGCGCCGCCAGCACGGGCGGCCTCGGGCTCCCGGCTTTCTGCTGGCTGGAGCGGAGCCTGCAGGGAAACTTCTCCCGGGACATCTCCCGCCGGCTCCGACTCATCCTCCGGCAGCTCCAGTGCTGCCTGCAGCCCTCGGACACTCTCCGGCGCGGCTGCAGCTCGGGCAGGGCAGCGCGGCCGAGCCCTCACAAAGGAGGCTGCCTGGCGTTGGGGTGGGAAACAGGGGGGTTTCCTTCCCTCCCCTCCCCTCTGGCTGCTGCATCATGCCCGCCAAAACTGCAAGCAGGACAAGGGAGCCTCCCGCAGCCACAGCAGGAGGGAGGGAAATTCCCGGAGTGGCGGACCCTGTAGCCCCTCGGGCCAGGTGCAGCTCCACAGCTGGAGTGGGAGGGGTTGCACCAGTCACTTGGGGGGGGAGGGGCTTCCACTCCCTGGTACCCCACACAAGTTAAGAGCAACTCTCCCCTCCCCCCTTCAGTGAAGCAAGGGCAGGGGGTAAATTTAAAACTAGATCCTGGCACATCTTGTGCGGTGTGGGACCAACCCTCTGTCCCTCCGCTGTCTGGACAGAGAACATGGTGGGGGCAGTTAGGGTGGGGGGGTCTCAGGAGGGGGCAGTCAGGGGACAAGGAGTGGGGGGGATGGGAGTTCTGAGGGGGGCAGTCAGGGGGTGGGAAGTGGGAGGGAGTGGATAGAGGTGGGGCTAGGGTGGGGCTTCCCCCATCCTCTCTTTTGATTGTTGAAATATAGTAACCCTAGATTTGATACTAAATTGTTTGTGGTCTTGTGTCTCCATACCACACAAAAAAAGGCCAATTTTTCAGTGGCATGCCCTCTTTTGCAGATCGTGTATGTTAGGAATGAGGAGGAAAGACTCCTGTAGAAACACCCCCCCACCACCACCACCACACACACACACGGCTGCACTTCAGTCATGCATTTACCTCTATTTTTTATTTAATGTATACCTTACATGATGTCCTTATTAAAATTGATATTATAAAAGTAAATCCATCATGAAGTGATTCACATCTACAAATCTTTTTGCCATTACACACTTCAAATATACCTTTCATCAACAGAGTATCACTACACCATTCTTAAAAAAATTATAAGCTTAAAAACAATGCATGTAGATTAAGAACTTTAGTTTGCTTAGGAGAGGAAGCAAATTCCTATACAATACTTGTGCTTGCATTGTCTGTTCACCCATTTTACAGCACTGACTAAAGTTAATTGAGGATCTAAGTGAAATCACAAGTAAATAGCTTAACATCACAAATTAGTTTAAAGAAATCAAGTTAAAAGGTAAAAGCATTTGTAAAAATATTCAGTCACGTGCCAATCTTGCAAACCTCTCTCCATAACTCCAATCTCCCTTTGACAAATTATAGTTATGGGAGAAATTAAGAGAGAATAAGGCAAAATGACCAAAGTTAACACTTCAAACTAGAGTACTAAAATTAGTAATGACAAAATTCATTTTTCCCAAAGCTGCCTCAAACCAAAGAAAGTTCATACTATCTGTCAAATTTATTAATTTTTTATTAATGTTTATACACTGTACCAAATTTGAAAAGGCCATGCTTTTGCATGGACACAACTTTAGATAAGACTATAGTTAGAATTCAAGGATTTGATTTTTTGTTGACAAGCATCCATTATACCATATATGCACAAATTGATGATTAAATATCTCCATTGATAACTGAAATGCAGAGATGGAGAAAGTAAAAAAGACACTGCTTGAAAACTTATTAGAATTTGATTTAAGGCTATTTACTTTGGGGAAAGTAGGAACCTATACAAGAAGGATGGACTCCACCTAAACCAAAATGGAAACAGATGGCTTGTATGTAAAATTAAAAAGGTTGCAGAGGATCTAAGGGCTGATGGAAGGCAGAAAGGTGAGTAGGAAGCACACGATTTGGGGGAAGACATCCCTTAGGGATGAGTTAATTATAGACTAGTGAAGAAGTTAGGAAAGACATTCATAAACTACAGGTAGGAGCTAGTGAGAAACAGTCAAACGTAAAAGAGTCCCATTTAAATAGTACATATAAAGGCAAGCAACTGAACATTGACAAAATACAACTGCCACAAGTCTAAATACTAAGAGGATAAACTAGCGTGCCTGGCATTAAATGAGGATATTGATATAACAGGCATCAAGGAAACTTGGTAGAATGAGGATAATCAATGGAACTCACTAATACCAGAGTACAAAATATACAGGAATTAGAGGAGGTTGTGCCGGTGGGGTGAGAGATACTACATGTGAAAGAAGGCAGAGTGAAAGTAAAAATCTTAAATGAATCAAACTATACCATAGAATCTATGGATGGAAATTCCATGCTTGAACAATAAGAGTATAGCAGTAGAAATATATTACCAAGCACCTGACCAGGGTGGTGATTGTGAAATGCTCAGGGAGACTAGAGAGACTACAAAGGCTGAAAATGCAATAATAATGGGGGATTTCAACTATCCTCATAGTGACTTGGTATGTGTCACCTCAAGAATGGATGCAGAGATAAAGTTTTTAGACTGCTTCTTAGAGCAGCTTGTCCTGGAACTCACAAGGGCAGAGGCAATTCTTGATTAAGTCCTAATGGAAGGCAGGATCTGGTACATTTACATCTTGTAAGTGAACTGTTCAGTAATAGCCATCATAATATAATAAATTTAACATCCTTGTAGGGGGTAAAATGGCAAACACACACACAAAAAAACCCATCATAGTAGCACTTAACGTCAAAAGGGGAACTAGGCAAAAGTGAGGAAGCTAGTTAAACAGACATTAAAAGGAACAGTCACGGGGGTGAAAAGCCTGCAAACTGCCTGGAGACTATTTTAAAACACCATAATACAGACTCAAACTAAATGTAACCTCCCAACCAAAAACAGTAGAAAGACCAAAATACCTTACCACGGCTAAACAGCAGAGTAAAAAGGTGGTTAGAGGCAAAAAGGCATTCTTTTAAAAATAGAAATCAAATCCTAGTGAGGAAAATAGAAAGGAGCATAAACTCTGGCAAGTCAAGTGTAAAAGTATACTAAGGCAGGCCAAGGGAGAATCTGAATAGCGACTAGCTAAGGACACTAAAACATAAGAGAGCAAAAAACAACCCACGGGGATGGATCATTCAAAATTGATGTGCTCTGTTCATTTCCTCTGAAGCCTCACTAGTCACTGCCAGAAGACAGGATACTGAGATAGATGGACCATTAATATGACCCAGTATGACCGTTCTTATGTTCATGTGATGTTGACAAAGTTTTGTAACTGTTCAAACTTTCAAATCTCACTGTCACTAAATAATTATTGTCCAACCCTCCCCATTGTCTGCATGATTTCTTGCAACCTAGCCTAGCTACAGTTAATAGACACAAAGCCTAGCTACAGTTAATAGACACAAATTCCAAGACCAGAAGGGACCATTGATCATTTAGTCTGATCTCCTGTGTAACACAGGTCATAAATCTTCCTTGATATAATTTTTAGAGCATGTCTTTTAGAAAAAAACTCAATCTTTATTTTAAAATTGTCTGTGATGGAGAATCCACAATAACCCTTGGTAAATTGTTCCAATGGTTAATTATTCTCACCATTAAAAAGTTGCACCTTATCTCCAGTCTGAATTTGTCTAACATCAACTTCAAGCCATTGGATCATGTTTACCTATCTCGGTTAGACTGAAGACCCCATTATTAAATATTTGTTCCCCATGCAGATATTTATACACTAATCAAGACACACCTTAGCTAGGGTTACCATATTTAAAAAATAAAAAAAAGAGGACACTCCACAGGGCCCTGCCCCCCCCCTTTCCCACCCCGAGCCCCGCCCCAACTTCGCCCCTTACCTAAAGTCCCCGCCCTAACTCCCCCTCCTCCCTCCCAGCCATGCAAAAAGGGCTGCCCGAGCGCTACCGGCTTCACCGTTTGCCGGGCAGCCCCCAGACCCTGCGCCCCTGGCCAGCACTTCCCCAGCGCAGCTGGAGCCCGGGAGGGGAAGCGCCCAGCCGGGGGTGCAGGGTCTGGAGGCTGCCCGGCAAACCGTGAAGCCGGTAGCACTCGGGCTTTGGGCAGCCCCCATGCCTGGGGACCCTGCGCCCCCGGCTGCTCTGCTCCTCCCCTGACTCTTCGGCTCTGTTTAAGAGCCGAGCTGCCCGAGGGCTACTGGCTTCGGGCAGCCCCCTTGCCTCCAGACCCTGCACCGCCGGAGCAGAGCAGCTGGAGCCCGGGAGGGGAAATGCCCGGCCGGCAGCTCAGGGTCCGGAGGCATGGGGGCTGCCCGAAGCTTAACCAGAGCCGAAGAGTCAGGGGAGGAGCAGAGCAGCCGCAGGAGGGGAAGTGCCCGGCCGGTATTTTCCCGGACATGTTCGGCTTTTTGGCAATTCCCCCCAAGATGGGGGTTTGATTGCCGAAAAGCTGGACATGATTGGGAAAAACCGGACGTATGGTAACCCTACCTTAGCCTTCTCTTTGTTAAGCTAAATAGACTGAACTATCATTATAGTGAATGTTTTCTAATCATTTACTCATTCTTTCACAAGTTGATAGAAAATGGCTAATTGTGTGATGAACTAAATGCATGTTTTGTGCATGCACCAAAAGGAAGCTCATTTATATATGTCAGTGCTATCAGCAAGTTGAGCTGAACTCACACAACATTGATCTCTCATGAATGGCCCACACTTGAAGACAGTTGCCTACAAATGCCAAGGAGCCTTTATGGGGTAAGAACTGAGTTGTCTGGGCAGCTTACCAGCAACAAATGATAAAATAAAATGCAGAATCCTTTGGCCTTTTGTTTGAGCTAGATGCTCCAGTTTACCTTCCACACTACAGATGCAAGTAATTTTTACAAATAATCAAGTTTTTCTGTGTGTTTACATGCTTAACATATTTTCCTGTTTCATTTAGCTATTTTTTTTCAAGTGTTTCTAACTGAGAACAATAGAGACAAGGCATTTGCTAAAACAAGCAACAATCTGTAAAGTAGTCAGTTTGTTTTTAAAATTATCTTCAAGAACATGAAGTGCAAATCACTAACCCAGTTTATAGGAGCACCATATGGGAGTTCAGCTGTACTCAGATACAAGTTTCAGAAATATGCAGACAAATTTTGTAGCAGAGTAAACCCATGAAAGGCTTTTGTGTCCAAACACAAAAGATTTTAACAAAACAATTTGTGGTCACACCTAGCCTGAGTTACAGTGCTTTCATTTAACCACCAAAACTGTAAACAGAGCTCAGAGAAGGCTTAGTAACATATTACAATATGTCACTAACTTACCCTGGGAAATTTATCATGTGATTAAATCCCTTAATGCGGTCACATTACATGACTATACCTGTAAACAACCTTGTTTTCAGGTGGGCTTATGCAGTAAAATATGATTCTAATCAAAGCATCATCATGCCCAACATATTTGAAGTATTAATGATCTGTGTAGTATTAGATACTTAGACAAATCTAAAAGCAATGTTATTTTTTTTTAAATGTAGCAGCATGTAGTTTTAAATAGCTGCATTGGGAGCTAAAAGAGACACCAAAACTAAAGTTACAAATGCTCAGTGAACTGTTGACCAAAAGTTGTCATATTATGTTTCTAAATTAGGTCAGTGACAACTAGAAAAAGCTATTAGAAATTAATCTGAGACAGACATTTACATTTCCAAATATGAACTCAGTATAAATAAATAAAAAATAGCATCAACACAATACAAGTGAAAGCTATTGTGTGTGTTTTAAGTTACCAAATGAACACAAATTTTTCTAAGAGAAGGGAAGGAAACTTGTTTCTAGGACCTGCTGCATTTCTGATCTCATGTTTCACAAAATTGTCATAGTTACTGTGTTGAATATTTTATTTTGGATTGTATGATTTTCCATACTCCTGCTAGTTTAACTTTACATATGATGGGACTCTCAAAACAAATCAATCAGCTTCAAGACATGGTCTCATGGACTCATTCGGTAATAATCTCACTCAGGTAGCGTTGCCTCAGTTGTAAAGACTGGCAGGTTATTTCAGACCTGTGGCAAATAGTGGCAGAGGGGGGAAAAAAAAAAAAGGAGACGCACTCACAGACAGGCAAGAAAGTACAACCTCCCTAACCAGTTTTATTGTTCGACAAATTATCTCAATCAAGGTCTTCTTTGTGTAAACTAATACATAAGCTTTTGCAAGAAAGAAGTTATGATCCAATCAATGATCCTTCCTCTCTACTCAATCAGGGAAACATCTAATGTTTGTTTTTTGCAAAGCAGAAGTCTTTTTTTTTTTTTTTTAAATGGTATTAATTTTCTTCTATTAGAATTTCACCAATTATGTTCAAGGCTTCTCTCTCAGAAAATACCAAAGAAAGTAAGACTGCCTAAGACAACTGCCAATGACAAATGGAAGCACACAAACCTTCCAGGACTTGTGATGAATATGCTGTTCTGGATACCCCAAACAAAAATATTCACTGTTTTGAATTTGAACTGAAGTTTTAGTTGCACATTTTAGATTATCCAACATTCCTTACATCAATTTGCTTTTTTCCTAATCATTTTGCAGTCAAGAGCAATGATCTTAATGAAATTTCATGTAATAAGCAGTAAATATTTAGTATTCAGCAAACACATTGCTATACATAGTACAGTGTGCATGTACAAAGTGAATGCATACTTGCATGATATAGCTTAAAAGCATTGCTCAAGTCCTGTGCTTTCAATTTTAGTTCATATGTTGGCCTCTCCACTATAGGGTACTGAAGGTCTTCCCCTCTAATTATCAAGACTTTTTGTAAGCATTAATTTCTCCATAACATGGTATTAAACATGAGAATTAATGCTGATTTTTAAAATAGTCCTCATACAAATTGCACTCAACACAGACATATGAAACACTCTGGCTTGACTACGGATTGCCAGGCCACCCTCTCAACCCTCTCCAGGCCATCCAGGACTAGAAGACCCCCACCCCAACTGTAGAGAGCAGAGATGTACTGTAAAGAAAGTCTCCTTCAGGCTTATTCAGCCAAGGAAGATTAATGTAATATGCGGGAGGGAAGGAAAGTGCTGTCACCAATGATAATTTTTTAAACGATTGTTAGTCTCTTGTGCATATGTTATTGAGAAAGACTATTGTTTAATTGGTGCATGTGCACATGCATTTTATTCTATATTTTCCTACTTACAGCATTCTTCAGGAGACATGACAAAGTGTATACACAAGGATGATATACAAGTATTTGTTATTAAAGCTCAAACTTTTCATACTGTTTGCCTTGTTAACTCTTTTCACTCCTGTATTGACTGCACCAGGGGTGGCCAACCTGTGGCTCTGGAGCCACATGTGGCTCTTCAGAAGTTAATATGTGGCTCCTTGTATAGGCACCAACTCTGGGGCTGGAGCTACAGGTGCCAACTTTCCAGTGTGCGGGGGGTGCTCACCGCTCAACCCCTGGCTCTGCCACAGGCCCTGCCCCCACTCCACCCCTTTCCACTCCCTCCTCTGAGCCTGCAGTGTCCTTGCTCTCCACCCCTCTCCCCCAGCCTCCTGCACGCCACAAAACAGCTGATCGGGAGGTGCAGGGAGGGAGGGGGAGGCGCTGATCAGCAGGGCTGCCAGTGGGTGGGAGGAGCTGATGAGGGGCTGCTGACTTATTACTGTGGCTCTTTGGCAATGTACATTAGTGAATTCTGGCTCAGGTTGGCCACCTCTGGACTACACAGTTAAATCTGATCACACTCCTAACTCGTTCTTCCAAAGTCAAGTGTCATTTAGTTGTTGCTTAGCATAAGCTAAACAGGAGAGATAAAATTATGGTTGCAAATAATTCTCTTGTAAGTACATTTTGGCATTGTAATATTTACTTTGAGAGAAAATTCTGGCCGTAGCTTCATGGGTGCCGAGAATCCTAAGAGCTGAACCACCCAGGCTGAGCTGCACAGAAGAGAGGTAGTGGGTGGGATCGAGAGGGGACTGTGCATGTTATGCTTATACCCCATGCATCAGGGAGAAACTGCACAGGCTCTCACTGCAGCAGAACACAGGAGTTGGGACCAGACTGCCAACACATTGACTGGCTCTTGCTCTCCAGTACATTCTTGGAAGCTACTGGAGGGTCTCTCTTGCTTCCATGGGAAGGATTATTCACCCCTTTCCGTTATCACCTTGGTGTCCAGCTACCCGGGCTGGTCACAGGTAAGTAGACTTGTCCCTTGGCAATGTGTGCTTTACGTACTACTTTGATAAGTACATAGTTAGGATTGCTTTAAAATAATGAACACTGGTCCTGTCCATAAGTGCATTCACTTAGATTATAGAAGCAGCAAAGAGTCCTGTGGCACCCACTTCACCCACGCAAGCTCATGCTCCTATAAGTCTGTTAGTCTATAAGGTGCCACAGGACCCTCTGCTGCTTTTACAGATGCAGACTAACACGGCTACCCCTTTGATACTAGATTATACAGTATCTGGAGATCTGTAGCCAATATCATTAAAATACTATATTTAGTTTGTACAGAACAACTTTAGTAGTCCCAAATACTGTTCTGGATGAATCTTGGGAATGTTACAATGAAGCAATAATGTTGCTTCAGCAGGATAGTGACTATGCATGTACGTTGCTTGGTTACTGCAACTAAGTGTTGCATTTTTAGAATAAACAAAGGAGTTTATATATCATAAAAATGGTACTTAACTGAACAGTTTTTCTTAGAAGTTCCCCTCCTTTTTGAACAAAAACACTCACCCATCAAAATAACGTATGGTAAATGAAGATTCGTGTAAGCAGTGAAGTGTGTTTCTTCAGGGAGTAAAGAGAATTTCTGCTGTTTGGGAAGTCGGGCAAGACAATTCCAGATTTTCAGAGCTGAAAGGGCAAATATGTGTACTCTAAGTACAGAAAATGCTAACCATTAATCCATTATCATCTGTTTCCATGAGAAGAACACACTCCTGGAGCCTTCTGCAAATTTAGTTAGATTGCAGAACTCTGAAGAATCTCAACTATTTCTTTGATCAGATAACCTTACTCTATTAGAATCCACAGTACGAGTGAGTCCACAGGAAGGCGTGTAGAAATACTAGGCCAGCTTGGCTGAAGTGTCATTGAAATTCAGGATAGAAAAGAATTATGCATACCCAATTGTACAAACTTCAAACCAGACTGCCTTGGCCCCAGCCAGAATTACCACATCGGGCTTCCGAATTTTGCCATCCTCAAAGCCTTGCTAAGAGAAAACAGTAAAGGAAGTGGGAGTATTTGTTTCTTCGTGCAATTTTATATAATTATAATGTAAAAAGTCTATATTACAGCTGTTGATCAGCCAAGATATTTGAGTGAACAGTTTCCTACATTAATAGTGAGGAAGCAGGAGATATGGTATTTCCAGGCAGGGTCATTGCCAGTAGTTTTTGCGTCCTCTCTCTGTTCATCAGAGTCAGTATTCGTTGGCATTCAGATCATGCTTTAAAAGTCCGGGAGCAGGAGCTTGTGGTGTTTAGATGCTGCATGTGATTATTAGAACTGGGAGCACTGGCTGTTGGGAGTCTGAAAGGACAGGAAACAGGAAGGAGGGGGGAGGAGTTGAGGAGGCTGAGTGAGAGTTACAGAGTGTGCAGCTACAGCTCGGTAAAGAGATTTCCACTGTAAATAAAGTTCTCTTGAAGTTTGTTAATACCTTGCCTGGGTGATACAACATTTTGGCGACAAGGATGGGCTCTTCTGCCTCTGAACCCACCTGCACCCTTTCTGTAAAGCCCAGGTGAGCCTCCAATTGCTTTTACTGTCTGGATCCAAACGTTTGAGACTTATTTGCTTGCAATCAGTGCTACAAAGATTTCTGAAGTAAGAAAGCGTGCTCTGCTAATCCACTGCCTTGGAGCAGAAGGGCAGCGTATATTTTATACTTTTCCCCTTGCAGATGATAAATATGAGATTGCACTCACTGCATTAAAGAACTTTTTTGTGCCAAAAGTGAATGTAGTAGCTAATCGCTACAGATTTCGCCAGCGTGAGCAGAAACTAGGGGAGACTATAATGCAGTATATTGCTTCCCTGAGGAGTCTGATTGTAACTTGTGACTTTGGGAATATGGCAGATGAGATGATTAGAGACCAGCTCATTGAGAAAACATCCATACTTCATGTAAGAGAACACTTACTTCTAGAACCACAACTTACACTAGAAAAAGCAATAACCATTGCTACTCAGATTGAGTCAGCTACAGCTGAAGCCAAAATAATGAGCAAGAGTATAGGAGGCCCAGTCCAGGCTGTGACTCCTTTGCAGAAAAGTCCACTATCACTGCAAACAATTGCCAAAGGAAAACTAATGAAAAGCCACTGAATCAGCAAATGCAAATACAGTAAAAGCATGCTTTCGCTGTGGATCCCCACAACATCTTGCAAGCTACACAGGATGTCCAGCAAACGTAGCTCAGTGCAATCATTGCAAAAAGATTAGGCATTTTGCTAAAGTATGTCGCAGTAGCCAGTTCAATCAACAGGTGCATGCAGTTACAATACCAGATGTTACTGTGCTGAGTGTAGACAAAATCACTACTGCACATATTCCAGAATATGGAAAGTTCACTGTAAATGTTTCTGCCATACCCTCAGGCAAATCACACTCTATTCAGCTAATGTTGGACACTGGCGCAGCAGTATCTATACTACCTGATTCCATCTATTTGCGTTACTTTAAAGATGTGCCTCTTACTGAACCCAAACTTCACTTGGTGTGCTATTTGAAAAGCCATATTCCAGTACATGGCTGCCTGCCAGTAATAGTTACTTTTGGTGATTGCTGTGTAACTGCGGAGTTCTACATTGTTCACAAAGGCACTCCTATCCTTGGCAGAGATTTATTAGCTGCTTTAAATCTCAGGGTAGTTAATGGATGAATTGATGTTCCTCAGCAAAGCACTCTTGCAGTACACACACCAGTTTCAGCTGGGACCCAACTCCAGGTTGAGGAGAAACTTGACTGTGCTTATGGGTTTCTGCATGAAGTTAAAATGTGGAATAATGTGATGCCTGTACAACAGAAATTACGGCGCTTACCATTTTCAGTCAGGGAAGCTGTTTCAGAGGAACTTAGAAAACTTGTTCAAAAGGACATTATTGAAGAGATTAACTCCTCGGAATGGGTTTCACCTATAGTAGTGACGCAGAAGAAGGGTGGAGACATTCACCTTTGTGTGGACTTAAGGGAGCCAAATAAAGCTATTGTGATTGACAGCCATCCTCTTCCTCACAGAGTAGTAGTATTTGCAGAACTCCGTGGAGCAAAGATGTTTTCTACTCTTGATTTGCAGAGTGCATACCACCAGGTTATGTTGCATGAAGATTGCAGAGCCCTCACAGCATTTATTACATGAGGGACTATTTCGTTTAAAACGTGTTCCATATGGTCTCGCATCAGCCCCAAGTGCCTTCCAAAAAATGATGTCATTGATTCTGAAGCATCACATGGAGTTCAGTGCTATTTGGATGATATTATCATGTTTGGAAATACTACTGAGGAGCATGCAGTCTGTACTAAATTGCATCAGCAAAGCAGGCCTCAAGCGCAATAGGTCCAAATGCAAATTTAGACAAACTGAACTCTCCTTTCTGGGGCATACAATTTCACAGGCTGCACTAAAACCTGATCCAGATCATATCCTGGCAATTTCAAATGCTCCTCCTCCAACAGATTTGCAAACCTTACGTTGCTTCTTGGGTCTTACCTCCTGGTATGCAAAATTCATTCCCAATTATGCTTCTGTCATTGAACCGTTATGAGAATTACTACAGAGAAGTTCAACCTTAGTGTGGACAACGGGTGCACAAGCTAGTTTCGAAAGGGTGAAAGACTTGATTGT
Organism: Trachemys scripta elegans; assembly: GCF_013100865.1. Taxonomy (NCBI): domain Eukaryota; kingdom Metazoa; phylum Chordata; order Testudines; family Emydidae; genus Trachemys; species Trachemys scripta. The sequence goes on along the minus strand of NC_048298.1, from coordinate 222,975,349 downwards.
ACATAGTCCAGTACTTGCACTATTCAGTCCCGCATTGCAATTGTAACTACTGATGCTTCTGATTATGGACTTGGGGCTGTCCTCACACAACTTCATGAGGACAACACTGAGGACTGTTGCATTTGCTTCAAGGACACTAAGTAATGCTGAGAGAAAATATTCTACAGTCAAAAAAGAAGCACTTGCTTGTGTCTGGACTACTGAAAAATGGAGAACTTACCTGTGGGGCCGCACATTCAAGTTGCGCACAGACCACAGCCCTTTGACAACATTGCTCACCACAAAAGGACTGGGAAGAGCAAGATATCGTATTGCTAGATGGTCTGCAAGACTACTCTCTTTCAATTACGAACTGAAATATAAGCCTGGAAACGAAAATGTGGTGGCTGATTGCCTTTCTTGCCTGCCTTTGCCTTCACCAGATGGTCCACCGGAGGATGAGAATGTTGTAGTTGCGCTTATTACAAGTGCTCTTACTGTGGTTACAAGAGAACAATTTCAAGCTGCTTGTTCAGCGTGTCCAATTCAACAAAAACTATGGGAATTTCTGACAAAGATGGCCCAGTAACCCTAAAAACCTTGACCCAGTTTTGCTGCCTTATTTTAGAGTTCGGGATGAACTTTCTTTGCTCATCAAGGAATTATCAAAACCAAACGACTACGGGATCTGTATTGGTGACCAGGGATGGACTCTCAAACTGAAGCACTCAAAATCCTGTGTCACTTGCCAACTGCACGATAAGACAGCAGTGAAGTGTAATCCTCCATTACAGCCTGTTCCTCTTCCTGAATCTGCATGGGAAAAAGTGGCGATTGACATTGTAGGACCCTTTGATACTGCTCCAATTGACTGTCGTTATGCCATCACTTTAATAGACCATTTCAACAAACAGCCTGAGGCAACGTTTACATCGCAAATTTCTTCTGCTACAGTAATTAAGTTCCTCTCTTCAGTTTTTAGCCGGGAAGGTAACCCCAAACAACTGGTTTCAGATCATGGTAGTCAATTTACTTCCCTGGAGTCTGAAACTTTTCTAGCAGAGAGGAACATTTTACACAGAAGGTCATCCCTATATTACCCTCAAGCCAATGGGGAAATCCAACGGTTTAACAGAAGTTTGAAAGAGTTTGCAAACTGGAAGGGCGATTGTGGATACCCTTCACTACTGATTTCTTGCAAGCATACCGGGTTACATGACATGCCACAACGCAAAGATCACCCGCAGAGTTACTGCATGGGAAACAGCTGAATACTAAACTGAACATTGCTGGATTCTTAAAGGCACGACCTGATGCCCCAAACAAGGATGATGTGAGAAAGACAGTTGAACAGAACCAAGCAAAGTCTAAGGCTTTCACAGACAAAGGGCGGGGTGCTAAGGAATCAAAGTTTGAGTGTGGTTCCTTTGTTAGAATATGAAAACCTGGAATCTTACGCAAAGGGGACCATAAATTCACAGCTCCTCTTAAAATCATAGATAAGAAGGGACCTTACACCTATCAACTTTCTGATAGGAGGGTATGGAATGCTTCTTATCTTGAACCTGCCTATGCACCAAGAGGAGATTATGCCAACACCCAGTCTGCATTGGATGACTTCACAGTAGAACCAACATAACAAGACATTGCACTGGAACCGGGGCTTGAGAGACGACCACCTGCCTGGACTAAAGACTATGTTATGTAGTATCTACAGTGTTTTCAGTGTAATATTCCTGCCAACAGTATAGTGTCTTGTTTCATATTTGTTCCTGTGGTTAGAACAATGTTTATTTTAATTTGGAAAGTTTCTTAAGAGAGGAGGGAATGTGGTGTTTAGATGCTGCATGTGATTATTAGAACTGGGAGCACTGGCTGTTGGGAGTCTGAAAGGACAGGAAACAGGAAGGATGGGGGAGGAGTTGAGGAGGCTGAATGAGAGTTACAGAGTGTGCAGCTACAGCTTGGTAAAGAGATTTCCACTGTAAATAAAGTTCTGTTGAAGTTTGTTAATATCTTGCCTGGTGATACAACAGAGGTTGAGTGTGGGTAAAAAAGAGCCATATTTTTGAGCTGCAAGGATTTGGGAGGTTCCATTTTTTGTACAAAAAAAACTGACCAGAAAAATTTTAGTTATTATGATTGTAAATTTTTCACAAGAGTTCCATGTAATCAAAAAGCCATCTTCAGTCAAAGTTCCAATGGAAATTTTTTCACCATCTGTTACGTTAAAACTTTTACTTGGCTTAGCCAAAAATCTCATGGAAGAACAAATGTTAACTACATTTGTGTTTTACATACGTATTTTTTTCACAGCAGCCCAAGCTTTGTTAGAACATAGTGCAGACAAACTACTGAAACAAAAGCAAACACTCTACATATATACATAAAACTTTGTCAAGGCAACTTCTGAGACATATAGAAAAATCAGGATTGTGGGTTTGTTTGTTTTAAGCATCAACCACTCCAATAGCTCCTCCTCCTCCATTATATCAAATATGAACTTCTTACAGCTATTCAGTGCCATGAAGATAGAGTATTACTCTAATCTTAGTTTACCTTGAGCTTTCTGATCTGACTCGTACTGTACCAAGTTGACCCTAATCTAACATTGACTTTGGTGGAGATACTCATACTACAGTAAACCAGAAGTATGATATTCAGACCCCCTGTGTCTTGCAAGTCCCTACCCCCTTTTCTTCTCTAATGGCACCTCAGAGCCCCATCTGTCCACTCATCAAGTTACCATCAGTACTTTCTCTCCCCACAAATCTCACTATACACTTTTTCTAAGCTGGTCTACAAAGTCATACCTCTCAAGATGCACTTTGTCAAGCTAGGACCAGTTCCAGAACCACATTCAAACACACCAAGAGATGATCTATTTACAGGACAATGAAAAACCTTCTTGGGGCAGCAGGGGGAAGAGAGGTCAGTTTAATAATAAGCAAATACCCAATAAAACCCTCCAAAAAAAAGAGCCTACAAATTCACAGAGTTAAAAAACAAAAACTTCCCGGAAAGTGGAGAGATGTTTCTCTTTAGAGAAGCAGCCACCTACCTGTTCCAACTACCATGACCGGGTCCAGCCCCTTCGGCTTCCTAGCCTCTCAATCCCTGAAGGAACTACTCTTCTGGATATCAAGCTCCCCCTACTCAGACAGACATTGCCTGTTTTTAAATATGGGAAATGAGGACAAGCAAGAGTCAAGACCTTGAGGGCTTCCATATCACAGAAGTCTACACAAAGCAAGTCAGAGACATGGGTTTTATTTATGGTTTTTAAAAAAGGTGTTCCCCACTGTGCTATGTGCTAGGCTTTGCAGAATAGCCACATGCACTATTAGTGTAACTCCACTCTACTGTTGGTTAACCCATTTGGATCAGAGGCAATGTCTTCTCACTGTGAAGTGCTGTCAAATCAATACATACTTTAAAAGAATAATTCTCTATGTTTTAAGTTCTGTATGAAAATGTATGCACGTGTGACATTCTGCACCTTCGGGGAGCACCCTGTAACCCCCATATTCCTCATTTTTATATAATCATGATCTTACCTATAAAGCATGCCTTATAAGGTGTCAGGGGAGAGGTCATGATCTGCTGTAATTCATTTTTCTATCCATATATGTATATCATTAATGCATATGAAGTTATGAGAATTGTGTTGTATGGTGGTCACTAAAACGTGCTGTAAGTTGGGGAATCAGCCAGATATTAGCTCCACAGAGGCAACAACAAGGAAAGTAGCCAACACCCAGGCGGGGTGTCAATCAACCCATCATCAACAACCACTGTCCAGCAAAGGAGATACAATGCAATGACTCATCTGCATGAGGCCACACCAGGGGAATTGCTCAACCTTGCCTAGAGACTCAGCAATGCACCCAGACATGCCTGGACTTGTGTTTTCTAAGCACATAGACTGAGGGTATAAAACTGAACACAAGGGTCCCATGCTGGGCCTTTCTTCTTCACCCACCTACACTGCAAGCACAAGGACACTCTGAAGACCCCAACTGAGGGGCCTGGCCCAAATGTCAAAGGTGAGATCTGTATAGTATGGACTGCAATATCCAGTGGGGTAAGAAAAAACTGCTTAATCTAGATATTGCCCAGTCTAAGAGGGTTGAGACTTTAAACTGCATGGTTATATTTTCCTTTCTTTTGGTAACTAACTGACTTTTTGCCTATCACTTGATATCACTTAAATTCTACCTTTTGTAGTCAAATTGGTTTAATCTTTTATCTCTATCAGTGAATTTGTATGAAGTGTGTGACAAATCTGCTCAGGTTTTGCAATGGCTGGTATATGTCCACTTTGCATTGATGAAATGGTGAACCAATTAATAAATCTGCATTGCTCATCTTGAGCAATACAAGACGGTATAATTCCTGAGGTACAGTGCTGGGAACTGGAGGGATTTAGCTCTGGTGCCTTTCTCTGTGTGATTCGTGAGTGTCTCTGGGAGCATTCATGCAATCTAGCTGGGTGTTGGGTCTCTATATGCTGTTATCACTCAGCACAACCGCACCTGGAGGGGTTTGCTGCTGGTAACTAGCAAGGCATTGTGAGACACAGCCCAGGCTGGAGAGAGTTCTGGGGGCACAGCAGTCCCACAGTCCCAGGTTGCACCCTGGGGATCCCGTCACACAGTAAATAAGCTTACGCTGGCTCTCTCTCTTTGGCTAAGTATTATCTATCATTCCCAATCAATACTGTAGGTATTTTGGTGCAATAGTAATTCCATTTCTAGAAATGTAAAAGTGCAAAAAAAGCATCTCATTAATTTTAAGTTCAAGTTGTGTTTAGAAACGAAAAAAAAAAACCACACACACACCTCATGAATGTAAGCTCACTTATGCCAAGTTTCAACTTGAATATTTTTCTGGAAAAAAGGAAATGACTTTAAACACCTAATTGCTTTAGGAGATACTCTGTCCCATCATACAAGTAAATGCTTAATTTTTTCTTCTTTTGGAAAACTGACAGTGCAATTATTTCCCCAAAAGTAAATTTGAGACCTAAAGACACTACATTTTCTGCAACAAACTCATATTTTGAGCATTGGAGATTTCTTAATTTTCTAAAACCTAAAAAATTTAATTGACAAGAGAAGCAATTATGTGGATTTTTCTGTAATTCTGCCTTTTACTTCCCACAACAGCTTTTAGTCTGGCACATGGCTCCTGCTCACATAGATGGCTCTGACTTTCATCAAAAATTGTTTGATCGATTGTTACCCTCTGTTCTTTTAAGCAGGCCATGTCTCAGAAACACAAGAGCTTTTAATGACTCTGAAAGTCTTATGACCAGCATTCATTCACTTAATAGCAATCTTTATTTGCTTTCTTTCATATATTGGTTCATCATAAGAATCCTTATCTGTCTAGCCTGCAAGTCTCCAATATAATGAATGATGTCTATCATTCACGTCAACTGACAGTGACAATAGGTAGTACAGTACTTGCATCTACAGTTCAGCTTTCCTAGCAGTCCTCTGACAGGTCCTTGAAGGTCAGCTCCAGTTTAGCCACAAGCCTTCACCTTTTTGCAGTCCCCGTTTCCAAAGATTTTGGAAATGAGGTCAGTTCCTGCTCAGTTCCTTCTTGCCTCATTCAGCAAAGGATGTCCTTTCAGCCTTCAAGACCGCTTGAATTGTCTAGGCTCTACTTACTTCACCTGCAAAATTTCAATGCCAGAAAAATATAAAGCTTTTTTTCCCCATCACACCACCACTTATTCTTCTTAAATTACAACTTTTAGGAATAAAGAGCATAAGAATTACCAGACTAATGAGGCCAACTGTACATCTAGTGCAACGTCCTGTCTTTCATTTGGTTCAAAGGAAGGTTATTAGACTCCCATAATGAAAAGAGTGAGGTAACAAAAAGCCCATGAGCAGTTTCTTCATAACCCAAGTAATTAGTAGTTGGTTTGTGACCTGAAGCATGACCTTTGTCACCTCTAGTGCTCCTTTAACAAAACACCTTTAAAAACATTATTTCTCCCTGACAATTTTAGTTCAACGTCCTTGAAACGCCTCTCCAGCTTCTCCACCTCTTCATAACTCCTCTATGGAGATAACAGAATAACAGCAGACAGCTGAGGACATTTTCCATCAAACTGCATGTAGAAGCCCTTATTTCCTTTCAATCGCCAATATTTTCATCTGCGCTTAGATTTTGAGCATGCACTTAAAGTCTTTCATAGTAACAATTTTACTGTGTTATGAGCACCCAGGTGCTACAGAACAACATGCATTACAGAATTTCACTTAAACATTGAACAGGCATATCTTGGCTTGAGTAGTATTTAAGGACTCTTTCCCTTTCCCCTCTTACCCCCCTCAATAGGGACTTGGTACCTAAATACATACATACACAGTACATTTTAAAAGAAAGGTTTCAGCCACGATGGAAATAGGACCCTCAAAAAACCAAAAACTTTACTGAACTGTTATTCTTACTTCAGCCATTTTACAACTATAACACATTTTGGTAGGACTCAACTATACTTTAAATGTAAATTAACTGAAAAATCCTGCAGAAATATGTAGTTAAATTAATATTTTAATATTAGGAAGCTACTGCTGCTTTACTTAACAAATAAGCTCTGTACTACCTTATTTGAACTGAAAGGTAACTGTAAAAACAAGGTGTTTTAAAGGACGCTAAGCTCAGGTTAATAATAATAAAAGAATGTGCTATCTTAAGATCAGGCAGACAAATACAAACAGCCTGCCACACATTAGAACCAAAGAAAATTAAACAGAGTAAACTAAGAGTAAAACAGGATGGTGCCTGGCTGGTTGGCAGTCCATCATTTAGCTATCTCAATTTAAAAATAATATCCAAAAGTAGCAATGGTATTTTTAGTTCGAACAGTTATTTTGAGAGTTAGAAATATACACGCAAAGCTTACACAGACTGCTTCTGGACATTTTTATGGTTATTCCATATCCACAATGTAAAATTTCATTTCAGTCTTCAGAACCATAATTTAATTTAAAATTAGTATTTGAATCTCTCTCTCTCTCTCAACACAGAAGCCAACAAATTACTCAAGAACCATGTTACAGTGCAAGCCTCAAGCTGAGGTTTTCAAAAGACCCTACATCTAGACACCTATCTCCCATCAATTGGAAGTCCAACTCTGAAAATATCAGGCTCCGTATTTAAATGGATTTTGTGCTTAGGAATAATTTGTTCAAGTGATAAAAAAGGGGCAATACTAACAGAATCTGACTTCTAATAATCAATCTCACACCTTCACTGTAATGAAACCTGGCATTCACCTACATCAAAACATGTGCTGGCCTCACAAATATACCTCATTCAAAAGTGTCCTGAATCTACAGGAACTGTTATACAAAAGTGTACCACCACAGTACTCATACACTGTACACAAAATAAAGATGGCAATGTGTGGGCCGGGGGGGAGAGGGGGAGGGGGAAGAAGGGAAGGAGGAAAAATCAGGGAAGTTAGTTTTTCACCCTAGTCTGGTTGTAATTAGTCCCCCATTTTAATGCCATTAAGTTATGTTTGGTTTTGGTATGCTGGATAATACTATGACAAAAAGCAGTGTCAGAATATGACCCCAAAAAAGGAAGGACTTTCCCTGATCTCCTTTGAAATCTTAAGTCTCTGTCTCCTAGTCGCTCAAGTCTCTATCTGCTTTGGATTAACAGAATGGCCAGTGGTTATAATTGCTGTTCAGGTTTCCCAGTGTATCCTTTGTAAATCAGAACTAGAATTTAGATTTGGATCTGGTAATGCACAAGGAACCAATTGCAGCATTGTGCAACAATAAGTTATTTTGTTTGTTCCACTAAGGAAATGAGCTACAGAGGTTTATGGTTTTTCTCTCTCTAGGCTAACTGATCGGATATTGCTGTAATCTACTATAGAGGAGGCAAGTGGATGAACTGCCATGACTAGGGTCTGCATCCAAGTGGATGGTATAGCCTTCTTGCTTTGTTTGTTTTATGTTTATCAAGTTATTTTGTTGATATCTGTATGGGATTTAAAGATTTGTACTTTTCTCCCCTTGTCCCCATTGACAGGAGACATGGATTACTACTTTTATGTAGCTTAAGCATAGAACTTTTCTTTATAGAAGTTAGCATTTTAATGATCACTGGGTATTCCTTTATGAGACAATCTTAAAAATGCAATAAGTCACCCAGGATATTACTTGTTCCTATTTGTAACAAGTGAAGTGAGTCATATGAACTTGCATATATGTACTATATATATTGTTCATATAAAGAAACCTAGAATTCTTTTTTTTTTTTTTTAAACAAATTCAGCACTTGGAAGATTTTTTTATTTTTATTTTAAAAAGGACTACCTGACGTGAATCATTCCTACATTAGAAGTCTACAAGGCAAGGAAAGTATTTGGCCTACCATCCCGGACTCCTTTTAAAAAGCAAACAAAAAAAAAGTCTTATTGAAGTACAAAGGTTTATTATCGCTTGCTGAGTGCAATAAAAGCTACATTGTTTGTACTTGACTGATTTTCTCCTTCACAACCGTTATACAGATGCCTTCAAGGGACTGGCACTTCTTGTAATACAGTGCCTTACAATTACCTCTCATTTTCTTCTTCATTTAATAACATACTGAAGGAGGAAGAAAATGGCGGTGGGAATACACAGTGCAAAAAGAGCATTTACTGAAAAGTTTAGACACAGATTACCTTTTAACTACTTGATTAAATCTGTAGCACTTAAATTGTCCTAAAAGCACAAAATTGAACAACAAAATATGCTCAAGAGCATATAAACTACTGGATGAACACTCTTTGATGGTACGTAATGATCTAATTTTAGCTGTAGTTGAAACTTTCCTCATCCCCATCCAAATGTTTCACATACTTAAGAAACAGGCATCGTTATATGAAAATGTTCAACAGTAACTCCTTCCCAAAGCTCTAGGTGCTGCCTTGGAAATATGACTGTGAAAGGGACCAAGACCCCAATCCTACAAACACAGATGCACGTGTTTAAAGTTGAAGACATGAATTAAGTGTTAGCAGAATCAGGATGTAATTGAGCAAGACAAACCTAAATCCAATGCTTTTAATGCCCATAAAGAACAAAATCTATGAAAAAAATGTACTGTAGTACTAAAAATAAACAAAAACTTTCAATAAAGCAAAACAAAGAACCATGAGAAATGATCCTGCAAGTTCTCAAATAGTAGATGGCAATATTTCTACTGATTTCCACCAGGAACAGAGTGAGGCCAACGCTGAGTACTTTTGAAAATCCCACCTTAAGGAAAAATAGTTCAGACTGCCAGACCAGACTTCTATTCTTCCATAGCATACAGCTCAATTTTTCACAGTTCACCAATATAGCCAGAGTTGATGGCCAAAAACAGATCTGAAGAATTTCAGGTATAACAAATTGGAGGACAGCAATAATGTTCAGGATCAGCTTTGAACTTACTATAATTCACAAAATATAAGAGCCAATAATAAATAATTGATCAATAAATAACTTGAATTTAGGGTTGCACCTATGTATTCATACCAAGGGAAGAGAGATTTAAAAAAAAAAAAAAAAACTAGAAAGTTGATATCCACTCTCCTGTATTAGGATGAAAAAGCTTTCAAATACACACATTCAGATACTTGAACTTCCTCTTGTATACTTCTGTATTGCAAATATAGACCTCAGTTTCAAATTATATTGCATAAATTACACAATAAAAGAAATCGAGCAGCTTTATACCAGTCACGATAATATAAAGCGGAAAAAAGGTTACCAAAAGTATTACTGTAACATGCAAGCCTCTTTCAGTGAATACAATCGCACATCTGGAGCAGTGGATTGTACTGCAAAGAAAATATTTTCAAAATTGATTAATTGGGAAGGTAAGAACAATACACCAACAAATTCAGTTAATCTCTTAAAACACATTTTAGACCATCATAACCCCAGTACAGCTCTGAAAAGCAATGAGGGGCTTTTGGGAGGAGATTTTCACATTGTTCTTGTTGATGAAATAGTAATTCCTAGGAAGTTTTTCCACAGTTTAATCTTTAGCCTTAAAAATTTTGACATCAACTAACAAACAAACATTATGAACTTGTATTTTTTTTTTTTCCTACAGCAAGTTAATCTGTAATTAAAAATATAAATCAGAAGTCTCCAATCTTAATTCACAGACCAACCAAACATAATCCAATTCTAACAAAAGCCACAGAGAAAGAAGTAAGCTAGAAATGGAAGAGGTTAACAGCTCACTGTAAGGGAGTACAGTCAGTGAGTTGAAGGAAGTTACCTTAGAGAAGCAGTCTGGGGCTGGGAAAGAAGCCCATTCTGCAGACTGTGACCTTTTGGAAAAGGTTAACTGATCTCCCTCTTCCCACAGTGGTGCAAAGGCTGTATATGTTAAATTCATGGTGGCTTCCAACCATCTTTGTATGGCTGCATGTAGAAAGGCCTGGTGGGAAGTTCAGTGGGTACATTTGTGGTCCTATTGCAAGGCATAATTAGAAACTTTATAAAAATCAATCTCCCTTTCACAATACCAGGGAAGAGAGTGAGGGGCAGGGGAGGGAGAGGAGAGAGAAGAGGTTGCAGGCAAACTTTATGGGAACAATAAGAGTGGGGCTCTCAAAAATCCATTTGTGTTCTTCTATTGCAGCTCCACTCTGTAACTGTACAGAATGTGGTATAGATACAAAGAAAACAATCAGAAGATTATAGTCCTTCTAAGGCCTGGTCTACACTTAAAATTTAAGTCAACATAGCTACAGTGCTCAGGGTTGTGAAATATCCATACCCCTGAGCGGCATAACTATGCCAAGCTAACCCCCAGTGTAGAGGCAACTAGGTCAACAGAAGAATGCTTCCATCTACCTAGCTACCATCACTCAGAGGGGTGGTGTTTCTACAGCAGGGGGGTGGGAGGGAGTCGCGGTAGGCTGCATCTACATGATAGGAATATAGCGGCATAGCTATGGTGTGATAGCTATGTCACTCCTGTCCCTATAGTTTAGGCATGCCAGAACTTTCAGATGACGTTAATAAGCCGTGCCAGTAGTCACACTGAATACTGTTTCTTGTACATCATTACTCCATCTTCTTTTCCCCCCATTTAGAGTTTAATCTCTTTGGGTCAGGGATTGTCTCATATATTTCTATAGTGCCTACCACATTTTAGGGCACCAACACAACAATAAATAAAGTAGTGTTATATACGCTCATGTTTTGTCTAGCCTAGTTTTAGTGTCTCAAGCCACAATGTTTCCACCACTCCCATTTCTATTCTATGGCCTAAGATTCTCACTATAAGGAAGATTTTTTTGGATGTGGGCTTCTCGTAATTTCATCCCAGTACTCTTAAAAAACCCAATGGTAAACCTCCATACTTAGTTTGTATCCTTCAAATATTTGTATCACTTTTCAGAACAGTGTAAGTTTGGCTAAGAGAGACACAAAACATGTCCCATTAGTCATCTACCATATTTACTTGTTCATAAGTCAAATTTTTTTTAGTAAAAAAGGGAAGCACCAGAGAAGGGGGTCGGTTTATGAATGGATATAGAGAAGGAGAGGTGGGACACAGCCCCTCCTCCCAACAGAGGGAACAAAGAGAGACAGCATAGCCAGCAGAGACGGAAGGGAAGAGGTGGGGCCAGAGTCTCTCCACTTCTTGCCACGCTGCTCTCCCCCCCCAACCTCAGGGCCGGCTTTAGGCCAATTCCTCCGAATCGGGCCCTGCGCCTGCAAGAAGAGTGCCTAACTTAGGCGCCTTTTTAAGTTTTTTTACTCACCCAGCGGCGGTCCGAGTCTTCGGCGGCACGTCAGCGGTAGGTCCTTCACTCGCTCCGGGTCTTCGACAGCGGGTCCTTCAGTGCCACGGAAGACCCAGAGCGAGTGAAGGACCCACCACCGAAGACCCAGATCGCCGCCGGGTATTCGAATCAGGCCCAGCATTTCCTAAAGCCGGCCCTGCCCAGCCTCCAAAGCAGCTGCAGCTCTGGGGCTGGCAGGCTGCAGCCGTGCCGCTGGGGCCATGCCACCCGGCCCAGCCCGCTGGGGCCATGCTGCGGCCGCGCCGCCCGGTCTGGCCCACCGGAGCAGGCTGCAGCCACGATGCCCAGCCTGCCAGAGCAGCTCCAACCAGGTCAGAGACATCCTCCCCTGGCCCTGCCCAAATAAGGTGGAAAGGGATGGGATCATGTGGGGCATGGCCACAGGGGTTACTCCCAGCTTCTCCCCTGCAAAAAAAATTTCCCCACCATTTGCTGTCCCGGCCCGTCAGGGTAAGCAGCTGGCGCACCAGGACACTTTGTTTACTTAGGTTTACCTCTGTGCCTGCAGATGCTCGAGGTAAACAAACCATCTCGGCCCACCAGCGGCTTATCCTGATGCCCCGGGAGACAAAGTTTGCTGACCCCTGAATTATAGGGTCGGCTTATGAACGGGTTATAAAAAAAATCCATTTACTTATCCATCTTGGGGGGATTGGCTTATAAATGAACCGGCTTATGATCAAGTATATACAGTATTTCCTTATCAAAAATGTTTGCAAGCTCTTTCCTAATTGCCAGCATGTCAAGCAGGGTTCTCTCCTTCTGGCACATCATCAGTGAAAGCTTCTGCAGGCAAAATGTTGCTGTCATTGACACCAGTGCAACTCTGTATCTTCAATGGGGTCATGCAGACATAACGGACTGAAACAGTTCTGTTAATGCACAGGAAATAATTCAACTCACTCTCCAAGCAGGGCTAGAAAGAGTAAAACACAGGACAAACTGCCATCACTAATACAAGCAGACATACTGCACACAAGATCTACACTTCCGAGTAGAAAACACTAATTTTATTTCCTGATACGCATTTCATTACGGCCTTAACGCTCCATACATCACCACAACTTTATATAACACAAAGAAGACTTAGAACGTACCCATGTTTCTAAATGTTTAATACTGGATGTACTATGTTTGTGTGACTGAAAGCTTAATTGTAGGCAGCTAAAGAAAAGCCATTAGAAAATAAGAAACTGGAAAACTATATGGTTGATCCTTACTTACATAACTGAGCTCTTTTCCTTTAACTTTTATTTAGTTTGATCTGTGTTTTGTTGTTATTAAGATGGAGCATATGGAGAACAATACAAAGCCCTAGTTGAAAATTTCTGCATGACTTTAATTGACTTCTCAATTAAAAAGCCCTTTATAACATGAAAAGTCTAAGAATATCATCGGCAAAGTGCACATGACCCTAAAAGATGACCACATGTAGAGAAAGATTCTTTAATCTTGTCTGCAAGTAGAATGGATGGATTTCCAGAAAGTCTAAATGGCCTGTCTTTATTTTATGTATTGTAAATTAAATTCTGCAAAACAAGGTGAACACATATCACAATCTTCTCCTAACAAGCTATTTTAATCTGAAACTCCAACTGCAAATGGGTTTATTTATTTTGGTTAACTGTTAACAAGACCACTGACAATTAGCCGATGGGACAAAGCATTCCTCAAAGGGAGGTTTTGTTTATGTTCATATGATAGTATTATCAGATATTCCTTTGAGAATTCTGAGAGATATCAAGTGTCTAAAATTTATTTCAGGTGGCCGTTGCATTTCCTAGATTCCTCTTTAACCCTGCCACACAGAAGGATGTGAAATATTCTCCCAAGGAAAGTGGTAGCAGCCACATTATTTGGAAGTTAAAATTAGAATTGACACAATATCAATAATTTGATGATGTATGGAACAAAACCTGCAGAGGCAGAAAAAGAAGAGATCTTTTTATTCTGTGTTTATACAGAGCCTAGGCACAATGAGAACCTGGGGCTTCTAAGCAACATAGCAAAACAAATAAATAAATATTTTCTAATCCTTTAATTAGTTCTTGTGGCTCTTCTCTGAGTCCTCTCCAATTTATCACCATCCTTCTTCAATTATGGGCACCAGAACTGGACAAAGAATTTAAGCAGCAGTCACACCAGTGCCTAATACAGAGCTAAAATAACCTCTCTGCTCCTATTTGAGATTCCTCCGTTTATGGATCCCAGGATCACATTAGCTCTTTTGGCCAGTGTTACATTGGGAGCTTATGTTCAGCTGATTATCCACCACAAACTCCCAATTTTTTCCAGAGTCACTCCTTCAGAATAGAGTCCTGCAACCAGTAAGTATCGCCTATGTTCTTTGTTCACAAATGTATACATTTACATTAAGCTGTATTAAAAAACACATTGTTTGTGCCCACTTTAGCAAGTGATCCAGATCGCTTTGAATCAGTGAACTGCCCTCTTCATCATTTACCTCCCCCAACTTGTGTGCCATCTGCAAACTATCAGTAATGTTAGTGTTTTCTTCCTATGTTTTCTTCCAGGTAATTGATAAAAATGTTAAATAGTGTAGCACCAATAACCGATCTCTTCAAGACCGCACTGGAACATATCTGCTCCGTGATGATTCCCCGTTTACAAAATTACATTTTAAGACCTGACAGTTCGCCAGTTCTGGTAATCCATTTAATGTGTCCCAGGTTAATTTTACATCATTCTAGTTTAAGCAAAATGTTGTGCAGTACCAAGTCAAATGCCTTACAGAATTCTAAATACACTACACCAACAGACCTTTATCAATCAAACCTGTAATCTCATCCAAAAAGGGATATCAAGTTAGTCTAACAGGATCTATTTTCCATAAAGCAATACTGATTTGCATTAATTACATTACTCTCCTTGAGTTCCTTATTAATCAAGTCCTGTATTCGATGCTCTATCTTGCCCAGGATCAACGTCAGGCTGCCAGGCCTATAATTACCTGGGTCATCTTATTTACCCTTTTTAAGAAATAGTGCATTAGCTGTCTTCCAATCTTCTGCAACTTCCCCAGTGCTTCAAGACTTGTAGAGAGAAAAAAAAAATCCACACTAAAATTCCAGCAAGCTCCTCAGCCAGCTTTTAAAATTCTTGAATGCCAAACTATCTGAACCTGCTGATTTAAAAGTGTCTGACTTTAGCAGCTTCTGTTTAACGTCCTCCTATGATACTAATGGAATGTAGAGTTATCACCACATGATGAGACTATCTAGTCTTTTCTCCCCACAAATATGGAACAGAAATGTTTACTGAATGCTTCTGCTTTTTGATTATTGATAATTCTACCATTTCCATCTAGAAATGAACCAATGCATTTATCAAGATTCTTTGTGTCCCTAGTATACGTAAACTCCTCCTTACTGTCCTTAATTCTGCTGGCCAGAGTCCCTTGTCTTCCCTTATCAATTTTGTACAGTTTCCAACTTCTCATTTATATCAGTACTTTCAGCTTACGCTTTATTTTATTTGTTTATATAAATGCACATACACACAGCTGTCTTCTCTTCCCCCCAAAGCAATTTTTTTTTTTTAAAATAAACCAGTATGGCCACCTCTCTCAATTGTGGCTTTGGGGGCATGGATTAAGGGGTTCTTAAATGATTGCCAACTATGATTCACATTTTTCTGATCAAATTCTCTCCCCCAGCTGATCTGGCTTAGCATTGTTTTCAGCTTTGTAAAACTGGCCCTATGAGATCAAATTTCTGTGTTACTGGTCTAGATTTGATTCTGATTGCACATTACAGATGCAATTGAGCCATAATCACTTGTACCAAAGCTACCGTTAATTTTTAATTCCATGATCATTTCTTCTTTATCTGTTAAAATAAGGTCCAATAAAGAATTCCCTCATGTTGGCTGCAACACGTTGAGTTAGGAAATCATCTATAAGGTTTAGAAAGCCAAAGGATGTTTTAGTATTGGCAACATAACACCTCCAGCACGTGTCACTCAAACTGAAGTTCCCCCAGGATCACAGAGCTTTTTTCCCTATGTATTATAGACAGATGTGTTAAGAGGCAGTCATCCTGTTCCCTAGTGTGATTTGGTGGTCTGTAGCAGACACCAACTAATACTTCATCTTGTGCTTTTTCTGTTAGGACATAGATTCTCTTGAATGCTTACGGATCATCTTCCAAGTTATCAGTGACTCGGAAACAGGTAATGCTATTTTTGACATAGTGCCACCTCCCTCCCCTTTTGACCACTTGATCTTTCCTAAATAGGTTATAACCATTGATTTTAACATTCTAGTAGTGTGACTCATCCCACCAGGTTTCAGTAATACCCATCAGATCAAGTTTATGTTCATAAATAAGCAATTACAATTCCTCTTGTTTTTTATCCAGGCTCCTAAGCACTGGTGTATGGGCAATATAGGATTTCTTCTCTGTGTGTCCAGTGGTTCCTCAACAGCTCCATTTTGTGCTGAGTGTTCATATCTTCCCTCTTTTTACTCTCCCCTTTTGCCTTTCATCCTGACTACCCTAGCCAGACTGTCCCCATAGAGACTGGTCCCTCTTCTACTGAGGGGACGATCATCCAAACTATATAGCCCCATTTCCCCAAAGAGGGTGGACCAATGTTCCACAAAACCCTACACCTCTTACCTAGCCAGTGGTTCACTTCCAGTATCTTCTGCCTCACTGCTTTTAGCAAGACACTGATCAAGGCTCCAAGGACTGACTTAGGGACCCACAACCCAGTTATGCAGCCCATACAGAGAACAAAAACCAACAGTCAAACAAAACTGAGACAGACCAAGAGCACTGCTCACCAATTCCTACTATGTCCAAGCACAGAGTCTGCAGCTGGAGCTTCTCCCTCCTAAACTTTCTTGTTAGCTGCATCTGTTTGTGGCTCTTGAGTTCACCTAGCAAATGACTTGCACACCAAGTCTTCCCTGCTTAGCTCAGCACTGCCCCTCACCTCCAGGAATGGATTTACCGCTCAGAGATTTCAAACACCTGAACTGATTAATGCTGCCAGGGCTAGAACCTAGGAGAAAGAGAGGGAGGAAAGAAGGGAACCGGACAGTCTCTACGCAAAAGAATTAATGGACACAAATCTGACATCAGGAATCAAAATACTCAAAAACCAGTGGGAGAACACTTTAACCTGTCTGGTCATTCAGTGACAGACCTGCGGGTGGCTATATTACAACAGAAAAACTTCAAAAACAGATTCCAAAGAGAGACTGCTGAGCTAGAATTGATATGCAAACTAGACACAATCAACTCCGGTTTGAATAAGGACTGGGAATGGCTGAGCCATTACAAACATTGACTCTATCTCCCCTTGTAAGTATTCTCACACTTATTATCAAACTGTCTGTACTGGGCTAGCTTGATTATCACTTCAAAAGTTTTTTTTTTTTCTCTTAATTAATTGGCCTCTCAGAGTTGGTAAGACAACTCCCACCTGTTTATGCTCTCTGTATGTGTGTATATATATCTCCTCAATATATGTTCCATTCTATATGCATCCGAAGAAGTGGGCTGTAGTCCACGAAAGCTTATGCTCTAATAAATTTGTTAGTCTCTAAGGTGCCACAAGTACTCCTGTACTTCTTGACAGTAGCAACTTATTCAGAAGTTTCCTTGAGGATTATTTCCCATAAAGGCAATCTAGATACATAATAACTATACACAAATTTCCTTTTAAAAGAAGTAATCACATTCAGTTTTAAGGACCAGGTTAAACTAAGCAGTATGTTTCAAATCTTAAGGAATACTGCACACCCACCAAATCAGTTTAGTTAGTGATTAGACAATAGTGCAGAGGGTCTGACCCTATTCAAAATGATTCTCTGGAATCAAACTGTGCTTGAGGAAAGACAACTCAAAAGATGAATAATGTTAATATACATTTTAGAAACACTCTATAGATACTCTGATTCCCAACTACACTGAATCCTTTCACAATAGTATTGAGATTCCCTAACCCTTCGCTCACACGGGACTGAGAGAGTATAGTATATTGTTTCTATATAGTTTCTTCATTATGGCTATATGCCAGTCAGTTTGGTTTTATACACAGTATTCTAGCACACAAATGGGCAAGAAACAAGTGTACATGATAAAGTCATTTTATCATTAGTGGCAGACAATTTATTTGGTTTCTGAAAGGAAACTTTATTTTAACAAGGCAGATATTAGAAAAATATGCAGCTTTCATGTATGTAAGCAAAAGTCACAATATTGAATATCTGCAATGAAGATATTGTTTCAGTAAGCCTACAGCTAGATTTAAGCTCAGTAAATTGCCATAGTCAAGCTATTTTACAGTGGAATGAAACACGCTACTAGAAGAAAGGCAACATTCTAGGTGAACCCACTCCCAACTCCAAATGGATTTCCTATAATAAATTATCCCTCCAGAACTCAAAGCAAACAAAAAAACCTTAATTCTAACACAAGAATGTGGCAACAAATCTCATTTTGGATAACTGAGCTGGTTTAAAATAACTAGACGTCTTAAAAAACAAAAACTTTATTTAAAAATATATTCTAATCTATTAATTTAGCTGATTGGAAAATATGGACAAAAGTCACAAATCAACATAAAGAACCTTGGACGCTGTGAAACAGAGAATTCCCCAAATTGTTATACGGTGGGGAGGAACAGAGGACCAGGCCTGGCACTAAATGCCAGAGAAATCTCATAGCCTTTAATCTTTCCATGAGTAGACCAAAACAGCTTTTAAGTCTTTAAAAAGGCAGTACCTATTGTGACAAATGAGCACAGTTTATCTTACCTAAGTTAAAAATAACCTTCAACATTGGAGAACCTCTGTACTCCAAGCTAGTATTGCGGAAGAGCTCATCTTTTGATTGTTCAGCTTTACCTAGGTAACTTACTTTTTAATAAATTTAAAATCCATGATTATGCTACTTGTTACTAGCTCCACAGATAATACAATCAGCTGTTCCTTCACCACAAAGATGCAGTGCTCTAAGTAAAAGGCATTAAATTGGATTTTGTCCTCAAGCTTGTGTCTCAGACTCTAACCCTGTGCTGTAAACAAAGGATTACTAAAGGGGCACAGTAAATGCTCTTTGTCTCTTGTATAGTCCTCCAAAATAATACAGATCTCAGGAGTCACTCTGACTACTTTTGACAAGATGTTCCATCATTTCTAGATGCTAGGAGTTCTGCTTTTGGACAATGTGGAATTGTTCAAGAAAATGTACTCTGTCACCTCCAAAGTCATAATATGAGATTTGGATAATACTATAGACATGCAGAGTCCTTCTTCCAAAAGAAGGCAAGTTAGCATTTTGATTAATCAAGACAAAAACACTGATTAATGCAATTTAATAAATAAATAAATAAATAAATAAACTCTTCTGTGTTTCTAAACTCTGCCAAGAGAGTTATGGTTTGAGTTCCCAGATTTCTTAAGTATTTTTAAATGAAGATTCTAATTGTTTTGTAAGTGTGTTCACAGATGTTTAGGCTTACAAACTTTGAGACAAGATAAGGGTAACTACCAAAACCTCCTTTAATTTAATGGGAGTCACAGGAGGTTTAAACACTAGATTCTTGGGATCTAGGCCCAATGTTCAGACCTTCACTCATCTGATAGCCACGTATTGCTGCCCTCTGCTCTGTCACTATCTCAGGGCAGACTATATTTACTGCCTGATAAACACAGAGGAGAAAGGACAGCTGAAACACACTCCAATACCATCCCCTTAGGTCAATTAAATTTGTGATCCCCAGAGAAAGCAAAGCAAAAGGAGCAGCAAGCAAAGGGTCTACCAGACAACTGCCGACAACCAGCTGCTACAGCTGCAACCAGGCTAAAAGGAATAGCGTATCACCATCATCCCCCCCTACCAGCCACATGATATGATTTTATGACCTGCAAAGGACTGGGTGGTGGAGGGAGCAAAAGCTGACATGTGGCTTCTGTGTCAGCAGCTTAGCCTCATGATCAAGTTATCATACTGAACACACTGCTTTAACTGAGGGAACATGGACCGGCCGACAGCTAAATAACCAGCACAAAGAATGACCATTCTACCAGCACCCAAGGACATGACTATCAAAGGCAATGTTTTTAAATTCAATTTCATGCTGAATAGTCAGAGAAGCAAGTTGAGACCAGCCTTGGGGACCTCAGGGTGGGCTGGATAGGAGTAAGTGGCTGGGCTGAAAGGTTATGTCCGGGGTGTTTTTATGCAGGGAAAAGAAATATGCCTGTTGCAAGTGTCCGGGGTCCCCAAACTATTTTTACGGATCCAGGCCTTGATTAACCTTAATCAGCCCGATTAAAGCTGTTTGGCTACAACTGCACAATTTTGTTTTATTTTTTTTCAGATTTAGGGTTAGTGTTTACATATGGGCAATTTACAAACAGATTCCATTGCAGTCAGTCAAATGTTAGAGACTGATCATTTACTCCATCCTTCTGGCCATGCGGGATTGTTCTCTACAGTGCTTTGTGTGATCTAGGTTTCATAGTGCCAAGCAACAAGGTTTCCACAACTTCCTCTATTTGACAGCTTATTAGAGCTCATTGCTCTGAATATCATTTTGATAGTCACCATCTTTCATAGTTTGCATTACTACTTTCACCCTATTACTTTTAATTATACCCCACAAGGCAACCATTTTCTCTCTCATTTGTGTTAATTGTCTACAGTATTTGAAGAGTGTGAAGTTCCACCTTAACATTCCAAGCTTGAGAAGAATGTACTACTTCTGCAAAGGCCCTAAAAATAAAATAAAATAAAATAAAATAAAGAGAGAGAGAGATTAATAAAAAAAGTGCTTTCAGCATTGTAATCACTTTTACTGCTCTCCTATGAATTCCTTCTAGTTTGACAACTTTCTTTCATGGAGGCGCTAGAACCAAAACACAGTGTTCCAGATTCTGACTCACCAGAGCCATAAATAAGAACTAGTGCCCCCTCTGATGCCTGCAACGCTTCAAATATGCAGTTCAAAAGTTTTACACATCACCACCAGCTCGCCTAGTTAGTTGTTCATTATCACTCAGATTTTCATAAATACTAGTTCTTCCCAAACAAAACACACTTATCTGGCTTTGTTTTTTTTTTTAAACAGGATGAAAAACCTAAACAAAAAATGTCCAGAATGTGAAGTAAAATGAGATCGGTGACCAATGTTTCCTCTATTTTTTCCCCCCCACACCTGTGCAGAAATAATTTTGTTATGTGCACCAATATTGAGGTAATGTGCGCCACCAGTAGAAACAAAAAACAATATATTTTTTTTTTTTAAAGTTACCATAGGGATAATTACTCCAGCCAGGACAGGTTAGGCATTTTAGAACTCACTATTCAAAGAACTAAATTTAAGCATAAGAGAAATAAAATTATGAAATTCATAGATTAGTCAAAAAACTAAAACAGCACTTTAAAGGAATAAAATTACAGAGAATATATGTGCATTGCAGGATGTACCAAGAAGTAACAAACAACAAGTGTGTATTGGGAAGCGAGCGTGGGCCGCGCCTCCTCCCCCCGCACCCCCCCTTACCTGCTTCAGGCTTCCCGCGAATCAAATGTTCGCGGGAAGCAGGGGAGGGGGCGGGGCCGGGGCCCCGTGGAGTGTCCTCCTTTTGGAGGCACAAAATAGGGTAACCCTACTCATGGGCAGCCACACAGCTTAGAGAGAGCACAGTTGCTGATTAGGAAATCAGATGCCACACTGATGGGTACTTGGGTAGATTAAATTACAGCTGGCTCCAACTCACATCATCTGGCACAATTTTGTGATTTGTTCTTGTGGACATTCATACATCAGAGACTGCATCATCATTTATTGATGGAAGGTGTGGTCACTGTATATTAAAGCTGATGTATTAATGCCTATAGCATTAGATTTGTTTAACAGCAAAACTACATGCCTACATAATATTAATCTTTGCTAGTCTTAACATAAAATGAAATCCTTAAATTATAATTATGTACATTTTACAGCATGATTGTTTTACAAGTAAGCATAGTACACTGGGAAAATAGTGGCTAAGAAGATCGGCAACGGAACTTGGAGCCTATACTCCTTAGGACAGGTCACTGGTTCAAACTTAGCCCAGATCAGCAGTGATTGAAAGTGATTAATACTATTCTTATAGTGTGACATATGCTAAGTGTTCCACAGAATATATAAAAGACATGGTTTCTGCCCTGAAGAAAGATAAAAGATGTGAGAAGAAGATACAAACACAAGTCAAATAGGTGACGTGCTGTTAGGTACATAAGATACTTTCAAGTATATTAAGTGATTTTGTGTTCCATTATAGTTCCTCGGAGACAGATGTCAATGAAGTACCCTCAGAAGACAGGATGGATTGAGAGAGATCAGAATGCTGTTTCATCCCTAAAAGTTGTCCTTCAATTTCACACACAGATGAGGCAGCATGAGGAAGCTAATTCTGCCACTACCTGAGTGGTAAATCTTCTGTGGATATATGAAAATGAATTCAACAATGAAGCACTATAAATCACTTACATTCATTTTATTCTTTGGAGAGAACTATTCAGATGTTATAAAGAAGTTATTTTTAAGTGAACTGAGTTCTCAAATTAGATGAAGGTCTGACTAAGGTGTTATTTTTTGTTTTTATTTTTTTGGTTGGTAAATAAGATGGACATTTAAGATTCCTTATGCCACAATCCTACCAGTATTGCTCCATAAATTCAAGACTTGAATGAGAAGGGCTACTTAATCTTCACAACAATCAAACAAAACCTGTACCCTGATTGGAAGATTGGACAAATGATCAGGGAGGAATATAAAAATATTGCTCAGGCATGCAGGAGTGAAAACAGGAAGGCCAAATCACACTTGGAGTTGCAGCTAGCAAGGGATGTTAAGAACAACAAGGGTTTCTTCAGGTATGTTAGCAACAAAAAGGTGGTCAAGCAAAGTGTGGACCCCTTACTGAATGAGGGAAGTAACCGAGTGACAGAGGATGTGGAAAAAGGTAATGTACTCAATGCTTTTTTTGCTTCAGTCTTTACAAACAAGGTCAGCTCCCAGACTGCTGCACTGGACAGCACAGTATGAGGAGGAGGTGACCAGCCCTTTATGGAGAAAGAAGTGGTTCAGGACTATTTAGAAAAGCTGGATGAGCACAAGTCCATGGGGCCGAATGCACTGCATCCGAGGGTGCTAAAGGAGTTGGCAGATGTGATTGGAGCCATTGGCCATTATCTTTGAAAACTCATGGCGATCGGGGGAGGTCCTGGATGACTGGAAAAAGGCTAATGTAGTGCCTATCTTTAAAAAAAAAAAAAAAAAAGGGAAGGAGGAGGATCTGGGGAACTACAGGCCAGTCAGCCTCACCTCAGTCCCTGGAAAAATCATGGAGCAGGTCCACAAGGAATCAATTTTGAAGGACTTTGAGGAGAGGAAAGTGATCAGGAACAGTCAGCATGTATTCACCAAGGGCAAGTCATGCCTGACTAACCTAATTGCCTTCTATGACAAGATAACTGGCTCGGTGGATGAGGGGAAAGCAGTGGACGTGTTATTCCTTGACTTTAGCAAAGCTTTTCATATGGTCTCCCACAGTATTCTTGTCAGCAAGTTAAAGTAGTATGGACTGGATGAATGGACTATAAGGTGGATAGAAAGCTGGCTAGAGCATCGGGCTCAACGGGTAGTGAACAATGGCTCCTTGTCTAGTTGGCAGCTGGTATCAAGCAGAGTGCCCCAAGGGTCAGTCCTAGGGCTGGTTTTGGGACCGAGTGGCTAGGCAGTTCTGCAGAATAGGGCCTAGGGATACAGCGGACGAGGAGTTGGATATGAGTCAGTGTGCCCTTGTTGCAAAGGGGGCTAACGGCATTTGGGGCTGTATAAGTAGGAGCATTGCCAGCAGATCGAGGGACGTGATCATTCCCCTCTATTCAACATTGGTGAGGCCTCATCTAGAGTACTGTGTCCAGTTTGGGGCCCCACACTACAAGGAGGATGTGGAAAAATTGGAAAGAGTCCAGCGGAGGGCAACAAAAACGATTAGGTGATTGGAACACATGACTTATGAAGAGAGGCTGAGGGAACTGGGATTGTTTAGTCTGCAGAAAAGAAGAATGAGGGGGGAATTAATAGCTGTTTTCAACTACCTGAAAGGGGGTTCCAAAGAGGATGGATCTAGGCTGTTCTCAGTGGTGGCAGATGACAGAACAAGGAGTAACGGTCTCAAGTTGCAGTGGGGGAGGTTTAGGTTGGATATTAGGAAAATCTTTTTTACTAGGAGGGTGGTGAAGCACTGGAACGGGTTACCTAGGGAGGTGGTGGAATCTCCTTCCTTGGAGGTTTTTAAGGTCAGGCTTGACAAAGCTCTGGCTGGGATGATTTAGTTGGGGATTGGTCCTGCTTTGAGCAGGGGGTTGGACTAGATGACCTCCTGAGGTCCCGTCCAACCCTGATATTCTATGTAAGTTCCCCAAGGGGAGAGACTATTTTTGTTGTTTGGACAGCATCTAGCACTATAGGGCCCTGATCCTACTTGGGAGCCTATGGGCGTTAAAACAATGCAAATAATGTTTTCCATTTAAAAGCACTGTGGAAGCATGATGCTCAAAAATTGTATGTACGCAGTAAAAGGGAGGGGAGTTAGCATTTCCAGACTTTTGCATTATTACATCAGTATCCAAATTAGCTTATGCCAGGAAATATATTTCAGAGAACCAAGGAAGCAGGTTAGCAATAAGAGAAATAACGTATATGTTCAGACATCTCCCCTCCCCCTCCACCCTATCTAATCCAGAAAAAGCAAGAAGTAGGAACAAATAATTTAGAAAAGACACTAACAGTCTGCTACAGGACCTAAGAGGTTTAGGTTACCTGGATTTCTGAATCTCTCCCCAAAGATACTAGCTAACTGCAACTAGGGACTTTCATTTTTCTCCCTAATAATTAATGCCCAAACACATGATGATCAGAGAGTTTTATCAATAGACTTCATTATGGCATATAGATTGGCAACATTCCCTAGATCACTGCCAAGCTTTCCGATTATCAGAGAACCAATAGCTGGCTTATTTCCAGATGAGGCACTAATGTAAAGCACTGACCCAACTCCCAATTAATACTAGCTAGTGGTCAATACAGGTTTGAATATTCTTACCAAGTCATCATTGTGAAAATGTGTGCCCTTTTGAAAAGAGACCTACAAACACCACCATCACACCCTCCTCCTTGCCCAGAACGCCATCTGCTACACTTTACTACCTCATTTCCCTCTGCCTATAGAACACAGAATACCTAGAGGAGGAAGGTGGACTGAAGGTGAGAGTGTAAGTCTGGCTTTTTATTTATTATTAAAACCCTCCACCTGCCTTGCCTTCCTTTAAAAAACACTTTTCTATGCAGGCTCATAGAACCTAACGTCTATTGCTTTTAATGTAAAAGATTTTTTGGGAAAATGTATTATGTTTCTTTTTAACTGCATTAGAATTTTCCTTATAGGGTGTATTACCTCTAACATTCCAGGTGCAGGCTCACTATCTCAGTCAGGCATTTATCTATTTGTATCTGTGTTAGGCCATCTTTTTTTCCTCCCTATGAAAGGAGAAAAAGATTGTTCAAGCAAATTCACATTTCACTGAGAAGCCAATTCTTTTTTGCACACTTGTCATGTGTTTTTATTTTTAATGCAGTCAATAAAAAACAATCATTTAAAAATACGTGTAGAACTCTTGCTCCTGAGTACATTCCTACTAACATGTTGCGAGACTACAAACTTTAACTTAGTCCTTTGGATTTAAGGCAAACTCCACCCTCCAGTGAGCTTTTATTATGGAGGCTTATACAAATCTCCACTAAAAAAGGAGCATCTAGCATATGTTCTAAGCACAGCCTGACAATTCTTAAAACTATATCATAGGACAGACCCCTCCTGGAGCTTTTGTTTAATTAAAGTATGGGGACAAACTCTAGCAAGGGCTTTAGATAAGATGAGCTAACCTGTGGATTGCCAGAAGATTTTAGAGGGCTAAAGAATGAGAATCAGCTAAGAAGAGTAGCATAGACCATTATTTTCTGCCTTTGGCATTTCACAACTTTGTAACAGTCTCTTTACCCACCCCTCTTTACCTCTTTTCAGAAGATAAATATTTCCCCTATTCGGGGATTCGATGTAGAATGTACTACTATGGAATGTTTTTACCCAAAAACAAAACAAAATTGTGTAACAGGATTTTTGAGCGGCTTTGTGTTTCTCAATTCTTCTTGGCCTTGCGTCAGGTTTAGCTTCCAGAGAATTACATCTCAGTTCCTTATGTATTCTTAGACATTATTCCGACCCTCACTTTGTATGTGCAGAAAGAAGGTATAGTGAATGGTTTCATGGCCCCAACCATAGGCATTACATTTCTTGGTTTTAGAACAAGAACAGTTTTCTGAGGAGTAAGTGACATCAAAATAGATTTTACAGCTGATATGAGCAAAAGAACTTCTGCAAATATTGTTACTCTATAGACTGTAGCACGTAACCCATCAGATTTTAATTTCTCCCACTGCGTCTTGAACTATAGATTACTTAAAATTCTTCAAAATATACTTCCTACAATCCAAAAAATTTTATACTGCTACATTTTGTCAGCCCATTTCTTATACGGTCAATAATGCTATTATTCTTTTATATTTACTCAGTTCTGCTGCATCAGCAAGGAGGTAATTCAGGATGCCTTAACTTAGAAAATTCATCGGTACATATTTGGGCATGTGTTAACCATCCTACTCTAGGCAGCAAAAATGTCCCCTATAAACATGGTGTCCCGTGAACTCAAGTTACTTGAGAACAGGTCCATTGATTTTTCATTCCTACTGCAGGTGATCTGCAGATGTCCAGAATAATTTTTCCTAAATTGTTTCTTCCATTCTTTATATCTCTACTGTGATATGTGGTAGTGAAATTCTTTGGGCATGCACTTTTGACATATTTCCGTTTATCACTAAGCAGACTGTACCTTTCTACTGACATTCCATTTATAAGAATGATTCCACTAAGCCTTAATGGGAATTATGACCTACTAAGCATTACTTTCACTTTATGTCCTTTACTCCTTGTGTTTCATAAAAACTCTCTTATGTTTGTATGGGTGTTCTGGAAGCACATCCCCTTATTTGAGTCAAGAGAAAGATCCCTATCTCCAACCTTCCTGTTTTATGTAGAGCTTGCCTAGCAAGTCTTACCAACACAGGTTTTCATCATTTCATCTCAAGAGGAGACCCATCTACTTCAAAATCTCCTAATCACAGGAGACATTTCAATTCTTAGCAATCCCCAAATCCTCCTCACTACACCACTAGAGCAACCATCAGTTAATTTGACATGTAAGTTTTTCACTCATGCTGGGAAACAGAAGGACTCTGGGATCACTTTATCACTCCAGTCTTTTTTCAGTTTCCAGATCCCTGAAGTCACAGCCTAAAACTCAAACTTCTCTTCACTCAGGTAATTTGTTCCAATGTAGAGAAGCATACTATTATATTCCATCTTTTCACCCGTTCATTCTGACACTCAAGAAGGCATACTATCCTGTTCTCTCCAGTTGAGTTCCAACGCTCCGGACAGGTTTTTCACTATGGAGATCAGGATTTCAGGAGTCTCCTTGTAGAGTAATTCTATGAGAAGCCTGGCATCATTAGCAGGGTAATTGTCCATTTTTGATGTGTTCTCAGCCTTATGAACAGCAAGATACACCTGTTCTGGGTAAGCATTGAAATAGTGCACAATTATTTTGCTATGGAATAAGGTCAGTGAAAGTGTTGTTTCTGCTATAATCTGTAGCCTCCTACATGAAGCTTGGAGGAAGGAGCATAGGCTGTAGGAGAGCAGAATTTGGAAGAGGCATCAGGAAGCCAGTCTGTGTTCATATGCACTTGCAGAACCTCTACAAGTACTTCATAATAAAGAGCCAGTGTAAAGATTTAGAAAAAACATGGAATCCTCTCATGTAATTCCCCAGCATATGGTACAGGAAACGTGTTCCAAATCAAACTGCTACATATGGCTGATATGTATTTAGGTTTTGAAGCAGTAGAGTTTTTATATTATATAAAGTTACAATCTTCCACACAAATTCAAACTACATGTAGCATGACATGCAAGATGCACCAGCCTTTGCATTTTACAGTCTGACAATGCATCACAAAGTAAAGGCATATGAGGCATGAGCTGAAACATTGTGCATGGCTATCTTTGTAGAAGCTTGGAAAGAACATGTGGATAAAAAGCCATAGCTACTTGTTCTGTGCCCAAAACAGATGTAGTGGAAAATCCTTCACAGTTAAGTTTTATACCATTTAAGTTTCACTTAAAATTTCATTTTCTGTCCAGTTTTAAGTGCTAGAAATGCTGATGTAATGAAACTTCATCCCATGTTCTGGCATTGTCCTGCAGTCTTTGTTTTTTGCAAGTACAGTAGAACCTCGGAGTTATGAACACCAGAGTTATAAACTGATCGGTCAACTACACACCTTATTTGGAACCAGAAGTATACAATCGGGAAGCAGAGACAAAAAAGCAAATAAACACAATATGGTACTGTACAGTAACTGCTAAAAAAGGGAAGGTTTAAAAAAAGATTTGACAAGGTAAGAAAACTGTTCCTGTGTTTGTTTCATTTAAATTAAAATGGTTAAAAGCAGCATTTTTCTTCTGCATAGTAAAGTTTCAAGGCTGTATTAAGTCACTGTTCAGTTATAAACTTTTGAAAGATAAGAGTTATCAACAACAGCTGGTGTTTGTAACTGAGGTGTTCTACTGTACACTTAAAGAGTTCCCATTTTTTTAAATCTTTGCAAAATCCTTCTCTCAAATGTCCTTAAGTTTTGCTACTGTATATAGTGGTTCTACACAAAAAATATTTCTTTACTGCTTAAAATTTATAACTCGTAAAGGAAAATTCCTAATGCATTCAGGAAAGGATTGTATTAGCATTATAGGGCCATCAACAAATTGCATTTAGGCAATTTCAAAAACGGACTTGGAAATGGTAGTGGTGCCTGAAACCACCTTCAAAATAATCCTGTTAATTTTATGTTTTTTTGCAGTCATGTTTTGCTTTTAAACAAATAACCACATACAAACAAATGGGAACCAACTAAGGGCCTAAATCTGCACTCATTGAAGTTTGCAGTATCATTTCCAATAGGTGACTGCCATAACTGACAAAAATAAGTAGGAAACAAAAACAAACAAAAAAAGATCTTCTCCCTTCCACAATCAGACGTAAGGGTGTTTTAAGTGGAGAGTGTTCTTTTAAGATTGTTTAATATTTGCATATAAAAATTAATGCATGAGAAGTAGATAAATTCCCAAGCAAGGAAAAAAAAGCTTTGCAAGTGGAAAAAGGTCTTTCAGTTAAAAGAAAATAAACCTTCATTACTTTGGTTCTCAAAGACCCTGGACTTTAACATTTGGGGGGAGGAGGGAACAGTTACATTTACACTTTAAATGGCAATGCACAAGAGCCTGCTTTAGCTTTCAGAGTGACATGTTGCACTGGCTCAGATCTATCCCCAAAATGTGAGTTGTGCCCCCCTAGGAGGGTGTAGAGGAACATCCAGAGGGTGTGAGGGACCCAGGCCAGCCCCCACATTTCTTAGCACTGCAGTAAGCTGGAATAAACTATTGATTCTTTCCTAGTGAACTGTGGGAGAGTTTGCCTGTCCTTTTGGGCACACAGGGGGTAGGGGCAATTGTGGGAAGACACTGGAAGACTCGCAGCACTCAAGTGGAGCTAGCCTGCATCCACACTGCACTGGTCATATGAACAGCTGACAATTTGTGCTCACTCAGCTGTAGCTTTATTCTCCTGACAGGCCAGCCAACTCAAGTTAAGAGCACCATCATGCACAATTGAAGGGACTCAAGTTTGGAGCGACAGTCAAATTATAGTTAGAGTAAACTTTGCAGAAAAAACAGATCCTGGACTCCTTTCCTAACCAGATTGTTTCCCCGTGTAGTAGTTCTCTCTCATTGTCCCACATGGTTGGTCTTCCTGCCCCCCCATGTAGCTTCTTGCCATCTGCTCCCCATCAGTGCCATGGGCACTTCAGTACACTAGCCCATAAAGTCTACATCAACTGTTTTTAGCAGCAAAATAATTCCACCAAAAATTGTCAAATCCTTGTCATGATCAACATAGTAAAATAAATTTAGACTTTTAGGTTGAACTGTGATGAACCAGAAGCAATGAACAAAAAAAAATCAAGCAGCAACTTAAACTCATTATCTTCCAAATGTTTTTATTTACTTGCCAGAAGAATCTTAAAAAAAAAAAAAAAAAATCTACACTAAATCAAATTCACATTAACAAAATTCCTAGCAGATATGTTTAGTGTTAATTAACAGAAGACAGGGGAGTAACTACTGTTCATTTAATATAAAGCTTTACATTTCTCTCTCCAAGCTCTGAGTAACAGTTGGATTGTTTAAATAGAACTATGCTGCAGAAAGCCTCCATGGGTCTTACATGCCCCCAGGTTTTAGAAGGCACCTGGTGATGTCAGAATGCAAAGCTCAACATATATAATCACTGCCAGGAGCAAGAAGAGTTGTTTCTCTTGACGGTGAAGACAACTGATTTCTAAACTTGAGCAGCAAAATGTTTCCTTTTTTATCTGCATTCACTGAATTCCCCACACAAGGAAGGAAACCACCTATTAGTTCTGTGCCACACAGGCAAACAGAATTTGGAGATTTTCTCCGAGTTTTCTCGGAAGTCACCACCTGCAGATTGTGCAGAGTAATAACTGTATACGTTACCATTTACTGCATACAAGTCATTATAAAAAGTCACCAAACCAAAAGAAATTTGAAAATAATAAAAACAGTACATACGACCTCCTTGGGGCAGGTGGCCAGGGGAGATATAGCCATGGCAGTTTGCAGAAATTTTACACAAAACTAATAGGATTCAGTCTCCCACTTCTATTTTCTACAGCTGCAGAAAGGTGGAAGCAACTCCTTACAAGCAGATGGCAGCAAACATCTCTAAAATCAGGATCTTCAAAAAGAGGCTTCAATTGTGACAGTCAGCAAGGGCAGCTCTTATTCCCACAATACCCACCTACATAACCCAGATGATGTTAGAGAGATACATTGCGAGTCCACCAACAGATACAATGTAATGGGCATTACAGTTCCTGACTCTGATGCTGTATCTCATGCACAGCCATGGTGCCAATGACAAAAGTCATAATTCCATGTCTGACCACTTACTCACAGAAAATTCTAACCATATTCTTTGTTTTAATCTTTGGCGCTTTGACACCTCCAACTAGGGCCACTAACCTAAGTCTCAGTGGCTCCGCCCACAAATTGGGGAAGATGTCAAAGACAATGCCACGATTAGCTATATGAGAAATGATGTTTCTATTGAGCACCGGGTCAAGCCAAAATGAAATCCCAGGTCGAACACCATACAGCAGTAAATAGGGACTATAACTACCCAAACATCTGTTGGAAAAAAAAAAATCACATAGCAAAACACGATCTCTAATAAGTTCTTGGCACATAGTGAGGGCAACTTTTTTTGTTGTAGAGTGCACAGTAAGTAACATGGGGACAGTCATTTCAGACTTGATTCTGACCAACTGGGAGGAATTGCTGTAAGAATCTGAAGGTGGAAGGCAATTTGGATGGAAGTTATCATGAAATGATGATTTCATTATTCTATGGAAAGAAAGAAGAAGTGAGAGTAGCAGAATAAGGACAGTGGAGTTCAAAAAAAGTAGATTAAGTCAAATCCAGTAGGTAAGGTCCTATGGAAGAAAACATAAGGGATAAAGGAGTTCAGGAGAGCTGGCAGCTTCTCAAAGAGAAAATACTAAAGGCATAACTGCATACTATCCCAAAGTGAAGGAAACACAGGAAGAATAGTAAGAGGCCAATACAATTCTATCAGGAGCTCTTTAATGATCTCGAAATCAAAAAGGAATCCTAAAAAAGTTGCAACAGAATAACTGTCAAGTATCAGGGGGTAGCCGTGTTAGTCTGTATCTACAAAAACAACAAGGAGTCTGGTGGCACCTTAAAGACTAACAGATTTATTTGGGCATAAGCTTTCGTGAGTAAAAACCTCACTTCTTCGGATGCAAGAAGAAGAAGTGAGGTTTTTACTCACGAAAGCTTATGCCCTAATAAATCTGTTAGTCTTTAAGGTGCCACCAGACTCCTTGTTATTTTTTTTATTGTAACAGTTTAGGTTGGTTCTGATTTTTAAACTATTGCTAATTTCATGTACACTAGTTTATATTCTGTGTCTGTACAACACCTAGCACAGGGGGGGAATCCTGACTGGAGCCTTTAGACATGAGCATAATAAACGTTAATATTAATAATCCTAATTTTTTTTAATGGTCAGTGTTGTAAGAGAAAAAGGAACAAAGAAATGTGGGGGTTTCTGGTTCATCCATGTGTCCCTTTTGAGCCTATACCAGATAACGATTCAGTCAACAGTTTCAGGCTCTTGTTTTTTCTTGTTTTGAACATTTTAGATCATTTCATCCTATTCGGAATTCTCACTCTGCTGCCAGATGATGGGTAACGAAGATAAATGGATGAAATATGAGCTGATGGCCATCCAGCGTAGCTCTCACCTCCGGGTTATCGGAGGAGGGCTATTAACAACAGTTAAATTAGCACAGTCATTGNAAACAACAAGGAGTCTGGTGGCACCTTAAAGACTAACAGATTTATTAGGGCATAAGCTTTCGTGAGTAAAAACCTCACTTCTTCTTCTTGCATCCGAAGAAGTGAGGTTTTTACTCACGAAAGCTTATGCCCAAATAAATCTGTTAGTCTTTAAGGTGCCACCAGACTCCTTGTTGTTTTAACAGAATAACTGCTAAGCAGTAAAAAGAGAAGGTGAGGACCAACTTCTCATGGTGAGAAACAAGATTTTGAGCTACACAGAGCTCTTCCTCAGGTCTGGGAAAGGTACTCCCCGTTTCACAGCTGGAAGTTTTCACAGCTAAATACAAGATCAAACACACAGTTCAGCATAAGTAGTTAGCACATGTGCTAAGGGACCATTCAAGGTGATGTGGCCTGTTAAAACCCCTGTAGTCAGACAAAGGAGGGTTAGTGGGTTACAGATTGTTATAAGCCATAAATCCAATGTCTTTATTAAAACCATGATTTTCAGTTTCTAGCAAAGCTATGAATTTAAACTCCCAGGCTCGTCTTTCTAAAACTATCAAAAAACCGGACGACAGCCATCCAACACAAGAACAAAAACTATAACTACTCCACAACCCACAGATCACCACATCTGGGAGAAACCATGGCACCAGTACCCACCACATGGGCACTAAACGACATCCAATCATCAGTTTATCAAGACTGGGGCTGAATTATCCATGCTCTCTAAGGAACTGAACTTCTGCACTACCACAAAAACTGATACCATACTAACATGTGGAGAACTAGGAGAGGTTCTCTAAATACATATGGAGCTAGGAAAAGTGTAGGTCCCTCTACTTTGTGGGGAAGGAGAGAACTGATGACATCAAAAAAGCTGAGGTATTTAACATCTATGTTGAGTCAGTCTTTACTAAATATTAAACACAATATTAACAACAAGGAGGAAGAAGCACAAGCCAAAACAGGGGAAGAACAGATTAAAGAATATTTAGGTAAGTTAGATGTATTCAGTTAGGCAGGGCTGGAGGAAATTCATCTTAGAGGGACTTAAACTTGTTAACAGTTCTAAAATTGCTTAGGTTATTTTTGGAACTCTTGGGAGGAGAGGTGAGGTCCCAGAGGACTGGACAAGGGCAAACAAGGGCAAAACTTTGCCCTTGTACCTATCTTTAAAAAGGGGGAAACAAAGAGGGTTCAGGAAATTACAGAACAGTCAGTCTAACTTAGAGGTGTGGAAAGATTTGTACTGGAACAAATTATTAAACAATCAATTTGTAAACACCTAGAGGGTAACAGGATTATAAAACAATAACCAGCATGAATTTGTCAAGAACGAGTCATGTCAAATGAACATAGTTTCCTTCTTTGACAGAGTTACTGGTGTAGTGGATAGAGGGAAGCAGCAGGTGTGGTATATCTCGATTTTAGTAAGGCTTTTGACACAGTCCCACATGACTGTCTCATAAGCAAACTAGGGAAACGTCTAGATGAAATTCCTGTAAGGCAGGTTGAAAGAGTATTCCCAATGCTGTCAAAATGGGAGGCCTTATCTATGGATCACACAAGAGTCAATTCTGGGTCTGGTTCTATTGGTTATTTCCATTAATAACTTGTATAGTAGAGCAGTAACTACACTTATGAAATCTACAGTTCACACCAAGCTGCACTGTGGGGCTGCAAGCACTTTGGAGGACAGTATCAGAATTCAAAACAATCTTGATAAATTGGAGGATTGGTCTGAAATCAAGATAAAATTCAATAAAGACAACTGCAAAGAACTACACTTACGAAGGAAAGAAAATCAAAAGCATAAACTACAAAATGGCTCAATGATAGTACTGCTGAAAAGGAACGAGGATACAGTGCATCACAAATTGAGTATGAATCAATGAGGTTGTTGTGAAAAAAGCTAATACTCTGGGATGTATTAACAGGAGTGTTGTATGTAAAACAGGAGGTAACTGTCCCACTCCACTCAACACTGATGAGGCCACAGCTAGATTACGGTGTCCAATTCTGGGCACCATACTTTAGGAAAATGTGGACAAACTGGAAAGAGTCCAGGGCAGAACAAAAATAAATAAATAAAATAAATAAAGGTCAGGTTTTCTAAACCCTTCATACTAGGAAAGTTTTAATTAGTCTTGAGACAAGACTGAGTGGAGCCTCATAATCTTCATGTATGTGAAGGGCTGTGATACAAAGGACAGTAATCATTTGTTCTCTATGCCCACTGAAGGTAGAAGAATAATTAATTGGCTTAATCTATAGCAGGGGTTTTCAACCTGGGGTCTGCAGATTACGTCTAAGATTTCCAAAGGGGTATGCACCTCCATTTGAAGTTTTTTAGTTTTTTGATCCTATAGTAAGGGAGAAGTAGGTTAGAGATATTAGGAAGGGGGGGAAAAGAGAACTATAATTAAGCCCCAGAATAGGCTTCCAAGGGAGGCTGTGGAATCCCCAGCATTGGATGTTTTTAAGAACTGGTTGGACAAATACTTGTGAGAGATGCTCTAGGTTTACTTTGTCCTGCCTCAGCTAAAGGGGCTGGACTTGATCTCTCAAGGTCCCATCCAACCCTACATTTCTAGGATTTGATAACGGTATCCAGACTCCCACAGCACTGTAATGTTATGTTTTTGTAGTAAGGAACCACCTCAACGCTCTGCAATCATTAGTCAGAAGGTATGTGTTTCATTTTAAAAGTGTGAATAAAAAAAAATATTTTGTTTATAGATTCTATTGAAAGATTTTGGATTTTGAATTCAGTGACATTTTCTATTTAATTTTAAATTAAACTATTAACAAAATTATTTCCTTACACACACTTTTAATACGCATCAGTTGTGCAAGATAAAAAATGCAGACTAAGTTACAGGTTACACTAAATATATTTACTTACAACTATAAACAGATTTATTCATTCCTCCAACCGGTTCCAATATCAGATTAAACTAGGCTACTCGAGTTGGAGGAAATAAGTTGTTCCATTTCTCTCATTCTTTGTCAGTTACAGTGTAGAATAGGGGTCGGCAACCTCTGGCACATGGCTCGCCCTGGCGGGCCGGGCCGGGCCAGGCCAATTTGTTTACCTGCCGCGTCTCCCGGTTCGGCCAATTGCAGCTCCCACTGGCCACGGTTCGCTGCTCCAGGCCAATGGGGGCTGCGGGAAGCGGCACGGGCCGAGGGATGTACTGGCCACGGCTTC
Source organism: Trachemys scripta elegans (assembly GCF_013100865.1). NCBI lineage: Eukaryota > Metazoa > Chordata > Testudines > Emydidae > Trachemys > Trachemys scripta. The sequence goes on along the minus strand of NC_048298.1, from coordinate 222,939,658 downwards.
CCACCGCCCCCATTGGCCTGAAGCGGCGAACCGCGGCCAGTGGGAGTCACGATTGGCCGAACCTGTAGACGTGGCAGGTAAACAAATTGGCCCAGCCCACCAGTGTGCTTACCCTGGCGAGCCGCGTGCCAGAGGTTGCCGACCCCTGGAGTAGAATCTAAATACAGATTAGCTATGTCCCTTATAAGCAAAGTGAGTTCCAACATTACCAAGAAATGGCCTACTTATTTCTACAGCACACAGTGAACCAGTAATACCAATGATGAACCAGTAATTCCTTGTTTCTTTAAGCAAGTATTCTAGATAACTAATTATGAAATCCTATAAATGATCTGATACACAAGAAGTCTTGTCATTACCTAATGCTTTTTACTTGACCTTCCTTTAACTTGCAGGACCCAAGAAGTTACATATAAATTTGTCCATAAAGCTCTGTGTTCCAGTACAGAAAGTTGTGATCTGTCATGATACTGCATAGTCAGATAGCAAGGCAAGAGCAGAGCAGGTCTTACAATAAAACTGACTGAAACCTAGAGCCATTGGCTTAAAAGTCCTATAAATATATATTTAGTGAGGAAAAAATAAACTCTTCCAGTGACCAAGTTTTCCTAATAAATAAAATAAAGCTCAGTTTCAAATTAACAAAAGAAACTCCAAGATTATAAATTTAAGTACTTTATACAGCATTAAATATTACCTACACCGAACAATTAAGCAATTGTAAACCAGAGAGCATAACAACCTGAACTGAAGTTTATGCAGTGTGCTGTAAGGGTGGGTAAGAGGCAGGAAGAATTCAATGACAATGCACAATACTACTACCAACCCCAAAAGGAATTCATCCGACAGCCTTGACCCTAAGCCTCTACTTATCTATTATGACAGATATACCTATCAGCCAGTCCAGTTTCATGGCAGTAATGCCTTATGAATTAACAGTGAGTTTCAGATTTAAAAGGACATTTGTTACAAATTAGCTGAGGTCAAAGTGTTCCATAGAAGACAAACACAGAGTCTGTTGGAGCAGGTGACAGCGGTCTTGTTTAACTAGCACTTGTTTCCAAACCAATCCACAGAGCAATCAACTACTCTACATGGGGATATGGGTAAAGAAAAAGAAGGCAGAAGAACGGAGAGCTCCTTAATAGGATAGCATAGTAAAGTCACAGCAGCTGCTTGTACAACATGAAAGCTGCCAAAAAGGGTCATAATTCCCTGACTGCAAATAGGTTTGGAAGGATTTGATTTTTATTGGTAAACGTCAATTTCTCCATACGCACAAAGACTGACAAAAAACATTTCCACCAATAAAACTTTTACAGATAGGCAAAGTAAGAAAAATACTGCTGAGTCTTAGACTCCCACCTTAATGTATATAAAACATGTTGTAATGGATGCTACATAAAGCATGTATCTCCACTCTGCTAAAACTGCTGGCTCTGGTGTTAACATTTGTTACAGTGTGTGTGGGGGGGGTCAAAGTTGAGGAACAGCATAAATGCAATTATATTTGTGGTGTGCAGCTCAGCTGCACATGTACAATAACAGAGGATAACTTTGTTTTATTTCTATTACAGGTTGCAGAAGAAAATCCCTAAAGGAATATTGCAGCAAATACGCTGACCTCAAAGTCAAAACAGTGACAAAGCCTGGAAAGGGACAGAAGGACATTTTGTACAGCAAGTTTATAAAACAGACATCTCATGACAGGCAAATTGTACTGCTGAACATGTGAATAGTAAGGTTCATGATATTAAAAAATGTCAAGAAAAAATAAACCAGGCTTTGACAGAAACCTGTTAGGGAAGAATGTGAGAAAAGAACCAAGAAGCTACAGATTTTCATGCAATCTGGTACTCATGTTGTGCTTTGAGGAAATCTGAGTTAATTCAGTCCATGGTTTGAGCTTTTTATTAACTATGCTTGCTTCACAGTGATCCACTGAGAGCATGCACTTGCCCAGATCATCATCATCAGCTGGAAAAAAATACCTGCCTGAAGTTTTCACTCACCAAGCTGCAACTAGGGATCTTTTGAGTGGTGGGAAATTCTCTTTAGTAACTGATGCAACTCCAGAGCTTGCTGAACACCCAGCAATTAACATCCTTGCAGTGTTCTTCAGTGACAAATATAAATCAATAAACACCATTTAAATCCTCTGTTACTTCTCAGCGCAGTTCAGGGATCTTTTCAATTTGGACATATTGGAGAGTATAGCCACACACAGGAAAACTGTCAATCAACGATGCTCCACGACACACATGCAATGCTTAGTGAAAGACTTGAAAGAAATATATCCATATCTGCTGCACATTCCATGTATTGCTCATCTTCTCCATGTAGGCTTTGATAAGGCAATCAGAACTGATGAGTTCCATGACATCAATAAATTTGAAATACATTTTCAGCAATATTTAAACATACTAACAGGCAAAGGTGAGCATTTGTTAAAGTCTGTCAACCAACACGAGCCCATTGAATGCGTCCCTGCCCACCGCCCATTGTACAATTGCGCTGGTTTTCCTGGCTCAAGGCAAAACAATTCATTCATGCACACTGGGACAGAGTGACAGATTCTCATTAAAGACAAGTATACAGTCAGCTCAAAGAAGGAAATGAAACTATGCTGGATTGTCAAGGTCAATGGAACCCTATGAGAACCGTATTGCAAGTTATCTTTTATTTTTGTATTTTGAGGGGAAAACCATGGGGTTCCTTTGTAAATGGAAACAAATGCACCCCAATATATCACACTGATCTGCAGCTTAACCACTATTTACAAGTTGCGGCTGATGTAGATAATGCCGTAAGAAATAGAAGGCAAGTCAATACGCTCCAAAAGTGATCCCCTTTCATCTGCACTGTGTGCTTTCACACCAGAATTTCTAAGCCAACTGAAGGCAACCATATCCCACAAGTTACTCGGACTCTATGGATCAGGATTTCAGTTTGATCCATTTGTCAAGGCCCAGATGTCACACAATTTTAGCAACTACAAAAATATTCTGTGCATTTCCCTTGCTAGGCAGAAGAGTTCAAGCATGATTTTAACTTGCATATGGTGTGCAAAGTGCCATGTGATGACTTGAACATTAGAGAAGAGAAAACCAGCCATTGCATGTCATGTCCAGTGCATCACCTGCACTCACAATGACAGCAGCTTCAGTGTCTGTGAAAAAATCATTGTCTATTGAAAAGTTCAAAGCAAACACTGCATATGCCTCTGTGAAGACCAAATTGGAGAGCTCAGCATTTTTTACTGTAAGGACATATGCTCAAATCTGGAAAGCTTCTGAAATCTAGAATCATCTGCTGACTCTACCAAATAACTAGGCATTCCAGTAACTGTAATAAAAGGCCTGAGGTGGATGAATGTGTGCACATGCATACACATGTTTTGGTGGGGGGGAGAGAGTGTCTGGGGGGTGGGGAAGAAGTCTCACTTAAACCTCCTAGTCATAGAAACATTATAGGCAAAAATCCAGTAATTTAGACTTTTCAATTAGACTTGGACTAGCACATGACTAATAAAACAAAGTATGATGAGTTGATGTAAGGACAGGATCGCCGCCAGCTTTTCTGCTGCCCTTGGCGGCGGAAGGTCCTGCCCCGAAATGCCACCCCCCCCCACCACAGAGGTGGCAGAAGGTCCCGCCGCCGAAATACAGCCTCGGTTGCCGCCCCCCAAATTGTAGCCCCCTAGGCAACCACCTAGGTCGCCTAATGGGTTGCGCCGGCCCTGTGTAAGGATATTTACTTTTGTATATTTCTATATACGATGTTGACAATTTGTGCTTTAACAGTTTATAAAGCTTTAATGTTTTCAATCTGAAAGTGGCTTTAGTAGAGATGCTCCAGTTGAGGAACCTCATATTAATGAAGAAGTCTGGATAACACATTTTGGCCAGGTCTTTAATGACTACCCCCAAACGGCTTTTTAATCTAATTCAACCACAGCTGGTGCAATGAGGAATCCTCTCTTTAATTTACCACTCTGGCCTTCAGAAACAGACAGTGAACTCTAGTCATTTATTTTAGCCCAATGATAGAAAAAAGTTCCAAGGGAAGATTTTTCTCCCCACTGAAGTTTTTCAGAAGAACCTTGACTGGTGTCTCCAGTCTTGGCTAAATTATTTACCATCATTAGTCATGCTGGAGGTGCAATATCACAGGGTTTTTTTTGTTTTGTTTGTTTTAAAAAGTGGACCAAAAAAAAAGAAAATCCTGATTCATATAGACCTATTAATCTGTTAGATGTGGCAGGGAAAATGTATTTTAGATTTTTAATATCTAAATTTGAAATGTGGACTTGAAAGGCTAATTTACTACACAAAGAGCAAAGTGGCTTTAGGGCTAGTAGAGCCACAACTGACAATTGTTTATTTTATCCTATATGGTTTATAAATATACTGCAGTTAAGGATACTAGATTGTATGTGGCTTTATAGATCTTAAGATGGCATTTGACTAACAGAAAAACTGTGGGTAAAATTAAGAAGAATTGAGCATCAATCTAATACTTCTGTATATTTTGGAGGCTTTACACCAGGGTAACACCTCTAGGGCAAGAGCTAAAAGTCAACCCAGACTGTACTATATTCCCTACTTCTAAGGGAGTACATCAGGGATGACTTCTAGTGCCTCTTTTTAATTAATTTATTAATGACATGGTGTATGGTTTTAAAAAAAGACGGTAATGCCTCTCTGCCACAAATTAAGGCTAGATCTATCCTGTTACATACCAATGATATGGTTGTTTTATTGCAAACTCCAAAAAGCCTCTGAAGGTTATGTCATTTTTCTTCATACTATAATTCTCAAGACCTGGTTGTCAATTACAATTTTGGGAAGAACCCTCTGCAAATTGAGGGGAAGACAGGAGGCCACCTTGTAGAAGAAGTCTCTGCTTTTATGCATTTAGGGATGAAGTTCCACCATGTGGGCCACTGATCCCCTTATCATAAAGGTTTAAAACAAAAGGCCTTTAGCTCTGCTCAAGGAGTGCCCCGTTTTACCCACTCATATGGTGGGAACATAGCTGCTGCAGCACTAAGTTTTTAATGCTACAATCTCATCACAGATGCTTTAGGGGGTCAAAGTTTAGTTTAGAGAACAAATGTCAGCCACAGAGATTCCTCAAAATTATTTTGAGGAGACAATTCTCCCATATTCTATATTTGCCTCATTTTTACATACGGAGGTGGGTTCCCCCCCCCCCCCGTAAGTAGATCTTGAATTGCTTTTTTTTATTATTTATTTTGGTCCGAGTACTCCTTATTTCCATGGTATAAGACCCTCCAATAGATTTTATTTAGGTTGGGTTTTTCTATTATTGATGGTATTGTTAATCAACTCAATCAATTACTCAAACAGAGAGCCAGGGATATTACCCAGCAAGAAGATGAGACTATGATTCATGATTCCAAGTTTGCTTTTTGGTTCTCTACTTTGAAGACAGCCCATGTTTTTGAACTGTATTTGAATGAGTTATCAAATCCTCATTTATGTAAGATTGAGCTTCCAAACCATGGCAACTGCAATCCTCAAAAGTTAGATATGGAAAAGTTCCTTCAGATCTTCATTTTTGCCCATGTGAATCTGGAGAACAGGAAGATTTATCTCATTATCTTTTGGATTATTCAATTTTCCAATTTCTGAGAGCATGGTTGATTTTACCTTTTTTATATAAAAAGAATTTTTATCAGCTCAAAAGAAAGTTTTTTTTTTTGTTTTTTTTTTTAGTATTTTCTCAATGTCTGGTAGTAATTAAATTGATGGTAATTTTTGCCCTTTTAGCATTATGGTTTAGAAGAGAGTTATTAAGTCCGGACTGATATTTTAATACATTATGTGGATGTTGGAATACTTTTAAATCATATATGTTTTTTCTGTGTGTGTTTGCAAGAGACATGTTATATGTTATCTAATAAAATTGATTAAATCTCATTGCCTACGGTCATTAAATAATTGTCTGGCTCCCCTTCCATAATTTCATGGAACTGTAAAAATTTAAATAAAAAAAGCTTAAAAATAAAAAATTAATATTATTTGTTGGAGTTATGAAAAATAAAAATCAGGTTCCACCAATCCTAAGTATAAGGGTCAACAGCCAAACTGTCAGTCATGTAAACTCTTCCATGCAGGACATACAAAAATTGGGGGGGGAGGGGGAAGATTTAAATTTGGCAGTATTCTGCATTTCTAGCTCTGTTGTGCAATGGGACAATAGAACAGGAGAGACTCGGCAGGTACTGCTGATATATTGCCACATTTGTCTCTAACCCCATTTCCCCTGCGACCAAGTTTCTTTCAGCATTGCAGTGAATCAGCCTTTCCAAGCGTTTAGGGAGAAGTAACCATATGCCCTCTCCTTGCCCGAAAACTCTAATCGCAAAATCCAGATTTTACATAATCTGAGGGCCACAGTTTTAGTTATGAGCTATACCGATCCCAAATTGTTTCTTACAATTCAGAAATTATTATTGTTGCTCTTTTGGAGAGCTCTCTAGAGTGAAAAAGTAAGGTGTTTTCTTCATGTTCAAAGAATCTTTCTGAAATGATGATCTATTTATAGAATGTCAGAGGCAGTACATGAATTTTTGATCTCTTGAATTATATAAAGGTAGCACAAAAATGCATTCATTTCATACACACACACACACACACAGCTGCCTCCACCTTTCACACAAAAACAAAAACCCCACAATCTCCTCTCCTTCAGAATTGACCATAGCATTTTAGAGTGGGAATATGAATATTTTCACCACTCATTTTACCCAGTTGTAATTATACCAAGCACAGACTGACCTCAAGATTCTGGAAAAAGTCTTCACAATTATTTTGTCTCCTCCCCGCCACTCATCACCCATGGGGGGAAAAAATCTGGATCAGCAACAGTCTCTACTGATAGAAGAGTGGAGCCCAGCTGCTCAGAATAGTGACAGCTATGCATGGATCCTATTTAAATATATAAATTGGCATATTTCGTTATAAGCCCTAAGGAATTGGACTCCCTTTATCAGTCAGAGGTTTGCCTAGACAATCTCCTCTTTCCTCCCTCCCCACCATTATTTATCTACAGAAAGAAGAGTAGTAACAACCTTGATATAAAATAAGCACAGACGCTCCCCGGGTTACGCAAACCTGACTTACACAAACCCCCACTTACGGAAAAAGTTCTGTAAGCTTTTCTTTTTGGGGGGGAAGGGGGGCAATTGTCAGGTATACGTCCCTGACTTACGCAAGGCATTCCAGAATGGAACGCTTGCATAAGTCAGGGAGTGTCTGCACACAAAAACTCATAACCTTACCTACTTCAAAAAAAAAAAAAAAAAGGCAAAGATGCAGGAAGTTTCCAGGTAAATGCAACGAAAATAAAGGGGCAAAGGTTTAATAAAATTCACTGTCCTAGGAGTTGTCTGAGTATTTTCCTGTTTATTCCTTTCTTCCAGTTATGTAGCCACATCTCTCCTTCCATCCATCTCCATAACATTACCATGCTTATTTCCACTATTATCTTCTTTCTCTGAAAGATAGCATCACCTTTCTTCTCCTACCAACTTTCATAATCACATCCACGTCCTTGCTTTTCCATATCACTGTTTCATCCTCTAGTCTTCTATTTATGTCTTTTCTGCTCCCCCGTGACTCATGTTGCCTTTGCTCCCTCCTATATTTCAGTCTTTAAGATCCACCCAACTTTCTCCCGTGTGCTCCATGCAAACACTTTGCATTTATAAAATGTAATGCCTTCCATCTGACCTCTATACATTTTAAAGACTAGTTTATGCTGAGCTCCCCAGAGAGATTACATCAATGTTCTTACTCTCATTATAATAAAGAAAGATTATGGGTCTGATTTGCAGAGGTACTATACACCTGAAGCTCCATATGAAGTCAATGGGAGCTTCAGGTGTTCAGTGCTTTGAAAAGTCAGGCCATAACAGAGGATTTAGTAAGTTCCTAGGTGCCTAACTTTCACTGAAATGAATGAGATTTAGGTGCCTAAATATCTTTTAAAAATCTGGGCCTAAGTGACTTGCCAAAGGTAACACAGGGCTTGTCTTCACTACCACGCTTCAACATACATGGTGAAGACATGCTATGATAATGGGAGAGTGCTCTCCCATCAACGTAATTACTCCACCTCAACGAGACCGAAGCTATGTCAGTGGGAGAGCGTCGCCTGCTGACATAGTACTGCTTTAAGTCGATGTAAGTTGCGTCATTTGGGGTGTATTTTGTCACATCCCTGAGCAATGCAAATTACAATCGACTTAAGCAGTAGTGTAGACAAGCCCCCAGAAAACTCATTCTCATTTCCATTCCTTAACTACGAGGCCACTCTTTCTCTACTTCCATAACTCCTCCTTAAAAGATTACGAGAAAGCAGTAACTATCCCATTGCACTTAGCTATCAAACAGTTTTGTTCATAATATGAACCTCCAAATTTAGCCACACAAGGAATACACCTCAAATGCACCCCTAATGCTTTGGATCAGTTCCCTCCGCACTTTAAAGGAGATTTCAAGGTTCTCAAAGCTACAAAAGGGACTCTGCTGGAACTGGCATAATGATTTCTGATGTACTCCTAGTATGCAAGAAGGATCAGTTGAGACAATGACTATTTTTTTTCCCAAATCAAGCTAAAGCAACTCCTATAGAATGGGAGCACAGATAGAAGCACTAGCTAGGTAAAATGAACTTTGAGCATTAAAATAAGGCATCAATCTTTCAATTCACTTGAAAGATACTACTTTTCCCCTCAGGAACACTGACATTTATTTCAATCTTATAACTAAAAAGGAACTCTCACACATCCCTCCCATTTGAAGAGCTTATGTGAAATAATACACCTCACTAAGCAGAATTTTACTTACAGAATTTTACTTGTTTTTGAAAAAGTGTAATACCACCTTAGGTCAAGTCTACAATTCATAGGGGGCTTTTTGTTTTTTTACCCGTATATCTATTTTGATTAGGGATATGATTTTTTTTTAAAACCAAAACAGTTACACCAATAAAAGCTCTAATGTGAACACAGTTATACTAGTATAACTATTCCCCTGGTATAAACACATTTACACCAGTTTAACTGCATCCACAATAGGGGGTTGAATAGCTTTAGTTATACCTGTACAGTGAATTCTGTGCTACTTTTTAGTGTAGACAACCCCTTACCGTAGGAACACAAATTTCCTGTCTTTCATGTCATGAAAGACAATTCTTGGGTGCTTTTCCTGGCTCACCACTCCAACAGCTAACTAAACACATACATAAATTGCACTGTCCATCCCCCTTCCATTCCAGACATGCTGTATTTCACAACCAGCCTTGAATGAGAATCCACTTGTTCTCACGTCTTAGTGCTGAGAAAGGAAGACTGATTCAGAGGCTCTGGGGAAGTAGAAGGGTAGGTTGGATAGGGCTCTCTCTCCCCCCAGACTTGCTAGTAATTAATAGGTTTGAGTCAACAACTTCCTTGGTTCTCAATTATTTACAACGTTCTCTGTTCCAACTGAACGTCATCTCTCTATCTGCTCACGTTTAGTTGTGACTTACCACTATGGTGGAGAAATCCTGTAATGATACACCTCCCTGTTATGCTTGTTTATGTTTTATTTGTAAAGGAAAGGAATTATCCTACCTTTTATATGCTTCATCTATCTGCAGCACTGGTATGAGCTGAATCTGAGATTATTCAAGCATTCACACCACAACTGACACTTTTGGATAGCTTTGTTGACAACTATAGTGCAGGCCTAATGGCAGAAATCAGAGATTAAAAAGACATTAAACTATATACACTTCCCTGGCAATGAATGATTATTCCCTAGTAGAGCTATCGATTAATCGCAGTTTTAATCGCACTGTTAAATAATAGACTAACAATTGAAATGTATTAAATATTTTTGGATGTTTTTCTACATTTTAATATATATTGTATTGTGTAGTAATTGCAATCAAAGTGTATGCTATTTTTATTCTAAATATTTGCACTGTAAAAATGATAAAAATTGTATTTTTCAATTCACCTCATACAAGTACTGTAGTGCAATCTGTCATGAAAGTGCAACTTACAAATGTAGATTTTTTTTTGTTACATAGCTGCACTAAAAACAAAATGTAAAACTTCAGAGCCTACAAGTCCACTCAGTCCTACTTGTTGTTTGTATGAGCGATTGGCTGAACAAGTTTGTTTACATTTGCAGGAGATGCTGCTGCCCTCTTCTTATTTACAAGATCACCAGAAAGCGAGAACAGGCATTTGAATGGCACTGTTGTAGCCGGCGTCGGAAGATATTTAAGTGCCAGATGCGCTAAAGATTCATATGGCCTTTCTTGCTTCGGCCACTATTCCAGAGGACATATGCTTCCATGCTGATGACGCTTGCTAAAAAAAATAATGCGTTAATTAAATTTGTGACTGAATTCCTCGGGGGGAAATTGTATGTCCCCTGCTCTGTTTTACCCACATTCTGCCATATATTTCATGTTATAGCAGTCATGGATGATGACCCAGCACATGTTGTTCATTTTAAGAACACTTTCATTGCAGATATAACAAAATGCAAAAAGGTACTAATGTGAGATTTCTGAAGATAGCTACAGCACTCGATTCAAGATTTAAGAATCTGAAGTGCCTTCCAAAATTTGAGGGGGACAAGGTGTGGAACATGCTTGCAGAAGTCTTAAAAAGAGCAACACTCTGATGCAAAAACTACAGAAACCAAACCTCCAAAAAATAAAATCAACCTTCTGCTGGTGGCATCTGACTCAGAGGATGAAAATAAACATGCATCAGTCCGCACTGCTTTGTACTGTTATCGAGCAGAACCCGTCATCAGCATGGACGCATGTCCCCTGCAATGGTTTTGGAAGCATGAAGGGACATATGAATCATTGCGCATCTGATATGTAAATATCTTGCAACACCAGGTACAACAGTGCCACAAAAAAGCCTGTTCTCACTTTCAGGTGACATTGTAAACAAGACACATGCAGCAGCATCACCTGCAAATGTAAACAAACTTGTTTGTCTGAGCGATTGGCTGAACAAGAAGTAGGACTGAGTGGACTTGCTGGCTCTAAAATTTTACATTGTTTTATTTTTGAATGCAGTTTTTGCATATACTACATTTGTAAGTTCAACTTTCATGATAAACAGATTGCACTACAGTACTTGTGTTAGGTGAATTGAAAAATACTATTTTTGTTTTTTTTACAATGCAAATACTTTTAATCAAAAATAAAGTGAGCACTGTACACTTTGTATCTGGGTTGTAATTGAAATCAATATATTTGAAAATGTAGAAAACACCCAAAAATACTTATATAAATGGTATTCTATTATTGTTTAACAGTGTGATTAATCGCATGATTAATTGCGATTAATTTTTTTAATCACTTGACAGCCCTATTCCCTAGTTTATTCTTCAGTGCTTTTCTTTGGGTGACTATTCCCTAGATCTCACTGTGAGGAAGTCTTCCCAAATATTCCACCTATGTTTTTTTCTATTCCAGGACATGGAGACTGGATTAACTTTGCAATGACCCTCTCTAGCATAAATTTTAAAGAGTGACTGCTATGGGGATTAATTTCATTTTATATCAAGGGAACTTCCCTACCCACACACATTTTCAAATGCAGTCATGTCCAGAGCATGAGGGGAGAGGGACTCTGAGCTTGCCACATACCAATTAACTACTTTAATAAGATTAGTAGTCAAAGGAAATTTAATATTAGGGGGTAACACTGTACTGAACCAATACAAATTTCTTTTCTTCACCAATTTCTCAGATTTTACAAATCTTTCTTTACCACAAAGATTTCTGCTACTCTGTCTGATCCTCAACACCCAGTCTGTGCATGTTTTAGTCATTGCATACTCCCAGTTTGGAAAAAGAATCTTTCCTTTTGGGTCCTCTTTTCCTTTTGAGGAAAGAAGAGTTGTTCATTTCTCCCTTTTATTAGTCACTTACAAACCCATTAAGAACAAGGACCCTCATGGAAGAGGGCCTTCTTCTGGCCATGCAGGGTTTGATTTCTCTCTCTCCATAATCTACCAGTGCTGCTTCTTCAATTACCTGTGGAACAATCCTACAATAAAGTATTGCACAAGCAACAGAGAAACTGACACAAAACTGGTCATTTTCACTCAAACTGCAGCTGGGTCATAGCAGATTGTTCAAGGACAGGTGTGAACATGAGAGAGGAGGAGGAGAGAGGGAGAAGGAAGTAAGAAGGGGAACAAAGGACAGAACAAGGGAAAATAGGAACTAAGGGCTTGTCTACACTAGCACTTTACAGCATTGCAACTTTCTCACTTTGGGGTGTGAAAAAACACATCCCTGAGCACTGCAAGTTTCAGCGCTGTAAAGTGCCAATGTAGACAGTGCATCAGCGCTGGTAGCTATTCCCCTCATGGAAGTGGGTTTTTTTCAATCTCTCCCAGCACTGGTGCCGTGACTACACAGCCACATTAAAACACTGCCACGGCAGTGCTTTAACTTTGCTAGTGAAGACATGCCCTAAAGTCACTCCATTTAAACACAGATGTTTTGTCTTGAAGACGTGAGAATGCAACAATGAATTCAAGCCTCTACAGCAACTACATTATACCATTTTTTTTTCCTTCTGAAACCTACGGAGCTAAAGTGTGTTTGTGAAGTAAAAGCACGGAAGAAACTATCAACTTTCCTTGAGATTGGGTAGAAAAGTTAAAAACAAAAAACACACTCTAAAAAAGCAAAGTGATGTTATGTTTGGATTGTTGAGCAGCCAGCCAATATCATATTATTGTTTTCATTAACTATTCAAGAGACTTTAAAAAAAAAAAAAACAACACAAAAAAAACAAACTTTTGAAGGCTGTTTTGGTTCCTGTGGAAAAAAGCTTCCACTAGTATTAACAAAAAAAAAAAAAAAAAAAGGTATACTTAGCTACTAAATCAGAACAATAGCTATTACTGAACAGACTATACCTATACAAGAAATTATTAGAATGCCTTGTATACAAGGAGAACAATTCCTAAAGTAGTAAAACAAGAGATTTTGCCAGTGATTTTGTTTTGTTTGTTTGCAGTTTTATTTTGATTGTGTTTTTTCCCCATGCTTACACAATTAAATAAGAGTCTGGGGTTATTTATAACATGCAGTTTCATCATACCACAAAATTTTAGTTTAGAACACTACATGGGGAGGTTTGTTTAAAAGCACTCTTTTCGTTGAAATTGTTAAATATTGTGGGAAGGTTTCCATTGTTTTTAAGGTTTTACAAAAACTGTTTACAAGTTTTAAAATTAAGAAGTGTCCCTTTAATAAAGGCTCTGAAATTCATTATACTGTGTCAAGTTTTTTTGTTTTGTTCTTTCAATAGATCTTTATTTCCTTCTTTCATTTCATCCCTCCTCTTCCCCACCTTTCCTTACATTCTCTTTTTCCTCTGTAGCCTATTTCCTTGGCCATGTGTTATACTCTTTGGAAAGAAAGTATTTCCTTTCCCCCACCCCTCCAAGAATGAAGCAATCTCTCCTTTCCTTTCGCCTGTTGTCTGATTCTACATCTTTATCTGACTTTTTCATCCCTTTGTTAAGGCTTAGAAAAATTTGACATATACTATAGAAATGACAATACAGAAAAAAATAGACAGCCCCACTGCAGAGGTTCAAGGAAAAATCCCCAAGCAACTCCAGCTGTTGGGAAAAGGAGAAGATGCTGCAATTCCTCCAGATTGTTTTCTCTAGATTCTCTTTTGGGGTTCCATCTTTTGTATCAAACAATGATTCATTAGTGTTAGAAAAGGATGAGGACGGATGGTCCAGCAATTAGGGCATGAGCCTAGGACTTGGAAAACTGGGGTTCAGGTCCTTGCTCTGTCACATACTTTCAATGTGACCTTGGGAAACTAAACAGAGTGATTTGCCTATCTATCACTGGGGATAACTACTTCATCTCACAGAGGATAAATGCATTAAAGATTGTGAGGTGCTCAAATAGCTAATGAAATGGCCCCCATAACCGTAGTAAGACAACCCAAAGAACCCCAGATGCTATTGTCTCTTCGCCTTCCTTCCTTTCCCATAGACAAACCCCACCAAAATCACAACTTCCTGGCCTCTAACTTCCTGGCTCTCCTCCCACACAAATGACTCCCATGTTCGCCTCTGATACCAGGCATAGCTTTCAGTATCAGCAGCAGACTAAAACTGTCAATTCTTGACACAATTTTACTGAGGTTCTAAATTGCAGTGGTGAAACTAACCGTAGCATTGTTAATTTCATGCTGATGATGCTTGGAGAGAAGAGGTATGACTTAAAATCTATCTAGTTAAAGCAGTGTAAAAGACTGTATGGATACTCAAAACAATATGAACCTGGATTATATTGCTTTAGCAATATAAGGAACAAGTTTAAACTGAACACCCATGATCTTCTGCACTGGTTTAACAAAAGCAGTTTTAAAACCAATTTAAGTTAAACCACCTCAACTTCCATGTTTAGACAAGGCCCTAGGGGGTCTTTACACCAACAGATTTGTACACTCTTCTCTCCTCCCTCTCAAGTTTTGTAGTTTCTGCTGTAGCACTTCAGTGAAGATGCTACTATGCCAACGGGAGAGTTTCTTCCATCAGTGTAGTTAAGCCACCTCCACCAGAGGCAGTGTAGCTACACTGACCGCAGAAGTCCTCCCGTCAACATACCCTGTTTCCCCGAAAATAAGACAGTGTCTTATATTAATTTTTGCTCCCAAAGATGCGCTAGGTCTTATTTTCAGGGGATGTCTTATTTTTCAGAAATGAAAAATGCCTTATTATCGGTGGATGCCTTATTATCGGGGAGGTCTTATTATCGGGGAGATGCCTTATATTACAACGAGAGGCAAAACTGTAAGTAGGCCTTATTTTCGGAGGATGTCTTATTTTCGGGGAAACAGGGTAGTACAGTCTACACCAGGGGTTAAGTCAATATAACTGTTGCTCGGGAGTATGGATTGTGCCTTCTGCTATCAGATAGAAAGTAGAAATTTTTGAAGGCAACCCCCTCCCTTCACACCTCCGTTCCATCAGCATTCTTAACAGAATCCCAACTTTCCATTTTCTTAAGCGTTAAGCTCCGAAAAGATGTTTAGAAATAATTCTTGTGCCATTTTTTGCCTTCCTTGTTATTTCTAGGGACATCTGCACGACAATTATATGTGTGTGTCTTAAGAGTTAGTCTTTTCCTACAGTTTGTGCCCCACTTGGGGGCATAATCCTCTGTGATGACAACTGTTTCCACAGAAACTAGTTGTGATGTCACAAATGAGATTAATCACTTCCAAGGAGTGCAGCAGGATGCTTTATGCAAATATCTCTATTAAGAAGACTTGTTCACACTTCAACTTTTAAATAAAGGACATATCAGATACAACTTAGAGAATTTTTCACTTGACCAGAGCAACAAAGCAATATATTTTAGGATTGGCTAACATGGTTCATATCAACTGTAAAAGTCTTAAACCATTCAACAACCATTTTTAAACAACCATGTTGAAACCACAATATTGATTAAGAATAGTTTTAAATATCAAGCGAGCATTGGCTGAACAAAATTCATCACTATCCAGCTTAGGGGGGTTGCAGCATTTGCTAGAGAGCAAGTCCATCCAACCTTTTTGCATTGTGTTGGCAAGTATAAATAAAGATTTGGTATGGCTGCATATACAACCATTTGAACCTAGTACAAAAAACATAGATTTACATATATGCACACACTGTTGAAGTACATTGCATTTACTGATATTATTCTAGATGCAAATACCATTCAAAATACTGTAGATGTATACGAAGTGTCAAATGTTGAAATAAATGCTACTATTTAACACAATGGTAGTTCTCATAAAAATAGAGATCTAGATAAGATGTGCTAGAAATCAAAAGATGCTACTTTACCTTCTTCCACAATTCCATTCAACACAAAGCTTTTTTGCACTAGTTACCAAGAGGGCAGTGTGGATTTAGATTGTGAAATATATTGAACTGGGTGTCAGTCAAACTGCCCTCCTCAGTGGCCCACAAACTGCATTTAAAACTCTGAATTTGTATTTTAACATGATTGTGGTGAATGGGCTATGGCTAAACCATATAAAACAGTATTACAAGAATAATGTGCAGTGTGCCATTGAACACTGATTGCCCCATCCCCACAGACAGGCGCAAAATCATGTTATTAACTGGTTCAGTTGTGACTCACACATGACGATGCAGCCAGCAACATCCAGCTCACCTCACTTCTGTTTTCAAGCCATGCTCAAAACCCTTTTCAGACAGCCTGAACATAGTTTGTATCCACACTACAGTGATGCCTACAGAGCTTGGTTGGAGAGCGGGCAGTGGAGTAGAAATGCTGCAATGTTTAGGCAAGGAAAAACACACACACACACACACACACACAAAAAGGACGTCCACAGTAATGCACCAATGCATGCTAACTACAACTTTCATTCAAAAACGAGGTCTAGTGAAAACAGATTTCAAAGGTGGCTGAAGTTCAAAGCAATATATTGTTCTGAGATTAACAGTTTGTGGTCTTGTCTACCAAGAAGAGAAAGGGCTTAACTTTATGCTTAACATAGATGCCAACAAAATAAAAGTTATGGGCACACAAAATATCGCAATTCCCCAGTGTCAGTAGTTTTTTTCAGTGGGTGGCACCTGCCAGCCATTACACTGACATTTACAGAGCTTAACTCTGCTATCTCAGACACCACCAAACGCTCAGGAAATACCCAGCAGGCACTGAAGTCTTCAGAAAGCCACGGGAGAGGAACAGGGCAAGGCTGGCGCTGGGCATTGAAGATGCCCCCTGGGGACCAGCCAGGGAGATGGGACTGGGCGGAGGAGAGGGCACAGGAAAGAAGAGGGCCAGAGCTCCGGCTTTGGGAAGGGGCAAAGCCGTGCCACCGCCGGCTGCGGAGCCAATAGCTGGTGCCCGGGGCGCGCCAAGCGCCGTAGCCGGAGCCCAGCGCCCGCAGCCGGCTGGCGGGGACCTGGGCAGAGGACGGGGCAGAGGGACGCGGCTCCTTTGTTCGCCCCTCCTCACTCACCCACAGTCGCCAGGGTCTCCAAATCCTCCAGCTTGCACGCGTGGGGCTCGGGCGGCGCCGGGGAGCCGGAGCTCGCGGGGCTGGAGGAAGGGGCAGGCTGGGGCTCGCCCGTTCCCGCCGCCTCGCAGCCACCGGCGCTTTTCGCCCCCACTTTGGCCTTCACGGCGCTGAGCGTCTCCATGGGGTCGGGGGGCGCGAAGTTCGCGTCTCCGGAGCCGGCGCGGCCGCTCCCCCTTCAGCAGCAGCAGGGGCGGCTGCCCCGCCGGGCCAGTTCCTGGTTCAGCCTCTCAGCGGCTGCCGGGCTTCCCAGCATCGCGCCCCAGCCGCCGCCGCCTTCCTGCCCCGCACCACAAGCAGCAGCAGCCGCCCCCGCTGCGCGCCCTGCCTTGCTCCCTGGGCCGCCTCTCCCGCCTCCCGGAGCCGCCACTCAGACAATGGGCAGCCCGGGCGGGCGAGGCGAGCGCGGAGCCGCACGCGGGGCGGGAGGAGGCGGAGCGAGGTTGGGTTTCCTGCAGCTGCGGCACAGACAGTCCCGGCGAGGGAGGGAGGCGCCCGCGGCACCAGATCGTGGAGCGGGGTCTCTGCTCATCCCCGCCGCCCTGCGCAGAGCCAGCCCACCGGCCTCGCCCTACCTGGGAGAGTCTGGGGAGGGGGTGGCGGGACAAGGCGCCCTCCCTGCGCTTCCCCCACATGGGGGTGGGCGCAGTAGCTGGCTGGTGCCTTCATAATCTAGATGCCCGCCCCGCCCACACGTTTCAAACTGCGGCTCTTCCTCCTAGCTGGCGAGCCCCACCTCCGGGGATACCTGAGGCTGCCGATCAGTCTCTCACCACCCTTACCACCTGGTAAACCAGACTGGACTGGGCAGGTTCGGGGGGACTTCCCCTGCGGCGTCCAGGCTGCGAGTTGGCTTCTCACCCCCGCGCGCTCCCCCCGGCCAGAGAAGTGTCTGGGAAGAGAAAAGTTCTGATCATGTCACACTGGGACATCACAGCCATCAATCCTGCTAGGCACAGCTATTCCCACTTTCTATGCTTCGCAAGTTTGCATATGGTGTTAAACGATTGCATAGTATTCAGGGGCAGACATATTTAACCCTTGACATGCTTTACATAGTCGGGGGTGAGGTATCGCAATAAATGCCCTCAGACATGGACTAGAAAGAGCCCTGACTTCTCTGGCTGGCACAGGGTTAAAAAATTTGCCTGCAATGGGTACTACCAAAGGTACAAACATTTCCCGTTACAGTTGTGTTTTTACACTTAAAACATTATGAAAAATTAACACATTCATCCACATTAAAATACACTATATGTGTAAACTAACTACTGTATAATAATACTTAAAGTGGATGCAGGTGACTACACAAGGTGTAAGGCAGTGAAGAATTAGGCCCATTGCCTTTGTGTCAAGGTAGACCTCAACATTGATGCAAAAATGGTTACTAATTATAATAAAAGTAACTTTAGGTTATTACAAACTTTTCTGCACCTTTGCTAAATTTTAAGAGCTACTTTTGTTATTTTCATAAACATGATGCTGCTTATTAATATATGTTTCAGAGTAGCAGCCATGTTAGTTTGTATCCGCAAAACTGAGTACACCTTAACTGATTATTCTCCTTATAGTGTGTATGGTAACACCCTTTGTTTCATGTTCTCTGTGTGTATATATATATATATCTTTCTACTGTATTTTTCACTGCATGCATCTGATGATGTGGGCTGTAGCCCACAAAAGCTTATGGTCAAATAAATTTGTTAGTCTCTAAGGTGCCACAAGTACTCCTGTTCTTATTAATACAGTAAGCCACTTCCTTATACAAATATTGATATTAATTGGACATAAATAGGTAATTAATTAGTTACCTGCCAATGCTTGAGCAACTCCTTACTATAAGAAGAACCTCTACAAGGATTAGTAAGGGGAGGGCGGGAAACACAATATCTTCTTTCATGACCATTTAAGTTTAAAGACTCTCTTAAACAATAATTTGTTTAAAAAAGATTATTTTGAAAGCTGAAAAACCTTTACATAGGAAATAGGCGTGTTTGGACTCATTTAAAAAAGAATTTAAACTCTTATTAAACCCAATATAACTAAAGGGATCTCAAAATGAGCTGACTAAAAAAGTTAAAACTCTAAATATGTTCTAAGAAATTCCCACCACAGACAGTCATTTACAACTCTGCTACATATGTATTACCAGACAGCATCTTCAGCTCATGAATATGCAATCAAGACCTTCCCATGAAGGTGATGAGGTAATCAAAAGTTAACAGCAGCTGAT
Organism: Trachemys scripta elegans; assembly: GCF_013100865.1. Classification (NCBI taxonomy): domain Eukaryota; kingdom Metazoa; phylum Chordata; order Testudines; family Emydidae; genus Trachemys; species Trachemys scripta. The sequence continues at coordinate 222,920,282 of NC_048298.1, read as the reverse complement.
ATTTGAGCCCAGTCTTTTACCCTTAGTGAGAATAGAGAAAGAGAGCGATATAAAACTGAGTTGAGAGACCAATAGAATAGCACTTTCATCTGAGTACACTCTTCTCAATTTAGCCTGTTCATCTCACCTCTACAAGCAAGTAAAATAGCAACAAGGCACTAAACAAAGAAGGTGATAACAAAGCCTCAAGATGAAGCAACCATCCAGCTCAGTGCTGTTTCTGTGATGTGATCACCAAGATTTTTGAGATGCAGTTTGCAAAAGCACTGTCAAGGGATTAGATATATTTTTTTCTTGAAGTGGTTTTAATGGAATATTGAAATGCCATTGTAATTTAAGATATTAATAGTTTCTCCTGTTAAACACTAGACTGTACTCCTGGAAAGGGGAAATAAGTGAGACTTGGTAAACAAAGAGAAATAGCAACATTTGATTTGAGTTTAAAATTCTTAATATTAATTAGTTGGCTCCTCAAATGGCTTCTTTGTATGTTGTTTTTTGTTTGTTTGTTTGCTTTTTTAAGGACTTGGTTAAGATCACTTACCTCTGCCCATTTATAAACTGTTTAGGTTATCCATGATAAACCAAACTGGATTCACTAACCCTAAACAAAATTCCTTTGCTTGTCTATAAACTTGTAGCAAAAACAATGAGGAGTCCTTGTGGCACCTTAGAGACTAACAAATGTATTTGGCATAAGCTTTGGGCAAAACCCACTTCATCAGATGCACGAAGTAAAAAATACAGTAAGCAGTATAAATATTACAGCACATGAAAAGATGAAAGTTACCTTACCAAGTGGGGGGTCAGTGCTAACGAGGCCAATTCAATTAAGGTGGAAGTGGCCTATTCTCAACAGTTGACAAGAAGGGGTGAATATCTAGAGAGGGAATATTACTTTTGTAGTGCTAACGAGGCCAATGTAATCAAGGTGGACGTCACCCATTTCCAATAGTTGACAAGAAGGTGTGAGTATCAGCAGAGAGGAAAATTACTTTTTGTAGTGACCCATCCACTCCCAGTCTTTATTCAGGCCTAATTTGATGGTGTCCAGTTTACAAATTAATTCCAGTTCTGCAGTTTGTCATTGAAGTCTGTTTTTGAAGTTTTTTCTTGAAGAATTGCCACTTACACAGATACTCCCCTAGAACACCAACTAGGGGTATTCTATCTGCTACCCAAGATCCATAAACCTGGGAATCCTGGATGCCCCAGCATCTCAGGCATTGGCACTCTGACAGCAGGGTTGTCTGGCTATGTGGACTCTCTCCTCAGGCCCTATGCTACCAGCAATCCCAGCTATCTTCGAGACACCACTGACTTCCTGAGGAAACTACAATCTATTGATGATCTTCCAGAAAACACCATCTTAGCCACTATGGATGTAGAAGCTCTCTACACCAGCATTCCACACAAAGATGGACTACAAGCCGTCAGGAACAGTATCCCCAATAATGTCACTGCAAACCTGGTGGCTGAACTTTGTGACTTTGTCCTCACCCACAACTATTTCAGATTTGGGGACAATATATACCTTCAAGTCAGTGGCACTGCTATGGGTACCCACATGGCCCCACAGTATGCCAACATTTTTATGGTTGACTTAGAACAACACCTCCTCAGCTCTCATCCCCTAGCGCCCCTACTCTACTTGCGCTACATTGATGACATCTTCATCATCTGGACCCATGGGAAGGAGGCCCTTGAGGAATTCCACCAGGATTTCAACAATTTCCACCCCACCATCAACCTCAGCCTGGACCAGTCCACACAAGAGATCCACTTCTTGGACATTACAGTTCAAATAAGTGAAAGTCACATAAACACCACCCTATACCGGAAACCTACTGACTGCTATACTTACCTACATGCCTCCAGCTTTCATCCAGATCACATCACACAATCATTGTCTACAGACAAGCTCTAAGATACAACCACATTTGCTCCAATCCGTCAAACAGAGACAAACACCTACAGGATCTCTATCAAGCATTCTTAAAACTACAGTACCCACCTGATGAAGTGAAAAAACAGATTGACAGAGCCAGAAGAGTACCCAGAAGTCGCCTACTACAGGACAGGCCCAACAAAGAAAGTAACAGAACGCTACTGGCCATCACTTACAGCCCCCAACTAAAAGCTCTCCAGCACATCATCAAAGATCTACAACCTATCCTGAAGGACGATCCCTGACTCTCACAGATCTTGGGAGGAAGGCCAGTTCTTGCTTACAGGCAGCCCCCCAACCTGAAGCAAATACTCACCAGCAACTACACACCACACAACAAAACACTAACCCAGGAACCAATCCCTGCAACAAACCCCGTTGCAAACTCTCTCCGCATATCTATTCAAGGGACACCATCATGGGAACTAACCACATCAGGCACACCATCAAGGGCTCATTCACCTGCACATCTACCAATGTGATATATGTCATCACGTGCCAGCAATGACCCTCTGCCATGTACATTGGCCAAACTGGACAGTCTCTATGGGAAAGAATAAATGGACACAAATCAGACATCAAGAATTGTAACATTCAAAAACCAGTAGGAGAGCACTTCAATCTCCCTAGACACTCAATGACAGACTTAAAAGTGGCAATTCTTCAATAAAAAAACTTCAAAAACAGACTTTAATGAAAAACTGCAGAACTGGAATTAATTTGCAAACTGGATACCATCAAATTAGGCCTGAATAAAGACTGGGAATGGATGGGTCACTACAAAAAGTAATTTTTCTTCTCTTGATATTCATTCACCCCTTCTTGGTCAACTGTTGAGAATAGGCCACTTCCACCTTAATTGAATTGGCCTCGTTAGCACTGACCCACCACTTGGTAAGGTAACTCTCATCTTTTCATGTGCTGTAATATTTATACTGCTTACTGTATTTTTCACTCCTGCATCTGATGAAGTGGGTTTTAGCCCACGAAAGCTTATGCCCAAATAAATATGTTCGTCTCTAAGGTATTAAAGGCTCCTCGTTGTTTTTGCTGATACAGACTAACGCTGCTACCACTCTGAAACCTATAAACTTTTAGTTATCTGTGATATACTTTGGGCTTACTACCGCTCTGGGGAATAATGTACTTTGGTTTTAACTTACAGAGAGAAAAGTGTTCCCACCAGGTATAGTTTCTTCTGAAATCTTTCCACAGAGTGACCTACAGAGGTAACCCTCTCCACAGAAGAGATGTACTGGCTCTCCATGGAAGAGCTCTCCACAGCAGAGACATACTAAAGTAATCCTTGTTCTTTACTCATACTCAGGTTTGTATTTTCTTTTCTTTTCTATAATAAAATGTTCAGCTAATAGCTGTGTTTTTTGCTTGTTTTTAATCATGGTGTCCATTAAAGCATGGCAAACACCCCCCTGTGATTAAAATAGGAGTCACATCTCTGAATTGTCATTGAGAGAGCGTTAAGATTTGGCCTAACATTTCATGTTTCCTTAGACTACAACATTTTAATAATGTTGGGGATAAGATTTTTTGGTACTCAACTTCAAAAACCTTTTAGTACCCCACACTTTAGCAGTGGAATACCTTTTCAGGAAATATCAGAAAAGTCCCTGTTTCAGAAAGATTCTTAAGCATGTGAGTAGTCCCAGTGACATATATAGCTTTCTTCACAGGTATGGCATGGGACTTGGGGCAGGAGATCTGGGTTCTTTTCCTGGCTTGGCCACTGATCAGCTGTTGGGGAAACTCACTTCCTCTCCCCATGCCTTTGTTTCCCCTCCCATCCATACAATCTATCTTACTCTTCAGGGCAGGATCTGTCACCATATTACGTGTGACCTTTTGGCCAGAACTTGCTCCATTGTGGTCTTTCAGCTGCCCCCTGTAAACTGCTGCTTTCACCTTTTGCAGCTTACCCTTCCCTAGAGTGTGTCCCACAATCATGCCTCTTCTAGCAATTACCTTGCAGGTCCCTACAGGTAACATTTTTATCTCTCGTTGGAGACAGAAAACTTATCTGGTTGGAAAGATTCACCTAACAAATTGCTTAGCAAAACAAGCATTTTTGTTGTTTGTTTGTTTGTTTTCAAAGTATAGAGAAAAATAGATTAAGGAAGAGTAAACAGTTCCTTCAACATATGTTAGGTTTTACATTTCCCAAATGCTACCTAGTAGTAGACTATTTTCAGTTTCAGTTCCACACACGGATGAATACAGTAAACTTACATTCCTTTACAAGTAAAGTCCCCTCTGTGACCCATCTGGTCCCCGCTTATAGCTATTCATGCTGTTCCCCTAACTTGCCTTTCTTGTGTCTGTCTGTCTGTCTGTCTCTTCACCGGGCCAAACTTCTTGCTGGTTCAGTGACTCTTCAGCTGATAAATCATTAACCAATTTCCTAATCCTGCTCTGTCTCAGGAGACTTCCTGTTAGGTAAGTACCGCCTAACTCCCAATCCAGTTTTTACCAGATCTAGGAGAGTCCAGGCTACTCCTCAGATGCAATGGTACAGAAGATTATTGCTCCATTGTTTTGGTGGATGGGTTTCTCTGGCAGGTGGGGAGAACAATGTCCACCACTGTCCACTCCTATGTCATATGGATTTCTGACAAGGAAAAGAGTTTGTTTACCTCACACAACTTTAGGTATGAGTAGCCTTACAAAAAACATAAAACTAATAAATGATGCCATAGCTTCACCTTTTGTCACACTATGTCTACAGTGCCTGACAATGTGGCCCTACTCTCAGTTGGAATTCCTAGGCACTCCAATAATTAATAAATACCACTTATATTATTATGTTTTTTTAAGGTAACATGACTGGGCAACTTTTCCTTCTAAGAAATCCATCTGACATAGAAGTGGAGGAATTTGTTCCGCCCACCAGCCAGAGAGTACCCATGTGCTATGGAAATATGATTAACAGCCATTTAGATTATGCAAATTGATCTATAGATTGATCTATACATTTCTAGGACATCCATCATCATCCTAGTATTAAAACATTATGATGTGTAAAATTTTCAAAAGTACTTACATGGCTTAGGAGCCTATGGGCATGTCTGCATATTGGGGGGGTAATGTGCATGACAGGTGTCTGATTTCTAAACTGCACTAATGTGCTGCACTTTGATTGATTGGTCCATGTAGACCTTGCTAGTATGAATTAATAGCTCCCTAACACTCATTAATGTAATGCTGTTTGAAACACCACTATGGTAAAGCTAGGGTGACCAGATGTCCTGATTTTATAGCGGCAGTCCCAATAGTCAGGGCTTTTATTTATATAGGTGCCTATTCCCCTCTGCCCTGTCCTGATTGTTCCCATTTTTTATCTGGTCACCCTAATTAAAGCACCCTAGGGAACTTTTTGTACACACCAGCAAGGTCTACATGGACTAATCAATGTGCGACCCATTAGTGCAGTTTAGAAATCAGACAGCCATTGTGCACATTACCCCCACCATGTAGATATACCCTAAAAATCATTGGAAGTCTAATGGCTCTTAAGTGCCTAAGTCACTTTTGAAAATGGGATTTAGACTCCTAAATCACATAAGGACTTTTGAAAAAAATTTTCTACAGGGGGAAGTTGTTCCAGAATAAGGTAGGCTAAAAATTTAAAGCACAATAGCTATTACATAATAACTCCGCAATGTACACTTTTATTCTGAAATAAGAATATCCACTAGGATAACTATTGCAGAATAGCTATTCCAGTCAGTTTCCTAATAGTTTTCTAATAGAGACCTAGAACATGGGCCTGATTCTCCACTGCCTTGCACCTTGTGTAGTCATTTACTCCTGTGCAAAGAGTATGTAAATGTTACCAGTATGATCTGGAGGAATGGCTACATCAGGCAGTTGAGAATCCGATCCAGGTCCTCTTATTCTCTGTAAAGTGTTTAGTACACTTCAGTTACTGTATAAAAAATAAATGCTATTGTTTAGCAATAGTTTGATTTTTTTTGCCATGAAAATTTAACTTCTGAAGAAGGAAACCAAACAAAGGGAACAGCTGCAGCCGGAGAGATTGAGAGAGCCCTGCCCACTATAACCAATAGCCTGGTGGCTAGGGCACTTACTGAATCCCATAGTGTGGATTCAAGTTCAGATCTCCTACACCCCAGGTAAGTTCCCTAACTACTGGGCTATTAGGTGTAAGGGGGCCACTACTTCTTCCTTCTTGTATGAGTGAATGGTCTCCTTGTGAATCTAGTCTGAAATGTCAATGTTTTGTTTTGATAAAGGTGAGATGATACTTTTTGACATTTCAGATCTTTTTTGTTTTGGCCAAAACAATTCACCATAATTGACACAAATTTATTAAAATATTTGAGTTGATCCAAATCTGCATATTTGGGTGAAAAAAAAATTGTAGTCTATCTTCTCTCCTCAATACACAGAAGCTGTAGAACAGCTGGGAAAAACAATGAAAGAAAATAGTGTCAATGGCAAAACTCCCTTTGAATTCAGCCCTGCTGGAGCAGGACTCTCCTGTAACTTTCAGGGGTGATATACATGTCTACTGTCCAAGCCCAAATAGTCAGGCTCTGTGCAGGTGAATAATGGAAGTGAAATTAAATCCAAGCACAGCACCTGTGACCTCTATTTTATTCTATAAAACTGGGACTTCTCATCTGAGGAAGGACTACTTGAATAATAGGTTGTAGTTTTAAGCCCTGGGAACATACTGTCTTCCTCCCTTGCTCTTTACACAATACAGACACACTAAGCTTGTGTCAAAAACTCTCAACCACTTGAGAACCTGAGATTTTTCTTTATGTTTAAAAAGAACAAAAACCTCATTTTGAGCTGGCTGTTTATAAGGGGTTTCACTTATTTATTTCTCTGCATGCCCTACTGTCTCAGCTCCTAGTTCCTTAGAGTGAGATGCAAACCTTTTTATCCACCTGTATTGAAGCTAATGAGACCTACTTGATCTTGCTGCTTGGCTGCGTCAGCAGGAGAGTACTATATCTCCCTGTAGTGTCCCAGAACTTGACATCCTGTCACAATCCCACTTTTTTTTCCATTTAGCATACAGTACAGTTATTAACTTAGTAGTCAGACTAGTATTGCTGGATTTAAAATTATGTGTATATTTTTAAAAAGCAACAAAGTTCATAAGCAGAAGAAAACATCTCAGTAATTTAAAACATGAAGAATAAGATTTATTTACTAGTTCATTTTTTAAAAAAAACTTTTAAAATATAACAGTAGACTCAGTGAAAAGCAACCATGCCATTCAGGAGTTAGGAAAAGTAGTTACCCCTTGTTATTCTCCTCTTTGATGGATCAAGCCACAGGATTCACACGCTTGGGTCTCAAATCTCCAGTACAAGACTGGCTTCAATTCCCAAAGATAAAGAGCTTTGAAAGGTTGTGCCTCCCCCACCTACTCCAGCAAGGGGAACATTCTAAACCTGCCACATAAGTGCCATAAACGTCCAGTGCCTCTAACAGTCAGGAGTTTTGGTGGTTGTTTTTTGGGGAGGATTTTTAAGTAAAAGGCTGAAGTACTAGCTGATGGTAAAATAATTCCCTTGCTCTGGAGCTATGGTATAAAACAAACGCATTTTTGCAGACATACCGAAATATATACACACACAGCCTCAGGAATGAAACAGAGAGGAGTGGGTGGGTAAATGAGAATCCTGTGAGATCAGATCTTCAAAGAACCAGAATTACAAGGTAAGTAATTTTCCCTTCTTTAAAGATATCATCATCACAGGACTCTCACTCTTTGAGAGTCAGCAGCTACAGAGATGCCCCAAGCAAAACAAAGAACAATCTACACTGCAACAGGTAGCAACTGACAAAGTCCTACCCACACACAAAAAAAAAAAAAAAAAAAAAGGGCAGACATATAGAAAGAACGGATCCAAGCCAAACGTTCTCCTTCCAATTACCGTGAGGCATAAACAAGGTCTCTTGAGGATAAGTCCTCATACACCCTCTTCAATGTGCAGGCTTGCACTATCAACTCCCATTTCCCAGAGGATAAGGAGAAGTTATTTACTTATTCCAATAATACAAGAACTAGGTGTCACCAAATGAAATTAATAGGCAGCAGGTTTAAAACAAATACAAGGAAGTTCTTCTTCACGCAGCGCACAGTTAACTTGTGGAACTCCTTACCTGAGGAGGTTGTAAAGGCTAGGACTATAACAGCGTTTAAAAGAGAACTGGATAAATTCATGGTGGTTAAGTCCATTAATGGCTATTAGCCAGGATGGGTAAGGAATGGTGTCCCTAGCCTCTGTTTGTCAGAGGATGGAGATGGATGGCAGGAGAGAGATCACTTAATCATTGTCTGTTAGGTCCACTCCCTCTGGGGCATCTGGCATTGGTCACTGTTGGTAGGCAGGATACTGGGCTACATGGAGCTTTGGTCTGACCCGGTACGGCCGTTCTCATGTTCTTATGAGTAGGGGATACCACTAACCAGAGTCTAGAGGCAAGAAACCCTTTTTGCCTTAAAGGGAAAATTCAGGATGAATAAAGAAGAAATCATCTCCCAAATCTGGCTAGCTACGGTCACAACAGAAACAGCCAGAGGGATCTCCGTAACCATCAAGTGACAAAAACTGACTGTCAAGGGCACCACAGGATGTACCACTCACATGGCAGGACTGGAATGTTCCACCTGCTGACGTGCAGAGACTGCAGCTTTGGGAGTTTTTGGCCAGACTCAGGCTGCAAGCTTGAAACCCAAAAGTAAGGCTTGTGTAACCGTGTTTTTCACGATTCAGGGCAACTGCACCTGTACTTGTATTCCCCCTCCATTTTTGACCAAGGGTACCCACTCTAGGCTCCTGGCTCCTCAGCTGTCACCTCTCTAAGGCAGAGACCCACTACTCTCTCCCTCCTGACAGGGGTTTTTCCTAGACTGCACAGTTGCCTGCCTAGACTGCCTAAGCAGCCTTCATCTGTGCTTTGTTTTCTCCTCAGAGGCTATAAATAGCATAATTGCCCACAGCTATATTACTGCACAGCCCTTTTGCAGCAAACATGTTTATTTCTAAAGTGAAAGCATTACAGAGGAAACATATTACAAACAATAAAAGAACCTCCATGCCTGCTAATAAGCTTACCCTAAATCACTCCCAATTCCAACAAGGATTCTGGCAGGTGATCAGTCCTGCAGACCCAACAAAGGGTTTTTTCTTTGATTACAAGTTCTTAACAGCTGTTAGCTCAGAACAAGCACCCTGTTGAATCTGCGAGACCTCAATTTTGCAGCTAGGAGCTTTGATCTTCAGGTAATCAGCAGACAATGGGTTTGTCCTTGGGGTGTAGCTTCAGAAGATTGGGTTCAGAATTGGGAATTTACATTCACTTCCTCCCAAGTATTTCCTAGGAAACCAACTCAGCTGCATGCATCTGACGAAATGGGTATTCACACACGAAAGCTCATGCTCCAATACGTCTGTTAGTCTATAAGGTGCCACAGTTCTCTTTGCTGCTAACTCAGCTTTGTTTGTCCAAAAGGTTCCTTCTTTTCTTGTCTGGCACATTGTTTAAAATAGTCCTCTGAAGCTTGTAACACTTCCCAGGGTTTACATTGGCCACATCTCCCACCTAGTTACATACAATTTCACAATAATACATAAACTTTGTGTTTTTAATACAATGAACTCCAAGGCTACTTAAATTTCATTCAGGAAGGTTTTTAAAAGATATTGTCAGTGTCTTTAAAGTATCCCTCCTTATCAAAGACAATGCAATCTAGTTGAACATGGACTGGACTGGGAGTCAGCCAACTATTCCTGGACTATATAATTGATTTACTTACTGTGGAACCTTGAGCAAATCTCTTCTGTAAAAGGGGGATGATACCCTAGGTTTCAAAAGTGCTCCAAAATCTTGAAAGGGCTGTGAAAGTGCTAGGTATTCTTATTTATTTTTATTTTATGAAAACAGCAATAGTTAAATCTATTATAACTACATCTTAAAATAAAAAAAGTAGGAGGGCAGCAAAAAGAAAAAAAATCTATTAATTGAATATACAAATGATAATTACATCTTAATTATCTGCCACTGACTCCTGATGCTCTGAAATAATTTATTCTTTTGCTTAGTCTGTTCTCTGGTATCAATTAGATTCATCATAAGCGTAAATCTGTAATTACATACTTAACATTGTAACATTCCAAGCTGGTCTGTTCTTTCTTTTCATCTTTCAGCGTCACTTAGTTTCATTACAGGAACATCAGACAAGGAGGGTAGAAAAATATTTTAAATATTGATTCTTTTGATTTGGAGGAGCCTATTGAATCTTGAGATTCTTTTGATTTGGAGGAAGTCAAGAAATGTTTTTTTTAGATCTTTTAGAATTCATTTTTGTGTTCTTAAGTAGGATACAAGCTTTTATATTTTTCACAGTTCTTGCAATACTAAAGATCTATATTTTTTCCAGTAAGTGCAATACATGTTATAGCCATCAATATTGCTCCTGTTTAAAGGCCCCAGTTCAGCAAATTACCCAGGCATGTGCTTAACTTTAATCATGTGAGTTATCTCAGCCTTATTCAACAAAGTATCGAGGCACATGCTTAAATTTTAACAGGTACTTAAGTCCAAGTGAAATCAATGGCTAAATGCTTTGCTGAATAAGGATGAGATTACTTACATGCTCAAAATTAAGCATGTGAAGTACTTTTTCTGAATTGGTGCCTAAAAGAGTGAGTGCCTAAAAGAGTGATCTCTTAGTTTAAAAATGAGTACATTCCAAATTATTAAATTAAAAGACCAAGTTCAAGTTCCTTTTTGCGTATAAGAAGGAGGGATTCAGAATCATGATTTGTAGATTCTCCTCCCAACTCTGCCACTGCTTGACTATGATCACTGAGCAAGTCACTGACATAGGGGTTTGAGTTAATATAAAACCCACCATATAAATATAACTGCTACTCTTGGGGGAATTCTGCGCTACTGCGCAAGTGCTGAATTAATGTCCCCCACAGACTTTCCCCCCCTGCACAATAATTGATTCTGATGGAGAGGTGAAGGGAAGTTGCAATTACACCTTTTGCCCACCAGGGGCTAATGTGGCACCAGAAGAGAAGGCGGAGCAGCCAGCTGTGGAGAGGGAGAGGGAGAGGGTAGGGTAGGGTAGGGGCTGCCTTTCTCACAGCATCCTGCCTATGGTGCCAGGTGAGGAGGTATTAGACTGGGGGGTGGGCGGACAGAGAAGGGCATATGGGGCTCCTCAGGGTGGGGGGGGGTCACAGGAGCTGGTGGGGTGATAACATCGAGCAAGGGGCTGAATAGGAGTAGGGATGCAGGGACACATGGGGACAGAGGGAGGGGAGATGCAGGGACCCATGGGGACAGGGAGGAGTGGGGGTGCAGAGCCACATGTGCAGATGTGCCCGACTGAATGGGAGAGGCTAGGGGTCAGTCAGGGTCTGCATGGGAGAGGTTCCCCAACTACCTAACAATCCCTACCCCAAAAACCTGTTCCATACCCACCCACACCCAAGAAACCTCCAGGTTCATTTCCCAGCAATTACTTCCCTCTCCCTCAGCTCCTCCATTACCTCTGACTCTCCCAAGCCTTTGCACTGCTCTGAGGGGTGCGGGAAATAGTTTATGTACTGTAGTTTAAATGAATTATTACTCAAAGTTCTGTATTAATTTGCCTAGATTCCTTAATCTATTTGCCAAAAAACATTTTCTGTATCTTTTTCGTTGTCAGTATTGTTACAGACATACTTGCTATCAGGTGCTTTGGAATAAATTATCAAAATAATTGAAACTGGTGTTAATTTGGCACAGAATTCCCCGAGGAGCAAACTGCTCAATATCTAGACCAGGGGTCGGCAACGTTTGGCACGCGGCTCGCCAGGGTAAGCACCCTGGCAGGCCGGGCCAGTTTATTTACCTGCTGATGTGGTGGGTTCGGCCGATCATGGCCCCCACTGGCCACGGTTCGCCGTCCCAGGCCAATGGGGGCAGCAGGAAGCCGCGGCCTGCACATCGCTCGCCCGTGCCGTTGCCGACCCCTGATCTAGACCATGTCCAAGTGCACACCTTACATTAATTGGTCAGATTCTGTCTTGCAGATGGCAGTTGTGCCATTGAGGGACTTAAATGTGAATTGAATTTATATGATAGTTTTTGCTAATTTGTTTTGCATTTTGTTAATGGGTCAGAAAATGGTGACATAATATGAAAGGAAATTTTAGCTAATTTTCTTGTTAATTTTTTCCTACCACACTTTCTGAGCAGGTCTAATTTTGTGATGATTTTTGGTCTGATTAGTCAAAAAAAATGTTTTTTTGTAATCCTCTGCTGAAGAAGACCAAGTCCTTCTCTCTTTAAGGGCTGGATTCTACCAACTTTACTTCCAATGAGTAGTACTTTACTTCAGAAATAGTTTGATTAATTGCAGTTTCATTTAAGAAGTAAGGTACTAATAATTGTGAATAAGGGCTTGTCTACATTATAAAAAGAACTTGTGTTATAGCAAGGAATAATTAACATGCATAACATTAACTAATATAAATATTAAGCACTCAGGGCTAGATTCTCTTTTACACTTAGTCCCCTTTACACTTCTCTGGAATAGTTTTGGCATACCATACATGAAGAGACACAAAAAAACCAAAATGTAAAGAATTCATACTCAGTAAATCAAGAAATTAATGTAGACAGTTTCAGCAACATATAAACAGACCAATAGCTGACTGATTTTACAAAATACCTGGCTATAAAACAATCCTGCTATATTTAATCCCCATTCACTGGGTTCTGTGATGATCATGTTTTCAGTATTTGTCTTAGTTGTGCGTCAATGGATCATTACTTTGGACAGCTGAAATAAATCACTCATTCCCAGTTCTGTTATGGGGCACTTGCAGCAGTGCATTTACAATGTCTAGGATTGATACTTCACTTGTTTAAACTTGTGATACACTGTTGTTACTCCCCAGGTTAGAACCAAAACATTGAATTCATAAGTAGGTGATGGAACTGGGGTCCACATCATCTCAGTAGACAGACAACTCCATACAGTTGTCATTTTCTCATTGCAATTATCTTCAACCCCAGGAAGAATGAAGGTGATAAAGGCATGGATCACCGAAGGAAGGTTTTCATATAAAAGCCTAGATTCACTGTTTTTTCCCCCTTCTCTCCATTAATTGATAACGATATGAGCTAATCATTAAAAGATACTTTTGTAGGGCCTGATTCAAACTTATTGAATATTATACACACAGATTTTAAAATCTATACAGATGTCTTTAGAAAAGATGTACTTATTCTGTTGAGCTTCGTATTAGGGACAAGATTCTGCTCTTTGCTTTTAACTTCTGTTGTTTCAGCGGTTCTTTCTTTTTTTCATGTTAGGTACATTGGTCACTTTGAAGTCAGGGGGAGTTTTGCCTTTGATTTCAGAGGGTGCATGATTCAGCCCATGGTGCAGACCACTGAAAATTAATAGCATACCTTAGGAAGGGATCAGGATTTCATTGCTTTCCTATTGCAGTGAGTTAGGATTTTAATCTTGGCTTGGCCATAAGCCCTGCATTAGGGGCAATGTGTTGCTGTGCTGCCCCTGCAGCAGCTCAAGAGGGAGATTGTGCCTAGTGAAATCACAATCTTCCTCAGAGTCCCCTGCTGCTCCAGGAAGTAGTAAACTGTGCCCTGTTGCAGTGTAAGTGTCCTGAAGCAGCAGTGTTCATAAACCACCAATACATTTAGAGGGCAGAGCCAAGGCTATACTCACTGCTCATCCACCCCATGCATCCCCTTTGCAGAACCTGTATCCCCTTTTCTCTGTGCTCCCTAGTATAGGGGCATAAGTGCTCTGCCTGATCCCGCTTCCATCTAGTGAGCCTTTGCTAATCTTCATTTACTGGGTTTGTATATTTTACATGACGCGTCTATGATTGATTTTTATCAGACGTATTTACATTTACTCTTTTTTCCATATAAGTGTTGAGAGCTTGCTGATATACTGTTCTCAGAACTGCCTGGGCCTCCCTGTTTATTAACTAGAGCTGCTGGGGAAAAAATAGAGGCTTTGTGAAAATTTTTGAAATAGTTTTATTTCTGCAGGTTTCAGAAATGAACAGTTTTTCATTTATTCAAAATGTTTTGGTTTTCAACATTTTTGTTTGGTTTTCTTTCCTCTTTCTCACCCCTCCTTCCCCACTGATACATGGGAAAAGGAAAAGAACTAAGGGAGGAAAAGCTGGGGGAGGAGGAATAAACCAAAACTTGTTTATTTTCAGGTTTCTCGTGGGGAGGGAGGTTGGATTTTTAAGGCAATTTTCAGGAAGAAGATGATGAAGAAGGATTTTTTTTTAAATAGTTCTGCTATTAACTTTAACTTCGCTAGACCAGTAGGCTACCCCATACAGGACAGCTCATGTTGAGGGCCTGTGCAAATCTTTGTCTGCCCAAAGTGTTTTTGTGGCTTTATTCTTTTTCAGACACTTTGCTGCCTTAACTCTTTAACAGTGGTGCTAGTTTCATGCTATTGAGTGGCTACGTTTTTTATGTTGTTTATATATTGTGGGATTCTTATCTGCTTCTGTTTTTATACACCCTTTGATCAGCAGCCAAGCTGTCTCCTTGTTCAGAACAAGGGTCATATGTCCTGATGACATTAATAGAGCTGAAAAGGTTATTGTATCGGCAGAATTTGAAGAGCTCTCATAAAACTATACCGCATGTCTATATTATGTACAACATCTTTCATAAAAACTGTATCTAAAGCTATTTTATAGCATAGCATAATATAACCACAAATTTAAATGATAAATAGCAGCAGAGGAAAATTAAAAAGTTATAGGCAAGGGAGAAAAGGAGATATTTCATTTGAAAGTTAGAATGAGATGCAGAGTCAATATAGTGGAGTGACAGGAAAGCTATTCCAGATGGAACTGCAGAGGAGAAGCATTGGTGAGGATCACTCCATCCTGGAGAGAGTCTCCCCAGAGGAGGATTCGCAGTGGAAACACTGCCAGCTTCCCTGAGGGCTCCTTCTAAGGAAAACCAACCTTAACTTCCACTAAGGATTCCCCAGTAGCCCTGTCAGCAGAGGCTACTCAAGAGATTAATTGGATCAGTGCATCCCTTGGCCAGAATCACCAGGCCTCTTTGCACCACACATTTCCTCCAACATCCAGTCATATTTTCTGTCAATGGGAGTGCAGCACCAGGGTTTATATCCGCCTCAGATGGCTTACATTTTGGAATAAATCAGACCCAAGGTCCATGAGATAGGCTTGAGTGAAACCCATAGAGGATTTTTTTATAAACAAGAAGGCTAATTTCAATGTAGATCGTCAAATTAATGGGAACCCAGTGGAGTTATTTGGGGACAGGGTGAAGCGTTTAGTTCTTTTTAGATGCCAGAGTATCAACTTGTATGCTGAAATCTGAAGAGCTGGGACTCGGGGATGTCAGAGAATAGTCAAAAATAGTCAAAAATAAGAGGACAGAAAGGTATGAGCAGGGAGTTCTGCAGAGGTAGACTTAAAGCAGTGAGGTACATTACAGAAGTTGCCTATATAAGAACTGTAGGGGAAGAATGTCTTTGAGTCAAGGATGATATTAAATTATGGACAATGGAAGTGAATGCAAATGTAATAGTAATGGCCTAACTGTAAGAATGAGGCATTAATACATTTATAAAGTTTCCCTCAAATTCCTTAAGTGTTACAGCCCTGACACAAAAGTATGATAAAACTTTTATCTAGAGGCTTTTATCTACTAGAGGCTATCTTTATGCATTTCTTTCTCAGTAAATATCACACATCTTCAACAATTTAGTATGAAGTTATACCAGCATTAAACGGTTTAGATGTATTTTATTTCCCACACAAATACATATAAACTTAGAGACACATCTTCCATAAATCCTTACAGGGAAATTGTGCATCTCAATATAAAGGATAGATTTATAGAATTATTTTCTTAATATAAAGGGTAGCTATAAAAAAAGAAATAACTCTCAGAAAAGTATATTGCTATAATCCTCCAGTAATCTCTAGAGCTAGGGCTTGATTCATCACCATGTTACTCCAAATTTACACTCAGGTAATTCCATTACTGGTATAAATGCATTTGATACAGCAGCAGAAGTGTCCAAGAAGCTCCAGTTTTGCTCTGGTGTAATTCTATTGAAATCAATGCTGTAGTGAATCAGACTCCTAGTATTTACAGTCTGAACAAAAAACAGACTTTCTTGGAAGATATGCTACTAAATTTGTATACAGAAGAGGTGAGAGAAAATGGTGAGACAATTAATTACTTGTTTATCACTTCACTGGTTTATGTATTAGCTGCACTAGTTGTTCCTTTAAAAAAAATTAATGGCCCGGTTTAGGCTTTTCCCATAAAACATCTTTTGCATTTGCAGTTCTTTCAAAATTATTTCTGACCTTTAAACATTTTAAAGAAATGTAAGAAGGTATATTCTGACCTTTTTGCCCAGAGTCTGATAACCTTCAAGGCAGGTGTGCAGATGTCAGGGCTAAGAATTCCACTATGGTAGCATATTTCTCTATTTCAAAAGGGAAGATAAATTAAGTCAGCCTTGTTGGGTGGCAAAGGAGCAATTCATTGATTACTAGATCAGATGGGACCGTTGTGATCATCTAGTCTGACCTCCTGCATCACAGAGGCCATAGGACTTCCTGTTTGAAATAGAGCACATCTTTTAGATGAAGTGCTGAAATTGTCTTTCCTGCCATTTCTTCAAAATCCCCAGGGGTCAACCTAGATGAAGTAGAGAAAAAGGCCTAGTGAAGGGAACTTAGGTGATGTCAAGAAGAGGCTGGAAAATAATCAGTTATATCTGCAGCACTTACACTGAATAGGACTTATTCACAACCTCTGAACCTACACTATACATTGATAGAGCTGGGGTAAGCACCCAGGCACAAATAGTTGCTTTCCCCCTCTAAATTAGGGGTTTGCATAGGTGCAGCTATGTTGTTGGCCAGCCACCAACAGGCATAGTTAGGGAAAATCACTAATGTAGACAAGGCCTAAGTGACTGTAATGGAGTCTAAATTGGTGTAAGTTAGATATTACACTCTCTTACTCATCAGTTCTGAATCTGACCCAGTGAACAAGTGTATAATATAAATGTATGATCAGTGTAGGGGGTCTTATGACTTTAGTATGTAACTTTTTGTATCTTCTTCCAGCTCTTCAGTGTGCAATTTTTTGTCAGACTCCCATGCACAGCATTTGAGTGGCATCTAAATAGGCTTAAGGGAGTCTAGTTAACTTACATCAGCTTACACCTCCCTTCTGAATTTGGTCCAGTATTTTAAATTCAAATTTGACCAACCATGACCAGTACAGGGATCAAGGAACTGATCCTGCAATGTGTCGGAAACCTACTGTAAGGTGCTGATCTCCCTCAATTCTGCTGAAGACAATAAGAATCAGAGGCACTCAACCCCTCTCAGATTTGGGCACAAAATGATGACTTTATATCAATCTGGGAGGTGACTCAAAACCAAAGGAAAGCAGAGGAGCCTTTTTGTGCGGCTAACAATAGTAAGAGGGTTCCTGCAGTTTAGGATGAGATTCAGGACATGAAAGAGGACCTCACATTGGGGTTCAGAAGTGCTCCTTATTCTTAGTTGTGAGAGACTTTGGCAGCTAGTCAGGGGCTCTGACTGGGGTGATTGTCACCGAGTGCAATCTAAAGAACTACCGGATTTATTGATAAGATGATAATCATTATGCTTCTCTATCTGATCACAGCACTGATTATTTTTATTCCTAAAAAAATCAGGTATATATTGAAGATAATATGGTAATATTGATATTTAAGCTTTTGATATAAGGATTTCAAATACTTTGTTAAATTGCCTTTTTAAAAACAAAAAACCCACTATCATTATATTTGTAGTTTTAACATGAATACTACTTCTTAGCTATACTTTGGGATTTTGAGCAGAATAGAAGCCTTAATGAAATTTTAATGGAATTAAATGATGGTTTGAAGCTCGTTGGAGTGACCCATTTTAAAGCATTGCTCAGTTTGGCCCTGATTCAGGAAAGTATGCAATTAACTTTAAGCTCCTGCTTAAATCCCACTGAAATCAGTGGGAATGAGGCACGTGCTTAAGTGCTTTGTTTACAAAGGATGGACTTAAGCTCATGCTTAACTTTAAATGGTCTGCTGAATTGCAATTCTTATCATTTAAACATTTTCTCTCCTTTGTAGTGAGTGCAGAGCAAAAGAGAAGGGGTTATACAACATCTTTGATTCATCAGCTCACTGAATCATTTGAACTTTGGACATAGGGCTCTAGGCCATTAATACCAAAGTAAGACAACTCCATGCACAGAAGCTGCATGTTATTACCTGGCATTGGCCATTGTCAGAAGACAGGATACTGGGCTAGATGGCCCATTGATCTGACTCAACATGGCTATTCTCATGTTCTTGTGTACTATGTGTTGCATTAATTTAACTGGGTGTGAAATTGTTTTCTGCTAATCTAAAAGCATGAAACCAGTACTACAAAATAGCAAAACAATAGAAAATAACCTACAAAACTGATACTTTCTAGCAGCAGACTGTTATTAAGAGAGTAAAAAGACCTATTCATGATATATCTATGAAGGAAATTCTCCTTTGCTGTCTCTCATTTTGTTCACAGCTATGTCTTATTTGCAAAGATAAACTTAGTTAATTGCATGAAGTTGTCAAAATGTCAAAACTGGAACAATTGATTCAAAGGAAATGTGGGTAAAGGAAGGTATGGTTGCTGCATCTGCAAGCATATTCTTTCCTTTCAGATATTATCTCAAAATGTGACATTGTCTGTTCTGACTCATTGTATTGTACAAACTCATGGGCTAACAAATTGCACATGGAATCTGGATTAATGAATCAGACAGGTCTCTGCCCTGAGACTTTTCAGGGAATTAAAATGTTTTGCAACTGCCTACTTTTGTACTAAGACCTTCTAGTGAACTAAGATTCTCCTTCCTATGTATTATATTGATATAATGCTTTGTAATTAAAATTATTACACAACAGCTATCAAATTAAAAATATAATTGTATAAATATTCCTAAGAAGGTAAGGAAGCCATAAAACTGTAAATAAAGCAAACTCCACCAAAGAGCAATAAAACCAGGACCTTTTCCTATGTAAAACATGATGGCAGAAATCCTGACCCTTTTGAATACAGTAGGAGTTTTGCCATTGACTTAGTTGAGGCCAGGATTTCACCCAGTGACATATCTGTCCTGTGTTCCAATGAAAGGTCTATTTATTTTTAAATTATTAACTTAAAATGACCTTAAAATCAACCTGAAAGCAGGTAATACCTAAAATTTTAAAAATAACCATTTTTATTAATGTTACTGTAACTGAGTGTTTTGCCCCTTAAGGGCTGGGGCTAGCCAACCTGATTATAGAATGAGGCAAACCAAAAAGTGAGGCACACCTATAAAGTGGAGCAGATGGTTGCACTGAGAGGGGAAAAGCTCAGGAGTCAGTGATAGAGTCAACAATGAGTGCGGAAAGGAGGATGTCCCAGGCATGGAGACTTGGGAGAGACCCTGATTAAGTAGGGAAGGCACAGAAAAATTCCCCAGGCAAGGAGGCCTAGGAGAAGGCAGAGAAATCTTGTGTTGTGTAGACTTATGAATGGACTTTGCAAATGAAACTCAAAATCCCAGTTTATTTTATATTAATAAACCCTGTCTCAAGAAGAGTTATTTTTGACCAAGAAAAAGCCTGGGTGAAATTTTATTTGAACAGTCCAAGAGGGGACATTAAGCTGTCTGTAGTGTGACTCTAGTCCCTGAGGGAATTCATGGCCCACTCCAGTTATGTATGTTATCTCAGGAGTATTTTCCTCATACTGTTTAATTCTTCACTGTGTGTTTTTGAATCCTACAAATAATGACCTCAAGAAGGCAGTGGGTCCCACTTGTGTAATTATGTTTCAGAGTCACATGCTGTTTTCCAATTAATCCTAAAGCCTCTTCTAAGGCCAGTTAGAACATTCCTAAGCAGTTCATTAACCTGAAATAAGTAAAGAAGTTGAAGCATTGTGAAAGTGTTAAAATGAGAGGTTTATGTTTCTAACTATAAAATGTTTCAGATTTAAACCAAACATTTCTTAAGGGTTTAAAGTCTTCCTGCAGAAGATACTTTTAATAACTGCTTTAGTGTGTCTTTGACAGCTCTATGCCTCATGCTTTCTAAAAAGCATATACTTACAACAACAACAACAACAACAAACCCAAAACCCAAACCCATCAGGCTGGGTGTTCTGTGTTCTTTTGTCTAGCTCAGAAATAGTTCTTTTCACTGTTCAAATTGTGGCAACAGTGAAAGCAAATTATTCAAGATAAGTTCGATTTTGGATGGGAGGAGGCCGCATGTTCCATCTGTGTGCCCACCTATGGCATCTGTGTAACATTTGTACTCTGCAAAGGTTTTTGTTTTCTCCTCTAAGGGCTAGATTGTGGCTCTTGCTATACACTTGTGCAGAGGCATGAGCGGGAATAAAATCTACTCTTGTTACCCTGAGTAGCCATGTTAGTCAAGCCCAGATAGAAACTCTGAGTGCAGAGAATAAGGCAAATTTGGGCAAATGAGCGTGAGGGGCAGGAGATAGCAGGGAGTGAGCACAGCCAGGGCTCTACTCTTGATATGCTGGTCAGCAAAGCTGGGCAGAATCAAGGAGGAAGTAAATTGCACCTTGAAAAGAGGGGAAGTAATTTACTCCCTCACCTCCTCTGGAGCAAGAGGGGAGCCCAGGGTGCAATTGTATCTATCTGCTTCCTGACCAGAACAGGGAGTAGTGGATGCACTGTGCCTGCTTACCTCTATGCACCTGGACCTAGTGCAAGCAGGCTGTACAGGGATACAGAGTGATCTTACTCTGTTTTATGTCCCTGCATGGCTGTGCTGCCTGGGCCATGATCTGACCTACTACTGCAATTAATGGGCTGCTCACAAAGCAAGGTATGTACTTCTCAATGTAAGGATGGCCGAATCTTAGAAATGACTAACACTCTTTTTAGAATATGTTCATAGTTAATTGCTGTTCATCGTAGTCTATTTCACAAATCATTAGCTCTTCAAATGAAAAAAGCAACAGAGGGTCCTGTGGCACCTTTAAGACTAACAGAAGTATTGGGAGCATAAGCTTTCGTGGGTAAGAACCTCACTTCTTCAGATGCAAGTAACTGAAATTTCCAGAGGCAGGTATAAATCAGTATGGAGATAATGAGGTTAGTTCAATCAGGGAGGGTGAGGTGCTCTGCTAGCAGCTGAGGTGTGAACACCAAGGGAGGAGAAACTGCTTCTGTAGTTGGCTAGCCATTCACAGTCTTTGTTTAATCCTGATCTGATGGTGTCAAATTTGCAAATGAACTGGAACCCACAAAAGCTTATGCTCCCAATACTTCTGTTAGTCTTAAAGGTGCCACAGGACCCTCTGTTGCTTTTTACAGATTCAGACTAACACAGCTACCCCTCTGATACTCAAATGAAAAAGTTTCTCCAAGACTCCATTAATGCCTTGATCTTTTATAGCTTTAAATCCCACATTCCATGCCCATTACAATCTCCCCTCCCCCTCTTTGTAGTGATTCAGTCTGACAATACTTTACCTTTTATTTAAGGTATCAAATTGGAATCTGTACTTGATAGTGCTTTACAGCTACGCACTGCTCCATAACATATGATATTTTTACTTAGATTCTTCTCTTTTTTCTTGTGAAGTGTTTGAAACTTCCACTGGTGTTTCCTTCCCCACCATCTTTCATCCCTTTCATAATTCTGGAATGCAAACTGTCTGTTCCTAGAGCTTATTCTAGTTTTTGTTGTTTAATTACTTACCTGTACCTCCATTTCATCAGCTTTTCATTTTCTATCCTGGGGAAAACATAGAAGTTTCTGGCAAGTTTCTCATTCTCCTTAATCATTTTCTTACATTCTTTTACCTTAGATTTATATAGATATCTTCTCTTATAGCAGTGTAGCTATTGATTTACGTCTTGCTTGCACTTGTCTATTTTGTTGTTTTCTGATCATTCCATTTCTATTTACTTTCCACGTGTATAAGTGTTTGTGGTATTTTCTGTCATGTGCTTTTTTTTGTCCTTCCTGTCTATTTCAGTTTTCACAGTTTGTTTTCTGCCCTTCCAGCAATGCCTGCATTTCCCCCAAATCAGTTTTACAAGAGTGCCATTTAACCAAACCTATTAAGCATTCCCAAAGGGGACATGTGGATATCTTAGGTAATGCCCTGCTTACAAAAGCAAGGAAAACAAGTTAGTACAAGAAGGTTCCTTGCAGGTTGGTAATGGTCAATTATTGCTGTTTGTTGTTTTTAACCATTGGTGTTAGAAGGGACTAAAGGAAATGTAGTGACTGAAGGATCACCTTCCCTCTCCCCCCAAATGGGAGAGAAACAGGGAGAATTCAGTGTAGAGAGTTTAATAGGAAGCAGGAAAAAATGTCTGAAGACTAAGAGGGACGGGTAGCGGGGTTGAGGGGGAAAGTAGGTTGACAGAAAGGCATGATAAAGCCTGCAGCATATCCATTGCAGGCCAAGGCCATCCAGACCTGCTCTGACGTGAGAGTGCTCTTTGCCACACCCAGCTCCCTGGCAGAGTGGCTTCATTGGATTTGGGCTACCAAGTATTACCCGGGCTGCTACTGCCCTCAGAGCTCTCTGGAGGAAGACTGCTGACAATATGAAACAGCCCAAAGCTGAATTAGCTCTTCTCACTAAGCAATGTGGGTCTGCTGGGAAGGCAGTGTGTTGCCAGCCCTCCACATGGACTATCCAATTTCCATTTCCTCCCCTACCTGGACCCTAGACTCATGCACCATCCTCCACAGAGTCTTAAGGAAAGGAGACTGTACCACAGGGTCAGCTAAGACCCTTGTCCATGTAAGAGGGAAAAGATCCCTGCCTGTAAGGCCCTCTCCATATGTTGATCTTGGGGGGATGATTTGCTCCCCAGCTGGTGTCTCAGGGATTGCACAAGCAACTGCTGCTTTGAGCAGTGGGAGACTCCTGGATCAAATGGCCCAATTCTATAAATCCTTCACAGATATTAGCAGGATGGCTGATGGGTGTGCAGAATGTATAATGCAACAGTTGCTCAAGGAAAGCTTTCTGAAACATCTCAAACAGAGATGGATAACATAATAAACACTGTGCCGTTCCAAGTGTTGTGAAACTCAAAATATTTTGATGGTTTGTAAAACTAGTGCCCAGTAGCGCTAACCCTTGCTCATATGAGCAACTTTTGATAATACAAATTATTAGTTAAATTTTTAGTTAAAGGAGCCTTTTGCTACATAGTAGGGACAGAAGAATATGTTCTTACTATTAGGCTGGCACACATGGATGTTCTCCGCTGTATCTCCTATTTGTTTCTTGTTAGAAATTCTTTCTCTCCTACTCCACTCTTCTTAGTTTAATTTAATTTTTCTACTCTATTTTTTGCTCTGTGATCTCTGTTCCATTAGCTGTTCACCTTCCTTCCTTGTCTGTTTCAGTCTCTCTACATCATAACTAATTATTATTTTGAACTTACTGAAGAATGAGGACATGGACATATTTTAAGGAGTCGATGGGGCAGGGTGCGTTCAGTTCTATTACACAGAAATTACCTATGCTCCATGTTTGATCAGAAAGTAAAATAAAGTTCTTGAAAATGAATGAAGACCAAGAGTACCCCACTAGTATTTTATGTACATCTCAGGTAAGTTTTATTCAGAAATGGGTGTCTAAAGTTAGGAGTCTAAACATGTTCAGTACTTTTGAAAAACAAAGCCATTTATTTAGGTGCCTAAGTATGGGGACTTTAGACACACATGACTGAAAATCTTGGCCCTAAATTTTAGATTTATATTGTTACCTCTTGTGACCCAAGCAGTTAGCTAATATTTGGGGCCTTGCAGGTTTCTCTTAGGACAGGGATCGGCATCCTTCGGCATGTGGCCCATCAGGGTAATCCGCTGGCAGGCCGTGAGACATTTTGTTTATGTTGACTGTCTGCAGGCATGGCCCCCCGCAACTCTCAGTGGCCACGGTTCGCTGTTCCCGGCCAATGGGAGCTGTGGGAAGCAGCAGCCAGCACGTCCCTGTGGCCCACACCGCTTCCTGCAGCTTTCATTGGCTGGGAACGGTGAACTGCGGCCACAGGGAGCTGTGGGGGGCCATGCCTGCAGACAGTTAACATAAACAAAATGTCTCGCGGCCTGCCAGCGGATTACCCTGATGGGCCGCATGCCAAAGGATGCCAAGCCCTGTCCTAAGAGAAACCTGCAAGGCCCCAAATATTAGCTAACTGCCAGTGGATTACTCTGATGGGCCACGTGCTGAAGGTTGCTGACCCCTGCCTGAGGAGGAGAAATTGATGATGATGCCAGCTATTTCTTTGATGCAACCCTGTTTATTTACAAAATATACAAAGTCCTGTTTGCCTGAACAAAGTAGGAAACAAACAGGAGACAGTTTCAAGCACCTTTCCAGCCAACATGTTACCCAAAAACTCTCTCTCTCTCTGTCTCTCAGCTTTCCTCAGGATCACACTGTAAGTGCTTCTTTGAGGTTTCTTTTCTGCCTGCTTTGTGGGCTTCTGCAATGTTTCTGCTGCTTCTGTCATGCACACATACAACTCCGTCCAACATTACACAGCCCTCTGGCATTAGTATTCAGCTCCCAGAAAAACACTTCCACCACCATAGCTAAGCTACAGACCGGTGTTGCATATGGCCTGTGTTTTAGGCAGTGGCTTCTATAGTTTTAGCTATCTAATCTATAAAGGAGCTTAACTGCTTTTTACATTTATTTTGAGTGAAGGACAGCTGTTATGCCCAGCAGCTTCAGTGAGGTTTCATCCAACCACCAGTATCACAATATTTTCAGATTGAAATAACGCATTTTCTGGTGGTTTTATTTTGAATGGAAGCACTGCAGTTCATGCAGGTATTCTGGAAGGACAAGATGACTATTAATCTTTGGA
The DNA here is from genome assembly GCF_013100865.1 of Trachemys scripta elegans. Taxonomy (NCBI): domain Eukaryota; kingdom Metazoa; phylum Chordata; order Testudines; family Emydidae; genus Trachemys; species Trachemys scripta. The sequence continues at coordinate 222,895,318 of NC_048298.1, read as the reverse complement.
CACTTTCTTTTCTTACGTGAACAAACCCTAGACTTAGTAATGTCCCAAACCACACATTCAGCTGTGCAGCTTCCGCTAGCATTAATGAGGAGTGACAGGTATAAAACTCTCACACACCCAGACATGAGGTTACTCCTATGAATTTCATATGCTTTTCCCAAACTGGAAGGTAACCATTCAATAACCTCTATTTCATATGCATTGTGGACAGTATTATTGGGATGTTTTATGTTCATCACATTTTTCAATTATTTTCAAAATATTAAGATATTATTTATTTATAAATATTATTTATTTGCCCTTTGAAAAATGTAGCTGGTGTTTTTCACAGGGCATGATATACCTTGTAATTTATCTAGCCTGTGACAAACAATCACCTGTCCATTAATACAGGTTTACATGGTTATAATAATTATACTTACTATCTAATCTGAACCATAACCATATAATGTCCATTCTAATTACTCTGTAATCCTCAATTTATAGATAAGAGACATATTTAATTTCAGTAGGATGTGCTCATGTTATCAATCTTACTTTACATGTTTGTACAGTGCTGTTATAGATTTTTCTCATTTAATTGGTTTTCTGTTGATGTTCTAGAAATTTTTGTGTGTTAATAAAATATATTTTTAATGTTTACATATTTAGGTCATGGTCTAAATGAGATCTAACATACACCTCCAACGTGCATTGTGGTCAAACCAGGTCAAATGCGGGTCACTGCAACAGTTCGACTTCTGTTTTCTCCAAAAGGCAACCAGGCAGGTTCTGATGCTTTCATATATAAGTAGACATTAATGTGAAATAGATACAGTGCTCTTGTCTCGTTTAAATCTGGAATAAAATCCTGGCCCCACTGAAGTCACAGGCAAAGTTTTCAGTGGGGATTTCACTCTTTGTATCTGCTAGAAATGAGTGTAGGTTAGAGGCTTCAGTGGAGTTTCATGGTATGAAACAGACATAACATAGGGAATCTAACTGATGCCAGAGGCTTGGTTACACACACAGTGGGCCCAGGAATGGTACAGTACAAAGAGTGAGTTTTACACCTCCTTCCCCCTAATCTGTGGTCTGTGTTGTGTGCTGTTCAGCTAGATCACAGGATCTTGCCCAAGATGTGTAGCTATCCAATGTTGGCTGAATAAATGAATCCCTCTTCACCATTTATGTTGTTATATGAGTACACGTAGACAGTAACAATTTAAAATAATTATTTCCAGTCAGGACTTATCCTAAAGCAATGGAGACCAGCACTGTCATCTTATTTAATAAAAGGACAAAGTAGCCCAAAAGCTGGCTAACAAAAGGTCAGAGCTGTCACATGTCTACCCTCAGAAGTTTTCACTGTCCTGGGATGAAATATAATCCATTCTCATGATTTACCAAGATACTATATTCAATTCCCCTAAGATGACTTAAAAGGTACTCCTGTAACAAAGGCACAAAGCTATGAGTTTGAACACTTCTCATAGGAAAAACTGATTAAACAAAACCTATGACAAAAATTGCACTTCCCAATGGAAAGCAAGATTGTAAAAACTAATACAACACAACAAACTGGAGTTTTGTTTCTAATTGCTCTTAGAAAATTATGTTCTACACTCAGGCAATCTTTATGTCAATAGCAATATATTGATATGCTATCATTGTGTCTGATGTTGTCTGTGATCTCCTGGGCAAGATGCCTACCTAATGCAGGTCTGCCATCAATTTGTGATTCTGAAGAATAGATTGTTTGTGGTCCTTTAAACTTTAATACATGCTATTGTGCTTTAAAAAACAACAGTATGAATAGAAGAAGTAGATCTGATAAGGAACCATGGTTCTGGGGGAGAACAGGGACTGGCTCCCCAAAGACAGGGATACAACAGCAGGGGAGCTGGAAGGTGTAAATTCCAGCTAGAAGAGAGACACCCTCACCAGATTTGATTGAGCTAGCAGGCTAAAAATTGCAGTGTCTCTACAGTGGCATGAAAGGCCTAAGGGGCTTGCTGTACCAAGTACGATCCCATCTGAGGCCAGAGGTACATACCAGGGTGGCTAGCTCCTCCTGCTATTTGTGGCATCATCACTTCTTTCTATTTTTAGTGTACTAGCTCAATCAGTGTTTATACAGCTATGTCTCCTCAAGCTGGAATCTACATCTTCCAGTGGTAGTGTAGAACTTAGAATCTGTTGTGCCTAGTGGCACATGAGGCAACCTGTTTTTCTTCTTTGAGTGATGTCCCTGTGGGTACTCCACTCCAGGTGATGGTGCATCCCTGCACCTTCACTTGGAGAGTTTTGCAGTAGTGCCCGTCCAGGTCGCGCGATCTTGGCACCTGCCTTGCACGCCATTGGCGCTTGAAGTATTGCGCATGTGACCCAGAGCCCTCAGTTCCTTCTCTACCATCCCCTGCCTGAGAGATTAAATAGGCTAGCACAGGGGTCGGCAACCTTTGGCACGCGACTTGCCAGGGTAAGCACCCTGGCGGGCCAGGCCGGTTTGTTTACCTGCCATGTCCACAGGTTTGGCCAATCGTGGCTCCCACTGGTTGCGGTTCACCGTTTCAGGCCAATGGGGGCTGTGGGAAGCAGCGCGGGCCAAGGGATGTGCTGGCCTCCACACCTACCACGGTGGATGACTTTGCTAATTTCCAGGATTTGTTCAAAAGGGTGGCTACAGAGCTCAAAATTGCCCTGGAATAGGTGCCAGAAACTCAACATGAGTTAACTGACATCTTACAAGCATCCTTTTCATCAAAGATAGTTCCATTAATTGGTAGTGCTATCATGGAACCTGCAAGAACAGTGTGGCAAACTCCAGCTACAATCTCACCAACTTGCAAAAGAGCAGACCGTAAATATTATGTCCCCTCAAAGGGTTCAGAATTTCCATTTCGCACCCAACACCCAACTCGCTGATGGTTGAGGCAGCCAACCAAAGAGGTAAACAGCAATATTTCCAATCCATCTCAGCTGATAGGGACAGCAAAACGTTGGATCTCTTTGGCTCCAATTTAGAGTGTCAAATTATGTGGCAAAAAGTAACAGAGGGTCTTGTGGCACCTTTTAAGACTAACAGACATATTGCGAGCATAAGCTTTCGTGGGTAAGAACCTCACTTCTTCAGATGCAAGTAATGGAAATCTCCAGAGGCAGGTATAAATCAGTATGGAGATAACGAGAGACCCTCTGTTATGTTTTACAGATTCAGACTAACACGGCTACCCCTCTGATACTTGACACCATGCAAATTATGTGGCGTTATTCGCCAAATATGATCATAGAAATTATGGTAAATTTATGGATTTTATTAACAATATTCCTGATAAAAAGAAACAGCAATTTAAGTCTTTGATTTCTGAAGGACAGATGATAGCACGAACTGCATTACAAGCCTCCCTTGACGCAGTTGATACTGCAGCCAGGTCTACCGCTACAGCAGTTGTCATGCAGTGAGCCTCTTGGTATAACTCCACAACTTTTCCTAAAGAGATCCAGAATACAGTGGAAGATCTCCCCTTTGATGGCGAGAAGTTGTTTGCAGCCAGAACCAATGAGGTGCTGCATACCATGAAAGATTCTCGAGCCACGCTCCAATCCCTTGGGATCCACACACCTGCCACGAGAAGAACACAATCTAGATATCAACCATATCAGAGGAAGAGATACCCCCTTACTCTCAACAACACCAGAGCCCCTATAAGCAGCAACAGCATCAGAGACAACAGCCAAAACAGCGACATCCTCCACCATCGTCAGTGCCTCAGCCACCTCCCTCTAAGAAGCAAATTTGAAGGCTTGGTCGAGGGTCTAGAATACTTATCCCAGGCTCTAGCGTGTTCAACAACCACTTAGCTATTTACAGACTGTACTGAAGTTAAGCTGACTGGTCTATAATTCCCTGAGCTGTCCTTATTCACTTTTTTATAGATTGGAACTATATTTGTCCTTTTCCATTTGTCTGGGATCTCTTCTGTCCTCATGAGTTGTCAAAGATCATCACTAATGGCTGAATAAATCTCAGTCCCTTAAGTATTCTAGGACATATTTCATCAGGCCCTGCTGAATTGAAGACATCTAGCTCATTTAAGTAATTCTTAAATTGTGCTTTCTCTATTTTAGCTTCAGGTCCTACCCCATTTATACTGATGTTCACTACGTGACTTGTCTGATCACTGATGATCTTTTTGATGAAAACAAACACAAAAGGCATTTAACACCTCGGCCATTGCCGAGGGCCTACCCTGTTTTTGGTATTCCTATTGCTTTTAACTTATTTGTAAAATGGTTTCTTGTTACCCTTTATGTCCCTGGATAGTTTAATCTTGTTTTGTGCCTTAGACTTTCTAACTTTGTCCCGACTTGCTTGTGTCTTTTTAAAAAAAATATATTCTTCCTTCATAATTTGGCCTAATTTCCATTTTTTATGTGACTCTCTTTTTTGTTTGTTTGTTTTAGTTTCAGGTCATTGAAGATTTCCTAGTTAAGTCATGGTGGTCTCGTACCATACTTCCTATGGATTGAGAGAGTTTGCTCATGCCCTTAATGTCTCTTTAAAAAACTGCCAACTCTCTTGATCAAATTTAGAACAGCTTCTCTCCTAGTCGCTTTCCCCACTTTCTGTAATAAAAAGTTGTCTCCAGTGCATTCCGCGAATTTGTTGGATAATCTGTGTCCTGCTGTATTATTTTCCCAGCAGATGTTGGGGTAGTTGAATCCCCCATCACCACCAACTCCTGTGCTTTGGATGGCTTTGTTAGTTTATAAAATGCCTTATCCAAAACTTCTTCCTGGTTAGATGATCTATAGTAGACCTCTACCATGACATCATCTTTGGTTTTTTTTAATCCCTTTTATCCTTACCCCGGGACTTTAAACAGGTCTGCCTCTCATTTCTATCTCAACATCAATGCAATTGTATACATCTTTGATATACAACACATTTCCTTTCTTTTTTCCCCTGCCTGTCCATCCTGAATAAACAGTACCCTTTTATATCAATATTTCATTTATGTGAATTATCCCACCAAATCTCTGTGATGCTAATTAGGTCATAATTGTTATGATTCACTCTTATTTCTAGTTCTTCTTGTTTATTCCCCATACTTCTTGCATTAGTGTACAAACAAGATGTTCATTAGATTTCCCTTGTTTATTCCCTCTTGTGTCTGCTTTGTTCCCCCTAGATTTTGACCTTCACCCAGACCTCCATGTTCTGGATTTACCTGTGGACTTTTGTTTCCTGCTAAGCCTAGTTTAAAGCCCACCTTGCTAGGTTAGCCAGTCTGTATACAAAGATGTTCTTCCCCTTCTTTAATAGGTGGACCTCATCTGATCTCAGCAGTCCTTCTCGGAACAGCATCTGTCAATTTAAGTGTTAGTGATTCTAGCTGGTTGAATACAGTTTGGAAAACAGTCTCTTGAACAGGCTGTCTCTCCTTCCTCTGTGGTTAAAATTGAAACACTGAGACTGTACCATGAAACAATTGATTGAGAATTGGGATGTCAGTTGTTTAAATATTAAAAAAAAAGTTTTTTAGAATGCCCTCTCCTAAATGCTGCCTCAGTTTCTTTTGCATTATTTCCCATCCATTCTCTTTTAGCTGATCTTTTAACTTTCTTGTCTTTGTCTTTACAGAATAGTCTTTTACTGCTGTCTCATTTTTGCTGAACTCCCCTCTTTAATTCTTTCCTCTTTTTCAACAAGCTTCCATGCACTTGGCTGGAGCCATTCTTCTTTCTTAGGTCTTCTCACCTCCATTGTATTCCTGGCTGCATCTATATGTGCTTCTTTGAAAAACTGCCATTGTTCTCCTATGTGTCTTCCACCAGTATCTTTGACTCTTCTGATCTGTTGCTATGTTTCAGCTTGAAATGCACCATGACTACTGGATTTACTAACTTTCTAGTATTGGACATATCCTGTGCCTTGTGTAGTGTTGCATTCTTTAATTTTATTTTGATTGTCCCAATAACAAGATGGTGGTCACTTTTGACATCTGCACTCATATATATTATGGCTTCCAATAATGATCTTCTTCAGCACCAGCAATTGGCATCATGATCAAGCTGTTCTGGGGGTGAAACCATCCTTTGATCTCCATGTCAGTTTTTGTCTTTCCTTGTGTAGAAATAGCAGACCACCAATACAATATAGATATGCCCATGAACAAGTAGCCAGGAAGAGGATGGGAGGAGATGAAGTAGAAGGGAGCCTGAATGTGGGTAGTTGAGAATGAGACTGGGACAAAAAGCTAGGACTAAAGAATAGACATGACAGGGATAGTTTGAAGGGGTTGGGACAGAAGGGTCTATGATTTCTAGAGCAAATTCCCCTCCAGAGTCTGGAATGGAACACAAGATTAATGAGTCTCACCATTCTTTAGCTGTCAGCAAATATCTGTGATGCCCACTGACAAAATGTGTCTCACCTCCCTCTAGTCCTGGTTCACATGGAGGATGACAACCAACTATTGTTATCAGTTACTCTGTTAGCTCAAGTGTCAGAGATCTGGATGTGGAACTAAAGATTCCAGCCCCGCTGATGACCCATGTGGGTGTCAGATGTTAGAATTTCTGTTTTTTTTTTCAGTTTGCTTTTTAGATAAACCTGAGAAATCTCTCTCTCTCTCACACACACACACACACCCTGTGCCTCTGCATTTCCTAACTTTGAGAGATTGACTTTGCAACCACACTGTTCTTTTAATGGTGTGTGTGTGTGTAATATACATTCTATATTCTTTGTTGACTTTGGGTTTAAGTTCTCCCAGACATGGTCTGGGGAGGTATGAATGGGATTGGGCATGTGTCTCATCAGTTATACTAGTTTTTTGTATATTTTGAATATCAAAATTCACTTTTCAAAATTCATTCTCTAATCCCGTTTTTACCATATCTTGGTTCATAAATCCCAGTTCTCCTAGCAGTTTCACGCATGTATTTTTCATCCTTTTATGATTATATCTACAAGCATCCCTTGATCCGTGGCATAGTGGCTCTAGACAGTTTTCATCTGTATGATATATTTTCTGTTCTCTCAGCTTTTCCATTTTCTTTATAAAGTGCATGGACTCTTGGGTATTCTGAAATGAGAACATTTTTTCTCTAAATGCTAAATAGTGTTGGCTCCCCCCTCCCTTTTCCCTCATTCCAAAACACTCTACAGTTAAGCTCTTTCAAGAAAGCCATAAATGCTTGTCTGGCAGAGTCATCTTGTCTCATTGCCTGATATATATTGATCTTTACTGCTTTCTTTGCTGCTGTCCCATTTGCTGAGAGCATTTGTATTGGTTACCTTTCAGAATATGAATCTTAAATATCTTTACTGCAACCAGGATAACAGTGGAAAGTTTTTTCCCCCATAAACGTTTAATGAATTCTAAGCAAGTTTCGATTTAGCTGTGCTCACCAGCCTTTGTATCTTCTTGATACCAGACATTTATGGGAGTGAGAATTTGGCCATCTGAATATTTGCAAAAAGGGAATTTCAGACCCTTAGTCAAAATGTATTTAATGAAGAAATGAAAGAATTTGGGGTGAAATTGGAAGCAGTGCAGTTGCCATCTTAGAAGTGTGCTTGCAATGTTTGTAAGGTAGGGTAGATGAGAGGGAGAGAATGGAGGAGGAATGAAAGGGCAGAAGAGAAAGAGAAGATCAGGAGAGAAGAGGAAGGAAGACCTTGCAGCACTCCCTTCTCCCCATTTGGAAGGCTCAAGAAATTGCAGGGGGTAAGAACTCTGCCACCTGTGACCTCCTGTGAGAGGCAAGTGAGCTGAGGTATTCATAAAGATGGGATGGACACCTTGGCACTCTGGGATCATCTGTAGTTCCATTGTAGGGCCTAGCTTCAGGCCCTAATAACATAAGCTGTTTCTCATCAGATGGTTTTGGTGTCATGCCCAGGAGATCAATATCTGCTCAAGGCACAGGGACAGCAAGAGAGAGGGCAGCTAGTGGGCTTGTGGAATGAAGAATTCACCTTCTGTAGCGTGGGAATGCCTACTTTTCTTTTCCTGAAGGCTCTCAGGAGATGACCTCCTTCCAAGGCTTGCTGTGGAGGAAATCAGGCCTGGGCCCAGGCGCAAAGAATGAAGGCTGTGGTCAATGAAAAGCAGACCCTGGAAAAAGAGAACTGGACTTTGGAGGGGATGTAAGGATAACCTCTCTCAGGGGGCTTCCTCCTCCTCTGTTAGCAAACCTCTTGTCCTCTTGGAGTGCTGCTGCCACACTGCAATAGCTATCGCCTCAAGAACCTGCTCCTTCAAGAAGCATTCCCATTCCCTCATCTAGTGTGCCCAGGTATTAAGCCATTTCCTCCAACTCTTCTGTTGCAGGATTGCAAAGGAAGTGCCACTCAGTGTGAATAAGGATTACAGAACCACATCCAAAGTTGCCAATGTTCAAAATACAGTGAAGTTTCACACTACAGGTCAAACATACTGCAAAATATGAATGTATAAAAAATAAGGATGATACATAAATTTTCAGAAGAAAATAGCCCAAAGCAGTACCGAAAACCAAGTGGTTGAAGCTCAGTGAAGTTAGCAGGGGTCCAAAAAGTAAGTGTGGGGGAAGATCTCTTTAGAAGGGTTAAGAGAAAATACAAATCAATGATGGAATCGTATTGCAAGCAAAATTCTAGAATGTACAAATAGCCTGCTTGGTTGAACAAAAGCAAGAGTCCGGTGGTGGAACGAAAAAGTTTGTGAGGGTGTGAAGGAAAAGAAAAACCTTGGACAAGTGACATTCCAGTTACAGAATTTTCAGGAATATAAAAAAAAGCCAAAAGATAGCAGCTGCCCCTTCTTTCTTTGCTAAGGATAAAGCCATGGAAGGCTTATATATCCGTCTTGAAGGGAAAGAGGGTGATAAAAAATATATAAACTGGCAAAGACCCGTGATTAGAGAACTAAAGACATTGGTGAGTAATTAAAGATGGAAGTGGAAAACGTTAATCCACAAGAACCAGATTAAGGAATAGTGGAAAAGCTATTCTGAAAGGTTTATGAATAAAGACAATTTAAGAGAACCATGCTGTACACTGAAACCAAACCAGTGTTTTGATGGTACCAGTCCTAGAAGAATCATAGAATATTAGGGTTGGAAGAGACCTCAGGAGGTCATCTAGTCCAATCTCTGCTCAAAGCAGGACCAACGCCAATAAATCATCCCAGCCTGGGCTTTGTCAAGCCGGGCCTTAAAAACCTCTAAGGATGGAGATTCCACCACCTTCCTAAGTAACCCATTCCAGTGCTTCACCACCCTCCTAGTGAAATAGTGTTTCCTAATATCCAGCCTAGACCTCCCACACTGCAACTTGAGACCATTGGTTCTTGTTCTGCCATCTGCCACCACTGAGAACAGCCTAGTTCCATCCTCTTTGAAATCCGCCTTCGGGTAGTTGAAGGCTGCTATCAAATCCCCCCTCACTCTTCTCTTCTGCAGACTAAAAAAAACCCAGTTCCCTCAGCCTCTCCTCATAAGTCATGTGCCCCAGCCCCCTAATCATTTTTGTTGCCCTCCACTGGACTCTCTCCAATTTGTCCACATCCCTTCTGTAGTGGGGGAGCAAAACTGGATGCAATACTCCAGGTGTGGCCTTACCAGTGCCAAATAGAGGGGAATAATCGCTTCTCTCGATCTGCAGGCAATGCTCCTATTAATACAGCCCAATATGCCGTTGGCCTTCTTGGCAACAAGGGCACACTGCTGACTCATATCCAGCTTCTCGTCCACTGCAATCCCCAGGTCCTTTTCTGCAGAACTGCTGCTTAGCAAGTCAGTCCCTAGCCGGTAGCGGTGCATGGGATTCTTCCTTCCTAAGTGCAGGACTCTGCACTTGTCCTTGTTGAACCTCATCAGATTTCTTTTGGCCCAATCCTTGGATTCCTTGAGGATCTCCTCCACGATTTTTCCAGGGACTGAAGTGAGGCTGACCGGTCTGTTCTTCCCTGGGTTCTTTTTCTTCCCTTTTTAAAATATGGGCACTATATTTGCCTTTTTCCAATCGTCAGGGACCTCCCTGCAGGAGCAAGGGATTTGGGCACCCAGAAAGACAAGAGAGGTCAGTTGGGTTTTCAGCACCCAGGAGGCAGTCTGAGACTTTTGATACTGGGAAGGGGATGCATCTCCTTATTCCCTTCCTTTTTTGGGTGAGGCAGGGGGTGACTTTAAATCTGTGGGGAAAAGAGTTGAATTTCTTGCTTCCTATCTCAGCCACCCTTGACAATAACTAGTTGGCCTGCTGCACCCTATCCCAACAGATGCAACCACATCTGGAGATTGTGGAAGTTTCTGCTAAAATGATCAGTAGTGAAATAGTTAATGGTGACATTTAAATTACACTGCTCTACAGCCAAAATGCTTCTGAAATAAATGTAGTCAAACTTTACTAATTCTGGGTCACTAAGAACGAAAACGATGCTTAAAATTGTTGATTGGCTCTAGTTTTCAAGATATGATATTAGGTCAGTATATACGACCCTTGACCTGGGAATGGCGGAGGATAAGTGAGTTATAAAGGAAAGGGATCTCAATTTAAATCAGAAATGACTAAAATACATCTTTGACTGGATCTATGAATAAATCTATGACTGGGTTCGGACAGTACTTGCCTATTAGGCAAAACAATGAATGATGCAATCTGAAGCCGGTATTGCATCATACATGATATGAATCGTATCATGTTATTCCTAGAAGTCATAACGAAGCTTACATCACTCTACTGAACAAATTGCCCTATATCAGCTCTAGAAATCATACAGTGTCGTGCTCTCTTATTTGTCAGTGTTTGATTTTGCAAAGGGACACATTTCTGTTTAGCCAAAATGAGCAGAGATGCCTCGTACTTATGTGAACAGTGCAGATAACTTCTGCTATGTTTGTGGTGAATTGACTTTTGCATCACAAAAGTGCAGTATAACCACTATGGTTAAGAAAGCCTATCACCTTTATTTTGGCTGCAAAATTGGAGATCAGAACAAGAGGTGGGCCCCACACATATGCTGCAACACTTGTGCAACAAATCTTCGCCAGTGGTTGAACAGGAAAAGGAAATCTATGCCTTTTGCAGTGCCAATGATTTGGAGAGAGCCAACAGATCATACCAGCAATTGTTACTTCTGCATGGTGCCTCCAGTTAGGAAAGCTGTGTCAAAGAAGAAAAAGTGGTCTGTGCATTATCCAAACATTCCATCAGCTATACGCCCAGTACCCCACGGAGAAGGACTGCTGATTCCTGATGCACCAGAATCATTCTCACTTCAGTCAGACGAGGAAGAGGAAGAGGATGAAACTTCTGGTCCTGAACCATCAATGTCACAGGACCCACATTTTCTCCCATCCTCCTCCTCTGAACCACACCTCATAAACACAAGGTGAACTGAATGACCTTGTCAGGGATTTGGAACTACCCAAGAGTAAGGCAGAGCTGTTGGGCTCCAGACTACAGCAGTGGAATCTCCTGGCAGGTGATGTTAGGGTTTCCATGTTCCGTGACCATCAAAAGGATCTTGTCCCATTCTTCTTCATGGAAGGTGATCTTGTAGCCTGCAACAACATCAATGGTGTGATGGCAGGCCTCAACATCGTTCACGATCCAGATGAGTGGAGACTGTTCATTGATTCATCGAAGACGAGTCTTAAAGCTGTTTTACTGCATAATGGCAATGTTTTGCCATCAATTCCAGTTGGTCATGCAGTCCATATGAAGGAAACCTATGACAACATGAAACAACTTTTGAGGTGCATAAACTATGACCAACATCACTGGCAGCTTTGTGGCGATTTGAAGGTTGTTGCTCTCTTGCTTGGTCTGCAGACTGGATACACAAAGTACTGCTGTTTTCTCTGCGAATGGGATAGTCGTGCAAGAGATTCCCACTACATCAAGAAAGATTGGCCACTCCGACAGTCATTGGAGCCTGGGAGGAAAAGTGTTCAGCATCCACCATTTGTTGACTCAAGGAAGATTTTGTTACCACCCTTACAGATCAAGCTGGGTCTGGTGAAGAACTTTGTCAAGGCCATTGACAAAACACAAGCAGCTTTCAAGTACCTCTGTGGAAAATTTCCAAGGTTAAGTGAAGCTAAGATAAAGGAAGGTGTCTTTGTTGGTCCTCAGATTCATGAACTTCTTCGAGATGATGCATTTGACCATGCACCGCAAGGAAAAGACGGCATGGAAAGCCTTCCAGTTAGTGGCAATAAATTTTCTCGGAAACAACAAGGCAGACAACTACAGGTTGTTGGTGGAAAACCTCCTCAAGGCCTACAAAAGCCTTGGTTGCAACATGTCACTAAAGATACATTTTTTTGCACTCTCATCTAGATTTTTTTTCCACCGAACTGCGGAGCAGTGAGTGACGAGCACGGCGAGCGATTTCACCAGGACATTGCAACAATGAAGAAACGCTATCGGGCAAATGGAGCCCATCAATGCTTGCAGACTATTGCTGGACAATGACAAGAGATGCTCCATTTAATGAATACAAGAGACAAGCCAAGAAGCACCGAGTAGACACTGAATAGGACTAAACTATGTATATAATAGTTTTTTGCCTTTTGTTTCATAATAAATTTTATTTATATAACCCTTTTGCTGATTTTTAAAGTGTTCCATAAACAGGACAGGTGAAATATTATCATGTAAAGCAACCATAAACACATGAAAAGACCTAGGTTTACAATTTATGATTAAAACTCTACTATCTACACAATATACATAGACATAAAATGTACAAACTTAAATATCTTAGAAACAGTACCCGATCAGTTATTTTAATTATCATATTTGAATTCAGCACATCAAAATACAAAATAAATAGCACATTTTATCTCTGAAGCAGACAACTTCTCAAAAATTGTAGACCAGTGTTATCAGACTTCAGAAATAATATCCCACTAAGAGAGATGGGGCAATTTACGGCACTCCAACCTGCTGTCCCATATTGTCTGCAGACTCAGGCAGACGTCACTGCATTGGTTTACACTTCAAAACTGAGTGTATCTTTACAACTGTAAGGGCTAGAGACTTTTCAATATAAGCTTTGACTCTGAAAAACAATTCTGCAGCAATTTAAAAATAGTTTAAGTTGTGTAGCCATTTACCTAGCTTCATAATTCTATTATACACAGGCCCTGGTGACAGGGTTTAGGGATGTACATAGAATATTTTTGGCATTCACTGCCCTTGGCAAGGGTCTGCTGGGTCATAATGACATTAGGCCATTTACAGAGAATTGTTAGCATGCTCCTGGTACTTCTGTACTTTTCAGAGACACTGCATAGTGTTCTGAAAAACGCCTCTCCACCAGAACTGTACTGATGAAACCCAAGGCACTTGGGGGCAATGAAACTTTGAGTACTTGTCAACTGAAAATCAAGCCACTTATATTGAGGTGTCTGCGTGTGGATTTATGTACCTAATGTTAGATGCACAAGCTTGAATTTTGCCCTGCTGGGCCAGATCCACGGCTGTGGCCAAGGAGCACTCTATTCAGCTGGGTAGTTACCTCTGCACTGCCTCCAATCCTGGAGCCCCTATGTGCTAGTCCAGTCCCCTGAAAGCTGCTCTAATGTGCACCAGCTGCCTTTGGCCCCATGGGTCCAGCTGAACAGCTGAGGTCACGAGAATATCAGGGACACAGTCTTTCCTCCCCCCCACACTCCTTGTTCTAATCACAAGGGGCTTCATGACACCCAAGCATCCCCCCTGCATGTCTAGTTATACTATGCTTTAGAACAATTTCATAGTGATGGAGTGGTACAAAGCTTCCTTATTTCTGCCTATTATTCATATTTATTACAGTAGGACCTAGAGGCCCCCAATGCACAAGCTATATATATCAGAGACTCTCCCTGCTCCAAAGAGCTTACAGTCTAGATAGACGAGACAGAGAAAGGTTGGAAGGGCAAGAAAGTCACAGAGAAATGAAGTGCATGTCCAGGATCCCACAACAGGTCAGTGGCAAAACCAGGAATAGAATCCTGGTCTCTTGAGTTCAAATCCAGTGCATTATCCACTAAACCACACTACCTCCCTGTATCTGGCCTGCTGTTTTCTGGATGAGACATAAAACCGAGACCCTGACCACTTGTGGTTATTAAAAATACTCTTGATATGAAGTTATAACTTTACTCCACATAATACAATGCAGAATTATATTACTGTATAAATGGCCTCAGCTATACAACTGGCAAATTACACATAAAATATAATGTAGCTCTTTTTCTCCTCTTCTAATGATACTGCAGCTAAATCACCTTTATTTTAGTCATCTTGGAGTACCTAGAGGATGGCAATTTAGCCATGAGGCCATTCAGTCTCTGGCCTCACTGCTGACAGGAGTACAAAAGATTGCCAACTCAGGAGGTTGTTATGGGATGTGGAGATGTATCCATTAGGAGCTGAACTGAACTGAGACAACCAACTCATTTTACATAGGCCCCTAAAGACTTGTTGGATGGCAATGATTTTCAGGCACAGTTCCCCTGGGCTGGTTCTGACTTGGGGTCTGTATCAATCTGTAGCTATCCATTTGAATAAGGTTGCTTAGTTTGTAGAATGACACACTATTAATTTAAACAATCAATGGAATGTCTTTTTGTACCAGCCTCCCCCCAAAATGTAACATCATGAGATAATGTTTAATAGATAGGGTTTAAAATATTGAGAGAGGACTAAATCCTGTCACTAGATCCACTAGCTGCAAGTGAAAAGGGACAGAGATGTATTAGCTGTTCTGGACTGTAAGCTCTGTGAAATCAGGAACTGTGCTTTACCCTATGTTTGTGGGCATGGTACAAATACAAAACAAAATAGTAATAATACTAGTAATGAATAGGAGGCATTGTGCCTAACTGGGTAGTATGGGTCACAGTCACCACTGCTGCACCCTTGGAAAGAACAGAGTGCACTGCCTTCAACTCTTTGCCAGCCCAGCTCTTTTGGCAAAGCAAAGGAGGGCATGGCCATGGCCGTGCTTTTATTCCTCCCCATCTTTCTGCCTTTGGCGAATCAGGGCCTGAAACAATTCTTATGCTCGGGATTGCACTTGTGGGTAGCCCATGAACAGGGTACAAGGGGAGGGGGAAAGGTTCACTTGTACTATGCGTCCAATCTAGCCTAAGATGTTATGGCTCTGATTCAAACCCAGGACTAGTATATCGGAAGAAAGATGTATTAGATAATTTTGTATGCTATTAACTGAAGTTAAGTTCTCTGCTAAGAACCAGTATATACACTGGACCACCTATTGATTTGACTAGGAGCCCCTTTAAGAATAGAAACCCTAATATTAGCTCTTTAGGGGTGCTGAGAAAGAAATGTCTCTGATGCTCAAACTGGGTAATAAACAGGAAAGCATGTGACCAGTCACTGCTTATCTTTCTATGTGGCCATATCAAGAGAGTACGGAAGTTTCTTGCATCTGTAACAATGAAATAAACTCCAGTCTTTGCCTATTGTAAAGAAGCTGTCAGCACTGTTACATTCTGGCTTCACTAGAAAGGTTTCTGAGGGCACTGGCACTAAGGGGTTAATGCAAAGAAAAGGAAGTGTGATTGAAACAACTTTAAAGAAATGAAAGTAATTAGTCAGCGCAAATGTTCCACAATCCCTCTCCATAAATAGCAGAGTTCACATTTCTTATAAGAAAGAACAGAAGTACCTCTGGGTGACATTGGCTTTGTGGTAGGAGAAGTATAAATAGAAGCAAGTAGTTAAGAAAGTCCTTGAAAGGAGAACTACAATGTACATAGAAGACTTTGCAATCATTTAACACAATTACAAAGAGAAAGTCAGCTGTCATGTTAATGGGCTTAAAATAAGTTAAAAATAAAAAGAATAATTAACAGTAAAAGAGGAAACAGCCAGCCTTGCTACTCTGCTGACATACCGTAGTTTAAAGGGTCCAGACAAAGCGTACTGGCCAGACGCAGGGAAGTATTCCTTTCCTCTCCTGCCCAAAGTTCACTGGAACCCGCTCTGTCCAGTTGGGCCACCACCACCTTGGGCAGTAAAGTCTTCTGAGAAAGAGGTTTTAAAAGCTCAAGGAAAGGGAGCAGGACACTCTATCACTAGTTTTTCTTTGAAAATTAAAAAGAGGGAACAAGAGGGGCAGAGGATAACATGCAGCGCCTTTTGCTGCTAGGTCACAGTTTGAATCTGGCTCAGTGCAGAAGTGACAAAGTCATTACTGTGGATGTAAAATAACTCTTTCAAATTGCTTTGGCGATTCATGATTACTCCCACCCCCAAAAGCCATCCATCCCTTCCCTACTGGCCCCCACTCACCACAAGCCTCAAGACCCCCACTTCTCATCATCTGCCTACAGGGCAAATCCAGGGACTTTTTGAGAGAAAGGGGAATCTGTTAAAGTGGTTAGCAATGGAAATCTGTTGGAGGTTTGCTAGCTTCCCAGCTGCGTGAAAAATAGCCCATGTTTGCCAGACTTTCGTGAACATGGTCTGAGGTTTGGAAAATTCATTGAACTTCAGTCACAAGGCAACAAAATACTTTTCCAACTGACTTCCTCTTTTGCTGAGTAGAGAGGCCATGGATTAATCTGGTACACAGAAAAATGGCTCAGATCCACAAACTAGGCAGTAAAGGGATGCTTTACTTAGCGCTTTACATTTTCATGTATGTGTATAGTGTTTTTCATTTTCAAAGAACTGTAAAAGCATTGACTAATACATTATTTAAGAGAAAGAAAGCAAGGACTTCACCTTCTAGTGCTAGCAATCTAGCACCTTTTACCAACACTAAATTCACTTTTAAAAGTTCATATAAAATAATGTTAAAACCCTGAATGTTTAACAATATTTAAGAGAAATAGGAAATGGAAACTAACTGAGGAACTCGGGAACACATTCACAAAATGGAACAGTTGTCAAACACAGGCACTATAGTATCTGTGCTGGATACAGCTAGGGCAGATCCTGGCAGTCGGTCCCCAGTGGTGGAAAGTCCACATGGAAGAAAGTTAGTCATGTTGACTTCAATTTTTCTTCTAAAGGGAGATCTGCATGCAGTCAAAGTAGGCCCCAAGAAGAATAGTCTTGTCATCTATCTGCTGTGGTACCCAGGCAGCATCCCATCCCAGGCTGATTAACTGCATTTCCTAAGCAGCCTTCACCATTAGGGCTCCTCTGAATCCCTCAGTGGAGATTAAAGCTACTTCCCCTACAGAAACCCCTGAAGGTGAAAACACTTCTTGCCTTTCCCTGGAATGAATTCCAGTCTGGGTGCAGTAGCTGTCACTTGTACAGGGGAATTGTAACAGGCTTTGCTTGGGGGGTCAGCATGCCTAGTGGTCAGACCATGGACAAATAGCCAATCCGAGTCTTGGAACAGCTCTTCCAGACAATCCCAGGCCTGGCAGCCAATTCACAGTTCATCCCCCCACTCTCCCAGAGTCCAGGATCTCTTAGGCAGTTGCGGGAGGAGGGAAGATTAGGAAGATCCAGGACATCTCCCTCCACCAGCTCCTGGCCCAGGGCCAAAGGGAAAGAGTTAAGGGGTGGCTCTGTCCCTTCTGGTTACCTCCCCTGGGCTGCTTCCTACCTTTCCTGTTTTCTCTCCAGCTAGGGATGTGGCCCCAACCTTCTTCTTACACAATCTCAGTAATTTAAAGTCTGAACTACTGGGGATGAGGGGCTTCCCAGCTCTCTCTGAGTCCTAGTGTTCTCCCTAGTCAGGAGCATGTCTCTCTCACAGCTCCAGCCCTTCCCCTGTAGATCACTCTGCCTCAGCAGCTATAGCCTCACCGTGTTTTCACAGCCACACTCTCCTTCACTCTCCCTCCTCCATGATTGCCAGAGCTTCCCTTTAAGGTTTGGGGTAAATAAAAGCAGAGAGCACTTCATGATCTATTTTTAGGGCCTGATTCCACTCCCACCCCCTTCCTCATGTTGACTAGTCACTTGCACTATGAGCAGTCCCACTGAAATTAATAACACTGCTTGCTAGGTAAGGTACAGACTTTACCCATTTGTCTTACTGTTGTTGAGCACCTTTCTTTTTGCCAGCATTTCATGGTATGTTGTGCTTTTAGTCAGTCCTAAAAATGGGTTGTGTGTGAACTACTCCACCCCAGAAACCTCCATGAGAGGCATTGTGCCTCAGAGACACCCCTGGGAAGCACAAGTCCAGCCAACTTCTTTCTTGCTCAGGGAAGCTATAATTTGCAGCTGGCATAGCCAATCCATGGAGGCAGAGCCAAGGTTCCAGTCATTCCTCATGTTCTTCCATCCCCTGACCTGCTCTGGCACGTTGTGGGGAGTAAGTAGGCAAACAACACTTACTTATTTCTGCATCCCCGAACCCAATATTTGGGTAGTGTGTGAGAAGATCTTACTTCTTTGTGTGATGTGTAGTCCAAGTCACAATATAGCCTTTTTGTGGGGATTTTCATCCTGAGTGTGTGTGTGTGTGTGGGGAGAACTCCCTATACACTACGAGAATCACTTCCTACACCATCAAAATCCAGCCACCTCTGACAGAGAACATGGCAGCTCTAATATAGTAAAAGGCCACACTACATAAAAATCTAGGCCAAGAAGTGAAGAATACCACAACCAGTGAGAATGCAGAGGGGATTTGGATAGACAAAATGTAAAAATAATCCCATGTCTTGGCTAAATTCCAGTTCGGATGAACAGCCCTACTATTGAGTAAAGGGCAATGGAATTTCTAATGACTAATAATTTTTCTGTTGTTTACTTCTCCTTATTTTTGTCTGAACATATGATATTCAGTAAAATCGTGGATAGCAACCCCAGTGCTGTGAATTTTTACCTAAAATAGCACAAACAAATCCTGAATTAAATGCAGGTAATTAAAATTACAAGGGTAATGACAGTCTATCAAATTGTCCTGATGCATAATGTATCTGAGCTATTTCCATGGAGTTCGTTCTGGTAAATAGGATCTAATACTTCAATCTTCATCTATAGTTAATAAGCAATTTCCAGATCCCTATAATGCAGACATTGCTATGTTGTAAAGGCACTTTCAGGGAGAAGCAAATTATGTTCCTTGACATCCTTTGCTTGTGGCTACTTTCTAATACAACTGCAATGCACTATAGTACAGAGTCTCAGGAACACAGCCCATTTATAGCAGTTACCATACTAATCAAGAGATGCACACTGCATCCAAATGGATTTTTTTTTCAGAGAAAAGCCTAAGGGGGAAACTGCCTTAGTTTACTCCAAATGGACATGCACTTAAATGTATTAAAGCCTTCTAAGAAAAATAAAAACGGCTTTTGCATTGGACATGTGCTTCATTTTTCCAGTGATATGAACTGTTAGTCACATTAGTTGGGCTTCAGGATTTGAAAAGCTACCTTTGCTTTCAGAGGATTATGGGTTCAAATCCAATTGCAGGTTTCTAAGCCGTTTCCTGTTAAAAGGATTGTGGTCATGTAATCGTATTAGTCACTGACTGGCGTCCATCTGGGCAATGCAGAATAGCATGAGTGATGCAGAAACCTGGCACATGTAAACTCAGGCCATAGTGAATTTTGAAGGGGATTATCTCTAGAACAGCCTTGGCTGCAGGATCACAGAAGAATCCACAGTTGTGTTTTCCCATCTCCATGTCTAATACTTTTCATGGCTATTCAGAAGATAATTACTGAAAAGCATTTCACATAGATATTTTTCTCACTTGAGTACTGCTATGTTTCTGTCTTTGTTCACAGATTTTCATTGGGGCAGATACATCTATGGACACTTCCTTTCCGATTTTTAACCCTCATTCAACCAGTCAAAACTTGTAAATCCAAGTGATTATATATATTTAATACTGAAAACATTTATGCTAAATATGTTCCATGTGTTCACAAAACAGGGGAAGAATCAGTTTTTGTACACTGCAGCTATTAGTAGCTCTCAAAATAAACATGTAAGAACATGAGAATGGCCATACTGGGTCAGACCAAAAGTCCTTCTAGCCCAGTATCCTGTCTTCCAACAGTGTCCAAGGCCAGTGCTTCAGAGGGAATGAACAAAACAGGTAATCAGCAAGTGATCCATCCCCTATACCCATTCCCAGTTTCTGGCAAACAGAGACTACGGACACCATCCCAGGCCATCCTGGCTAATAATCATTGATGGACCTATCCTCCATGATTTTATATAGTTTTTTTGAACCCTGTTATAGTCTTGGCCTTCACAACATCCTCTGGCAAAGAGTTCCACAGGTTGACTGTGCGTTGTGTGAAGAAATACTTCCTTTTGTTTGTTTTAAACCTGCTACCTATTAATTTCATTGGGTGACCCCTAGTTCTTGTGTTATGAGAAGGAATAAATAACATTTCCTCATTTGCTTTCTCCACACCAGTCATGATTTTATAGACCCCTTATCAGATCTCTCTTTACTGCATATGTACTGTAGTTACATAGTTAACTCACACAAAACCCATAGGGCCAGGTCTTAGGTTCAGTTTATCAGCACTCAGCACAGAATCCTAGTTGGCGAGACAAGGTTATCGGTATATCACTTATGTGTTCCCCTGATTCATGGGGCTCCCTGAGTTCAGTATCGTCCCCATCGTGAGTTAGAATAGCGTCAGGGCTGCTCTGCTTTGTTTCTGGCTGCGGTGGATGCTAAGGAGATGTTCCACAGTTGAAAATAATCTGAATACAACATTATTTCTGCCACGCTCATTCCCCAGGCCACACCTGTAGATCTGGGACTATAAGGAGAATGGTGCAGAGACAACTACATTAGCTCTATGACATCTGGATATTTCTAATATGCAGGAGTTCAATAAAGGCCTCTTCATTTTGTTCCCTTTGCACCTCCAGAGTGGTTGAAAAGGAGCTGTAGCTAGGACCAGGATCTGGTTGGTCATATTTTAGAGCCCTACTCTCCCCCCCAACCTCACTGCACAGCCTGGAGGGCAGCAAAAATGTACTGGATACATATAAAAGAGGCCATGGGGGCATATAGAGGAGAAAAACAAGCACACAGTATGCTACAGTTCATTAGTACCAACCCTTCATTTCAAGAGAAACATATGTGAAAAAGGGCATTTCTACTTGTTCTCCTCCTTGTTTATCTATTAAAAGAAATGTCATTATGTTAATGCTGTGATCACTGCCCTCCTAAAAATGACTAGAAGAATGCATTTGGAATTACCCAGCTGAACATTATTCTGCCTTGCCAGCATATTTTGCGTGAACTTCATGCATGAACATGCCAATTTCTCAATATAACAGTCTCAGTTTTCCTGCCCTTGTCCTGTAATTGGGCAACTGCTTGAGAGAGGGATCGTCTGCTGCTCACACTTACGAATTCTTTGTGCAGTCATAAGGAAAAGAAGGCAGTGACAGGCCACTCAAGCTCTGTTTAACACATACACCTTACCCTAACTTGAGCAAAAGTAGCAGCAAACCCTGGTGAGTCTGTCTATATATAAAACACCCCATGATCATTGTATGTATATAACATTCAAACTCTTAACTCAATGTTTGCAAAAGAGAAAACAGTTTTTCTTTACAACATTACAATATTCTGCAATACTTCAGAATTAATATCAGCATCATAAAATCACAGAACATCACCAGTTGATGCGATATAGCAGTTTTTCCCAGACTGGAGACTCCGCTTGTTTAGGGAAAGCCCCTGGCAGGCCGGGCCAGTTTGTTTACCTGCTGCGTCCGCAGGTTCGGCTGATCGCGGCTCATACTGACAGCGGTTCACTGCTCCAGGCCAGTGGGAGCTGCTGGAAATGGCGGCCAATACGTCCCTTGGCCCACGCCACTTCCAGCAGCTCCCATTGGCCTGGAGCAGCGAACCACGGCCAGTGGGAGCTGTGATCGGCCGAACCTGTGGACACAGCAGGTGAACAAACCGGCTCGGCCTACCAGGGGCTTTCCCTAAACAAGCGGCATCCCAAGTTTGGGAAACACTGGGATATAGAATAGCAATTTGATTAAACCCTGCAGTGTGATTCTTTTTCTGGTTTATATAAGAACATAAGAATGTTCCTACTGGGTTAGAACAATGGTCCATCTAGCCCAGTATTCTGTTTTCCAATAGTGGCCGGTGCCAGACTCATCAGAGGAAATGAACAGAACAGGGCAATTACCAAGTGATCCATCCCTGTCATCCAGTCCCAGAAGTTTAGGGGCTCCTAGAGCATGGGGTTGCGTCCCTGACCATCTTGGCTAATAGCTATTGATAGATTTACCCTCTATAAACTTATCTAATTCTTTTTTGAACCCATTTATACTTTTGGCCTTCACAACAGCTCTTGACAATGAGTTCCATAGACTGACTGTGCACTGTGTGAAGAAGTCCTTCCTCATGTTTCTTTTAAACCTGTTGTCTATTAATTTAATTGGGTGCCCTCTAGTTCGTGTGTTATGTGAAGGGATGAAAACACTTCCCTATTCATTTTCTCCACACCATTCATGATTTTATAGACCTCTATCATATCTCCCCAAGCCATCGCTTTCCGAAGCTGAAAAGTCCCAGTCTTTTTAATTTCTCCTCATATGGAAGCTGTTCCATACCCCTAATAATTTTTGTTGCCCTTCCCTGTACTTTTTCCAATTCTAATATATCTTTATTGAATGGGGCTACCACAACTGCACACTGTATTCAAATTGTGGGCGTACCATGGATTTATATAGTGGCACTCTGATATTTTCTATCCCTTTCATAAGGGTTCCTAACATTCTGTTAGCTTTTTTAAGTGCCGCTGCACATTGAACACATGTTTTCAGAGAACTAATGGGTACTATGATAGACCGAATAGGATGAAGTTTGTCCCCTGTCATATTTCAAAAATCTATTTCAATATCTTTGGTGTTTCAGAAGTACTGTGTTCAGTAAAATATGTTTCTAAGTAATTCTAAGCCAGGTATAACTAGACTTAGCTTTGTGAGAGAGACGGTCCTTGAATCGTATGGGTTAAAACTTTTACAACCCAGCTGGATTAAGCCGATAATAAACACCCATACCAGTTTATCATTGTAATGGTATTTTTGTGTTTGTGTGTGTGTCATAAGGGTTTGCAATAAAACAATCAATGATAAAACTCCAGATGGCTGTTTTGACAACATGCTATTTTAAAAATAAATTCTCTTTCATCGTTATCTACAGTCACCTACTCACTGATAGTGAAAAAGAGAGCCAAAAAGAAAACAGGAAAGAAAGAGACATATTCTCTTTCACGGGTCTCGTGAATAAAGACAGGGTAATACAAAGAACATAGTTTTTCTAAATAAATTACCTTTCATATAAAGGCAAAAACAAATTGCCTTTTTGTTCAGAATAATCTCTGTTTTATCTCAACACTCCCCAGAGATGCAGACAGATGGACAGATAGAGCAAAGATAGTTTCAATTTCAGTTGTGAATGTCAATCTGAACACCTATATTTAAGAGCCAGAGAATTCCCGTGGTTCCTAAAGACGTGCGTATTCAGCTGAAATATTGTTACAGATCAAGGCCCTGATCCTTCTATGAACTCTATGTGAGACCCAGAATCACACTGACTTCAAGGTCCACCTGCACAGAGTTCTTTGCAGGACTGGAGCCCAAGTACTTCCAGTGAATGCCACGTAAGCCAGAGTTAATAAGAACAGCTGACTATGAGCCTTCACTCACATTTCAATACCATGGGGAATTTATCAGTCTAGTCTAATACAGACAGATTCTGCCACACTTAATCACATTAAGTAGTATCTTATTTCAAAAGTAGTCTTATTTTCTTCAATGGCATGACATGATGTTAGATTCTTCTCCATATAAATGTAGCAGAATAGGTCTGATAATAGTTAGGACCATAACTGTGCTTTGTTGGCATAAGGCTGTTATGGAGTAACAACAGCTGAATACAAGGTAAATCCACTGGGAACTTGTACGTTCAAGAGCCAGCTCTTCAGCTGGTGCCAATAGCTGTAGTCAATGGACTTCAGTGGAGCTACGCTGTTGTACACCAGCTAAGCCACTGACCCTATACATGTACATCTTACTACACATTCATGTGGCTGCTAATCTTGAAAGGGCCAGAATTCTAAGGGTCAAAATAAGCAGTCCTACTTCACCTTTTTCTGCTCTTTATGGTATTGCTGGAAGTTATAGTGAAGCTTCTAGTTGATGACTTTAGCCCACTATTTATTAACTGATTTTTATTTTTACAAATGTGTTCATTAATCACAGTTGTTTGACAAAGACTTATGCAATCATCTGACCGCCTATGTATTCTTTTAACTATTGTGTGGTGTTCTGGGCTTTAAGGACTATGGTGATACTCTCTGGTTACTGCACCATTATGGGTGGGAATAATCTTGGCTCCAGAGGCCAAAAGACTACAAAGCAATTATAGACGGTGTTGGCTGGAGACTGAATCTAAATACCTGCAAGCTTGGGCCATCCTAACTATGGGCCTGATTCAGAGCCCATTAATGTACGAGGAGTCTTTTGGTTCACTTTAGTGGACTTTGCACCATACCCTGTGTCAACTTGATTATTTTGTTGTTAATTTATTCCCATGTTGTTGTTCCGATTCAATTAAGGTCATAGTAGTTATTAAATTAGAAGGTATGATTGGCTGATTGTCTTTTTAAGACATAACAAGGAAACCCCTGGCAACTGGAAGGCGATCCTTTGCAGCAGCAAGTTATCTGTGGAATAGCAGAGAAGGCAGAGGTCTCTGATTAAATGAGAGAAGGATAAAAAGTAAAAAGAGAAATAAAACTTGCCATAGGCCATGGAGAAATGAACTATTTCCATTTTCATTGAAAAGGTGAAGAAAAAGGTTATGTCTAATGAATGAAGCAATATTTTTGTGCAAAGCCATTGGAGACAGTCACAAGGAAAGAGACATTTTCTGAAAACTGGTCTAAGAGATAGACGTGATATATGTGATTCCCTGAAGAACTGGGTCATTTGAATTATGAAGAGTTGGTTGAAATATTTATACAAAGTTCTTAGCTCAGAGATATGAGGATCACTTTGGAAATCAAAAAGAATAAGATTTCCTAGCTAGTCATGAAATGCTGTCCAAGAAACGCCTGAGAAGTTTAGAGAGCACCCTTGCCGATGGGTCACATGAAAGAAGGAATGTCCAATACACAAGCAAGAAAGGTGACAGTGATCAGTACATGCAAGATGACCTCAACAAAGTGAAGTGATCCATATTTCTTTTGTTTGTGACTATCATATTAAACAGATAAATATTTCTTTAATAAATGGAATTGAAGTGAAGAGAGGACATAAAGCTGGTGCTTATTGTGCATCACAGCAGAAAAAGGAACTCTGTGGAAGGAAGTAATTTTTGCCTGATAATATGAAGCATAACTCCATATACACCTCTACCCCGATATAACGCGACCCGATATAACATGAATTTGGATATAATGCGGTAAAGCAGTGCTCTGTGGGGAGAGGGGAGCAGGGCTGCACACTCCAGTGGATCAAACCAAGTTCGATGTAATGCAGTTTCACCTATAATGTGGTAAGATTTTTTGGCTCCTGAGGACAGCATTATATCGGGGTAGAGGTGTATTTGAATCTTAAAGAGACTATTACACTAACTTAATGAGATGGTTTGAGATTTATACCACATATCAGAATAAACTAATGAAGTCCAAAGTTAGCAAGTGCCAAAATTAAAGTTGCCTGTGTGTATTTGTCCCCTGGTGTGTATGCATTGTAACACAGTCTTTAATTACACGATCATATATTATTTTTTCCACAGGACAAATTATATTTCTTCTAGATTATATTTTATGATAAATAAAAACTTTAATTTTAAACAGTGAATTGTTTTATTTATATAAACTTGTAAATATTGTAATGTAACAAAATCTACAAGTAAAGCATGCCTCATCCAATATAAGACAAGAGTATACAAATACATGCAGGGATTAAGAGCCAGATTTTCAACAGTGCTTAGCGCCCATAACTGGAGCTAGACTTTCAGAAGAGCTCAACTGCCGCATAGATACCTTAATGAGCAGATTTCAAAATGGGGCTGCTGGGTGCTGAGTGTCTTTAAAATTCAGGGACTTCAAATCAGTGGCTAATTATGAGTTGATTTTTAAAGGCATTGAGGTACCTAAAGATGCAGATGGGCGCCTAGTGGGACTTACAAACATGCCTAGGCACCTAAATACCTTTAAAATTCTGATGCAATTCTTTTGTAAATCTAACCACTTAAGACCTGATCCAAACCCTACTGATGTCATTGGGATGGGAGTCTTTCCATTGACTTAATATGTTTTGGATCAAGTGCTTATTTAGATTTCTAAATGAGAGCCATTGGGTGCTGATCACTTTTAAAAATCTGACGCTAATTCTAACCAATGTAAAATTGAAATGCCAAAGCACACATAATTGACATGCATATAATTTACATTTTTTTAAATAAATAGCTTTATTCTCCCTCTTGTCTGCAAGGAAAATGTAGGGAAACAAACAAACATAATAAAAATGTTAGCTATTAAATAATTTTTCTGTTTCCTTTGGTGTTATCCATATTCAAAATTTACTGAATCTAGAAATATTATTCAGACCAACTGGGAAAAACAATATAATACTACAGTTTATCAGTAGTGTTGACCTAGATGTGCATACACTTGAAAATAACTAAATTATATATTTAAGATTTTAGCTACTGAATAAAAAATAAATATAATTATACGTTAGTTTTGGCAGATGAAAAACATTTAAATGTGCCACCAGAGTAGAATAAATTAGTGTCTTTCAAAACAAAAAAGAAAAGAGGAAATCTTTAAAATCAATCATCTTCAGGGTGTCTGATTGGCTGAAAGGTGCAGCTGGGAGTTTATACCACTTCACCAGTTTGAATCTCCATTACAGTAGTAGTACCCACAGTTAGTATCATTATACAGAAGTAAATTGCCTTTTTGTAAATAAGTTGGGTGTGAATACAATTTTTAGGGACAGATGCTCAAGTCACAAAATACACCATAGTTTGATATTACTGCTCTGGTGGCGGTGTGTAGGGTAGGTGTAGCGGCACACACTTCAGTGAAAAGCAAGCTGTGTCCACAATGCACTGTGTAGCTACGTGCATCAATGAAAGACTCTGGCACAGGGAGGCAGCGGGGAAAGTCTCCAGCAAAGCCTTTTCCTGCTGCCAGATCTTTCTCTGTGGTGGCGAAAGGCTCGAACAACTCTCTGCAGTAGGGAAAGTCTCCAGCTGCCAGAGACTTTCCCAATGCCAGTTTTTCCCTTTCGCAGGGGAGGTGTAGGTATAAATAGCAGTGTCGATGGGGAGGCACTGCTTAGGCATGTAGAGCACCATGAAGGGTTCATTCCCACAGGGTTCAGGCATGTTTTTACTCTACTCACCTATGTAGGTCCTCACCTTCTACACTGCTCGGTGACCTGGAGTGTATATACTCCACATGCCACCATGAACCAAAATCCAGAACCAAACAATCTGCAATTTCACAGACTTTGAAATCTGTACCTGCATCCAACTATTGTGACTTGAGCTCTTCTCTAATACTGCTGATTTTTTTCATAAGACTCCCCTTGGAACTGCTCAAGTACAGAAGGGATGGCAAAAAGGAATGTCCAGTCACGTGTAATTGAAGTGAAACTAACTGTTTGAATATTTGTCCTCATTCCTGCAGTGGTATCTGACTGCAGCTGAGCAGGCTAACGACAGGTTCAACTTGGTGAGTTTAAATTGCACGATTCTGGAGAGCATTTGTTAATTTGATCCAGCACGAAAATTTCTGTGCCAGCAAATTCAGATTTTCGCAATAAATATAAAAGTTGTCACCATAGTAAAAGCAACATTCCCCCCTCCGCCCGCCCAAAAAATTGCTCCAAACAAAACAACTTTTTCACATATTTCACCTTGGAAACATGCAAAAAAATTGTAACAAAAATGCAAGATGTTTGCCATTGTTGTAAAATGATAAATAATAATAATTATTTTTAACAGTTTTGCAGGTGGTGAATATTATTTTTCCACATTCTTATGGTGAGTCTGTTGCTTTGGGCCCTATAAAAAAAGATTTGGCCCTGATCAGAGCAGCATCTATTTTTTATGCTTTTTTACTGCCTGATAGGTGCTCATTTAATTAAACCTGTATGTAGTGAATATCCGACTGATAATCAAAAGTGGATGTCATACAGCACGTATGTCAGAGCCCGTTTCCATTCTGAATTCTCATCTTTTATGGTTTCAGATACGTTTTAATATGTAGCTCATTTAAAACAACAGACCATAGCAGCTCTCTGAGTTGTTACAGTCTTTCATGGCAGTGAACATTAGTAGGGACTCTTAATCTGTGGATTATGTGAATAATAGATTATTTTTAAATACCTCATATCAATTGTATTTTATACATTTTGAAAATAAACTCTCTGCTGCAGGTGCAGAAAGTATAAACATGCCTAAAATTCTAATGCAAAGTAGTTACTTTACATGCATAACTACTGTAGCTTCTTATAAAACCTGAACAGCTCAGATGCTTTGTATTTTTACTAGTTGTCTGACAGGTTTTGTATTTATTCAGCAATCTTTCTGGTCCTTATGGAAAGCCCCTATAGTTTAAACCATGCTGTAAAATTCTAAGTCTCACACATACAGAATAAAACTGGATTTTGCTTCTCTAGACCCTTATTGGCTTAATACCTATTAAATTCTATATGACATTTCTATGAGGGAGTCTATAAGAGGGTAAGAAAAAACTGATAGCTAAAATCTGCCAAAAGAATGTAAACAAAATATTGTAAAATTATTCACTTTTTGACAGTATAAGTGTCTATATTTCTGTTTTATAAGCTATTCACATAGGGCTAGATGTACCTTTAAGACACAGTCCTGAGTAAGGCACCGCACACATGTGAATTGTCCTAAGAAGAATGTTGAGAGGTTTTATTTCTCAGAGAGGCACATTGCATCATAGGGCTTCCTGGGTGTGGTGAAAGGAATCATTTGCAACACCACTTCTACAAGGGTGTGCCATTCTGGCTGCTTGCCTGTGGGATGGAATCATTTGTCTGTTTGCTCCCTGCCTACTCCCCACCCACTTGCTTTTGAGGGAACTCCTCAGGTGCAGCCCTGTTTGCCCTGAGTGCTGTGATCCAGGAAACCCTACGAGATGTCACTCAAAGGGGAAGGCATTCTTACTCTCTAATATACCCCTACATAACCACATGGGGTGAGAGCAAAATCTGGCCCATGTAACGTAAATCTGCTCCCCTTGAAGTAAATGTCAAACACCTATGAATTTTAATAGTTGTCGCCTCAGGCCTTACTGACCTTAATCTTGATCATAGGTTATATAAGTGAAATGCCAAGACACTTACATTTCATATTCCCATAGATCTCCAATCATTTTTCCTCTGTTGGTGGCATCACTGACATCACGGGCCTTTGTGACTACAGAGGTAGCATTGTTGCAGTACTTCTGCAGTGTTGGTCCCAATAATTCATTTCTCTTGCATTGCTTCAGTGGCCTGGGGTTGATGTAGCTGCCTTGTTTCATGAGTCTTGATTTTCTTGATACATTGGCTCTACAGTAACTTTTGACTAGCTGGAAGGTGTTTGACACTATTTTGTATTCACTTTGTCAGCCTCTATAAAATTGCACAGAATATGTAATTTCAATCTGAACATGTTTATACTTTCCATTTCCCAAAGTTTCCCCTGTTTTATTAACGACTGGAAAATTACCAGGAGCTGCACACATCCTTCAACACTGATTGTAATAATAATAAATAATTAATAATTAATAAAAGTTCTAGTATAAAATGTTCAAAAATTGAATAGAGTAAGCTCTTTTCAGGCTTTACATTGTTTCCATATAAATCCTGGAGTTTAAACACTGACTTCAGTGAGAGCAGGATGGGGAACTTCATGTTTCAGAATAGTATTCACCTGTCCTACCACCAAATAGCAAACTATCTTGTGATGTTCAACAGTCTTTGTGCTGGGGCTCAGAGGACAATGTGCAAGTTCACTTAATTTATCACAGAAGATGTTTTTCAAATCATTAATGTGGTGGTGATGGGGTATATTTGCCCCACACTGGACAGGAGGAGGTTAACCCTACACCGTGGGCTGAGGAAGCCACGCCCCACAGGCATGGTCCAGCTGGAACTTCAGTATAAAAGGGAACATCTCAGCCGGGGCGGCCCATCCATATAGGTGAACTAGGCGGTCGCCTAGGGTACCAAGTTAAATGGGGCACCAAATTTGAGGGAAAAAATCAAATAAAAAAAATGAAAAAAAAAAAATCAAAAACATGCAAATAAAATAACAAAGATGTCATTATTTCAATTTCCATGCGTGTATGGAGGGAATATGAATTATAATTCATTTCTCTACATTTCTGAGAATTTATTAATATGTCAAATCTTTTATTTACTGTAAAAATAAATCATATTTTAGCAATCTTTTTTTTCAATTTGTGATGTAGGGTCACGATGACCCACTCCGCAAATTTGATAAGGAATAACTCAGCCACAATGAAACACATCCACCAGTGGCAAGAGCTGCAATGCTAGGGACACCTAACTCGAATATACATCAAGGTCACATAGCCGGAAATTCATGTAGAGCGGAGATATCACCAGTCGATACATGTCAAATGGTCATTTTAACACATGTTGCAGGTAGATGGTTAAGAATTGAGTGAATACTGTAGAAAATTGTGTTTCTTGGTGCCAAAGAATAAAGAATAATGTCTGTCAGCATTATCAATCCAAAATGTGAGTATCTTTAAGCATTATTAAACCTTAGCATTATTATCAGGCTGTATAATTATGAACTTTTCTTTATTATATCTGGTTCACATGTAATAAATAAGGACCATAAAAGAAAAGTAACAGCGTTAATGCTTAATAGACGTCACACTCTAAGTGGGTAACTGTGAGGAAGGGAATTACTTTCCAAACAACTTGTGTTGGGTTATAACATTGAAAAAGGTCATTTTGTTTCTGTGTAAATGCTGTAATTAACTGTTTTAATAAGTAAGTGAGTGTCTGTATTAATCACTGAACCTTTAAGCAGTGAAAAGACGTGTTGGGATGGCTGCAATGTGGTTTAAATTGCCAACCATGTGGTGGGTATGTCAGCCATCCTTAACGCTATAATGCTTGCAGTCAGGAGCACGGTATATAACAATATTCAAATACCCCATGGCAGAAAGAGGAAAAATAAAACCCTCAGGAGCTGAGTATCGTAAATGAAAGGGTGAGAAGAAAAAGGACCAAGCAAAACAGCAGGGATCCTTCGTGAAATATCTTCTCTTTAATCCAAATAAAGATGGAAGCAGTTCACAGCATCCAGATGAAGGAATTTTACTTGGAGAGGAGGTTAGCTCAGATTTGCATGGAAGCAGTTTGGAACATCAAGATGAAGGTATATTATTTTGAGATGAGGGTAGCTCCAATCCACAAAAAAGCAGTTTGGAAACTCAAGATGATGGAAACTTACTTCTATATGAAGGCAGCTCACAGCATCAGACTGATATGGAAGTGGAGGAAATTTATTCACCTTCAGAACACATGCAGAAATTGAAGTAAATGAAGTAGAAGGAAGAAAGGATGAGGAAGTTACAAACAAATAACAGTATGGGGACCCAACTTCATGGCCCAGATGTGATGAAAGTGTGTGGCAAATTCTTGTGGAACATGGACCCGAACAAGTTCATGAATTTCCCTTCCCTAAGGATGGAAATAAAAGAAAATCCTCTGCTCAGCATTACAAGAAGAAACTCATTAATGGGGAAGAAATTCATCGAAACTGGTCATAATATTCAGTGTCTAAAGACTCTGTGTTTTGCTTTTGCTGCAAGTTGTTTAGAAATCAAGCAAGTGGTACATCACTTACTGAAAATGGTTCAAAGGACAGAAAAAACATATCTTCAATTCTCTCTTCACATGAAAGAAGTACAGAACATTTGCAAAGTTTTCAAAATTGGAAAGAACTTGAATTACGACTGAAAAAAGAAAAACTATTGATGAAGAAAATTTACATGTGATCAAGGAAAAAGAAGAATATTGGCAACAAATATTAGAGTGTCTGCTTTAATGAGAGTTCTTGGTGGCCAAAATTTAGCATTCCACGGCCGCGGTAGAAATGAAAAATTATACACTCCAGATAATGGAAACTTTTTAAAATTTGTTGAATACCTAGCTTTGTTTGATTCAGTCATGAAGGAGCATCTATGTAAAATAACTGATCATGAAAGACAGGTTCATTATTTAGGGAAAAATATGCATAATGAACTGATTCAAATCCTAGAAAATCCTAGAAGCTGCCCATTCTGCAAAATACTTTTCAATAATACTGGACTGTACACCAGATGTTGAACAAATGATGATGATCATTCATTTTGTGGATATGGAAAAGTCTGCAGATGAAGATAATGTTGAAGTGCTCATAAAGGAACATTTTTTGGGTTTCGTACCACTGAAGGAGACAACTGGAGCATTTATGACTGAAACTATTCTACAAAGGTTGAAACAATGTCATTATCTGTTGAAAATGTATGTGGCCAAGGCTATGATAATGGGAGTAATATGAAGGGTAAAGACAATGGTTTGCAAAGGAGAATGATGGAAATCAATTCCAGGGCCTTTTTCGTTCCTTGCAGTGCACATTCTCTGAATTTGGTTGTCAGTGATGCTGCTAGATGCTGTTTGGAGGCCAGCAGTTTCTTGACCTGGTGCAACCTGTTTATTTGTTTTTCTCAGGTTCAACACGCCGTTGGGAGATTCTGACTTGCCATGTGAATTCTCTAACTGTGAAACCACTTAGTCAGACAAGATGGGAGAGTCTCATTGATGCTTTGAAACCTCTTCTCTATGAACTTGGAAACATTTACGATGCCCTAATTGAACTTTCTGATGATACTACCTTTACTAGATCATCTGGCAATACGGCAAGTCCAGATGCAGAAGCTCTTGCAAATGGACTTCCCAAGTTCAAATTTGTGACTTCACTCATTTTCTGGTATAATATCCTTTTCGAGATTAACCTCACTAGTAAGCAGCTTCAGGACAAACTTGAACATACATTTTGCTATTCAAAAACTGCAGCAAACTAAAAGTATTCTGGAGGAATTCAGAAGTGATAAAGGGTTCAAAAGAACACTGGTAGAGTCTTTCAAGCTTCCTGAAGAAATAGACTTTCTGACAGAATTTGAACCAGAGCCAGTTTGCATTTGGCAAAAGAAACAGCCGTTTTTGTATGAAGGATGAGACACACCCATTCAGAACCCAAAACAAAGGTTCAAAGTGAATTTCTACTTTGCAGTCCTTGATACTGCTGTTCACTCGGTTGATGAAAGATTTCAACAGATGCAGCAGCTAGAGTCAGTATTTGGCTTTCTATACGATATCCACAGCTTGCAAAAGAAAACAGCAAAACAGTTAAGAGAATTTTGTATAAAACTGGAGTCGGCATTGACTTAGGAAAATTCAAAAGACATTGATGCTACAGATTTGTGTAGTGAACTTCAGGCTTTTTCAAGATGACTTAAAAAACATTCCACTCCTGAAGAAGTACTGAAGTTTGTTTGTGAAAATAAACTCAGACAGTTTTCCAAACATTTTTATAGCTCTATGCATCCTTTTAGCTTTCCCAGTTTCTGTAGCTAGTGGGGAACGTAGCTTTTCAAAGTTAAAATTGATAAAAACATATCTGAGTTCAACAATGGTGCAAGAGAGACTTGGTGGACTTGCCACAATGTCAATAGAGCATAATCTAAAAGAACTAGTGACTGAATTTTCAAACTTAAAGCAAGAAAAGTCATGTTTTAAGAGCACAGAGTGTTTTTTATTCAGAGTGTTTTGTAAATACAGGTTAAAGTTCATTGAAGAGTTTTTTTATTTCTGTTTATATTGGATGTGGTGGTAATGGCAGTTAAAGCAGGATAGCATAATGGATGATTTAGGATTTGTAATAGTAAAAATTTTAATTAACATTTTTAATGCATTTTTATTTGAAATTGGACTGAAATATCATCTAGCTGTCATGTACAAATCTCTTCTGAAAATTTCATGTCTCTATTTTATCTGATCTCAGAAACATTGGTTGGACAGAAGGATGGATGAACAAACTAAATAATTTAGCCTCTGTTTAAAAAAAATGCTTAAAAACATTAAAAGGAAAAAAAGGGGCAAAATGTTTCCCAGTTTACCAAAAACCTCAGCCTAGATCTGCCTTTGGTGTTCGGGGGGGCGGAGGGGGGATGCCTATTGCATGGTTCGCCTAGCTAGTCTAGAGCCCCTGACCTCAGCTCAGTCTGCCCTGGCCAGGGAGGAGAGAGGATGTGTATAATAGTCTTCTGCCCAGGAGCTGGCGGACCTCAGCTGCAGAGGCCAGACACACCATGATGCAGGTGAATGAATACCCAGCTGCCCGCAGAAGCCCATCAGGGGAAGGAGTCATCGGGAACTATGTCTTCCAACTATTCCAGGGAACCAGAGGACCTGGGACTTCAGGGTGGAAAGACAAGCTAGGAAGAAGCCCAGGGAACCAGGCATTGATCTGGTTGTGGAACTGAGAGCAGAATCAGTGTGTTTTGGACAGATCCCCACTGACCCAGTGGCAGATACACTCACCACTGATAGGCCTTGGGCTGAGACCCTGTGGAGTAGGGAGGGCCTGGATTCCACTACCCTGGCTGCCAACCCACCTCTGGGTGGCAGCCCATGCCCCTTTGGCCACTTGGCCACACTGTCCTGCACAGAGGGGTGGTCCCATTGACTCTGGCTGCTACGCCACACTGCCTGGAACAGAGGGGAAGTCACATCAACACAGTCAACAGCCCTTAGACTGTACTGCCCTGTGCAGAAGAGCAGAACGATTGACTTGGCTGTAGGCCATAACGTACCTTCTCCCCAAAGGGTGACAGGGTATACATGACAATGGCCTAACTGTGATTCTGGAACTGGACCCAGGGAAGCACCCCAAAACCATTTTGTGAGCCAAAAGAGATGACTCAAGTGTCACAAATGGATTGCCTTAATTTAGGTTGTCAGGACATTAATGTAGGTGTCTTGTGCATAGTTGAAATATTTTCTTAGCCAACTGGACATTTTACAGGCAGTGGTTTCACTGGCAAGAAATATATCCATGCCATTGTTTGGTATGTAAATATATTTAGCAACAGATTATTTCTGTTCGTTCATCCATGTGCTTTCATTGATTTGAAAGATGAAAATAAATTTACATTTCCTCAACCTAATGCTGTTATTTACACCTCCTCAAGAGATTGGTTCATGTGGAAAATTAATCCCCAGTGTTACTGTGCTTGCAAAGATTTATTTGATATGTTTCAAGATTAAAAATTGTGAATAACAATGTTGATATGTCAACAGAGAGCTCTTGACAATTACGTGGTCTAAGGTAGTAAACTGTTACTGTGTTTCAAAATGGTATTTCTGTGGTATATTTTAAAAAGCTGTGTACCTAATATGTCTCTGCCATACAGAAGGTCCATAGTACCATAATTGGTCAGGCAGTAAGTAACAGCATGAATTTCAAAAGGGTGAGATGAAATTAATCCTAGCTGATCAGCCAACACGAGCAGCTGGCTACAACACTCCAGTGTATTAGGAAAGCATCTATGAAAGATTTTGAATGGCTTTTTTTTTCTAATTCAAGCCAAACCATTTAATGAACAGTTGTTAGCAGCTTACCTTAAATACCACCGAAATAGCCTAGTGTTTTACTAAAGAGCAGAATCTGTTGGTTTTGTATGGTACGTTTGTCCTGATCAGGAAGACAAGAGACAAAAGTGTACAAAAGCCCTCTTGGCTATTTACAAGTACTGCACATTCTGTCTGTCTGTCTGTCTCTCTCTCTCTCTCTCTCTCTCTCACACACACACACACACACACACACACACACACACACACAATTTTTCACCATTGTATAACTCCAGCTTTAAGTCAGTGAAACTCCACAGATTTCAATCAAGATACAGTGATGAAAAACTAGTATAAGGCAGTGAAGAGTCAAGCACACTGTAATCAGTGTGGCTGAGACTGGCAAGATGGTTGCCAATTAGTGCTGACAGTGGTGGTTTGGTGGTCCTCCAACTAATGGGTAGCTGAAAGGAGCACCTTTGTGTTCTAGAGTTTTAGGAGGCATTCATTTGTATCCCGTCCATCTAGGACTATGGGGTATCCAGATGTGAGGCACTGGAACACAATGCTTGTTATGGTGGGAACTCAAACATAGAAATTATACAGTTAACCACAACCAGCAACTCTTTTGCTTTTTAAAGTCCAGACAGACGAGATACTGATAGACAACTGGAAGAATGTTAAAGAATCTCTGAAATACAGAGCGAAGCCATCAGTGAGAACTCTTCTTAATCTCCAACTTGATGCAAGCTACACCATTCTGCTGTATAAACAAACACGTTGACAGACCAGGTGATCGATAAAATATTGGATATTATTGCAGATATAGCACATTATCCTTTCACAGAAGGTTCTGACAGCTAAATACAATGATAGTTTTGTGATCAATATATATTAGGTTGTGGTCTTCCTTTCTTGACACAAATTTTATTGATTAGTGCTGACAAGAGCTGGGTTTCTATTGCAAAAGCTGTTCTGTGAGTGTTGCTGGAAATTTTCAATGACTGGCTCTCACCCCTTTCCATTTGCTTTCTGTGAATATTTGTGTGATCAAGTTTGGCTGGCATGAAAGTTTGCAGAAAGTTAATGTTAAAATCACCTGCACAGATGTGTGAGGAAACCAAATTTAAATTTTTATTCATAAGTGTTCAGGCAGGAAGTGCCTATGAACTCATTCTGTCTTGCTACAGACACAATATCATGTAACTTACTTAGCCAATCACAACTAACTAACACAAACTGAATATTGAATACTCACAGAAAACTTTTAACAATCAACCCAAACAGTTATCAACAATGGCAAAAACAATCCTAAAATAATTTTGAAGAACAGGTACATTGGAGGAAATCATTACTTCATGACTATTCCACATGCATAAAAAGAACAAGTTCATTCGATAAAATTATTCATTGAGAGTTATTTTTTCAATATTGTTATTGACCAACTTTATGACTCTGATGTCTGTGAACTTTTAAATTAATGGTGTTTGCCAAGTACCATGAGGTTGTTTTTAATTAGGTTAAATATAACTAAAGACACTACATTGTATGGGTGTACATCTAAGCCTGTGCTCTGCACTCTAACAGTCTCTTCTCATTTTTGTAGCAGTTGGAGGGGAAGAGATTATTTTCCCCACACATTTTAATGTTTACTGTGCCCCCTCCCTCTGGTTAGGTGGTAATTGATGCCATTATTCCCAAAGTTGTATATAATGGTGATATAACAATTGCTACAGAAAAATAAGCACATTCATTTCATAATTTGTGAGAGAGGGAGTCATTTTTTATATGCTATAACTATCACAGTGCTCATTAATTTGACATATAGTAAGCAATCATCCTTTGATTGCATAGTTGCATTTCCGGATGCATGCAGATAATAAAGAGCAATAGGAAGGGCCAGTATGAGGGGTTATAATATCACTTACACAGGGACACATGAATAATGGTGTGACCTTGAAACTTAATATAATTATGATTAATAATAATTATATTAATAAAGTGGTCTAGAGAGAATTATATATGGGGAAAGGTAAAAGTTACTGGGCACCTAGAGGGCAGGCAGTACCCCTATAATATCTTTCAAGAACAGTCCCTTATTTTTCATCTTTCCAGATTTAGGTCTTTAATATTAAACAAAACAGTTTTAAGGGTTTTTCATAATCACTGGTAATTTCCACATGCCTTTTGGCAACATGTGACATTCTAATCACTGCCAAGGTGGGAGGAATGATGTTGGGCAGTTTTATTTGAGGGATTTTAGAAGGATTATTGAATTATGAAGGTCCCCATCACAGAACAGCAAGTGGAACACTCACAATAGGTATTTTCTATTAAGCTCATTTTTAATGCACCTGTATCTATTGTAAATTATTAGAGCCCCTAAATAAATATATGGACTGATACTTTATAAATACTTGGGTTTTATATTAATTTATAAAATAACCATAATAGTTAATCTCAGAAAATATTGTTTACAGAATGTCATTTATGTGTATGGTGGTTTACAGATCCAGAGGACAAGATTCCTGCCTGGAAGAACTTACAATAATAACTAACATCTATCCTAAGCCTGATAATGTATTGAAAAGAGATGAGGACAAAGGATGTACAGTAAAGTCATGTGATCTGGATTGTTTAGGTCTCAAAGTTTAACATTTATTTAATATTTTTGTATGATATATTTCATAATTATAGTCATGAGACATCAAGTGGCTTTTGCTGACTCATGAGTGGATTCAGGTGACTCATTATCTTGCCTGTAGATAAGGGCACTGGAATAGCTCACAGAGTAAGAGAGATGATTTAGGGTGTGAACTGAGCAGCTCTGATGGAGGAACCCTAGGGAGCAGCCAAGCCACAGAAGGTTTTTGAGCTGACCTTTATGATACCTTATTGTTTATTTTCTTAAAGCCAAACACCAAAAAAGGGCCATTTTGGACTTTATGTTGTGTGTGGACTTTGTTTCTACAACAAATTTGGAAAGGTGCCTGCTAACAGTTCACGTTACAGAATTATTGCTGCAGAGACCAGTATCTAAATCTGAATTCCACTGGTGGTGTGTACACACATCACCACTATCCCCAAATATATTCATGTGCTCATATTTTTACCTTATAATTTAAATAAAGATACAATCTTAATACTTGTCTGGGTTTCTTGGACAGGAATGTGTCTGCTGCCCAGTGCAATCACTGGAACCAAATATGCTGTGCAAGTTGTAACAGAGCTAAGTACAGGAAATACAATAGGGTTTTCCCCTGTCATGAGTGTCTTCTGAGAAATGCCTTTTCAACCAATACATTTCAACTACCTGGGAATTGCCTACCTGAAATACTTATCATTCATGTTTTACATTTTCAATAGTTTGCGTTCACTTACTGGCAATCTTCATGCTGTTTGAGCTACCCTGGAACTCTAATTAATTGGATTTCACTGAAGAAAGGGCAGGAGTCCTTTAATATTAAAATCACTGAATTGAAATGTTGCTGATTGAGACATATTGTAAACCCTCTCTTTGTATTTGATTATTTTTGACTACAGATGTAGCATTCCCATTTGTGGATTGTATTTGTGGTATCTCCAGCGTTAAAAGTCTGTCAGTGCTTCCTAAATCAAAACCTACTTTTGAGGTATGATAAATCAGGGCCATATAGTGTTTTTTTCAGTAGTATATTGTGATTATAACTCCATAGTTAAAGTAAATTTCTGGGTTCTCAAAACAGGGATTCAACCTCTTTATTATGTATAAAAAATACAGCATATCCTCCCCAAACTTGAAACAGCTGTTCTTTTAGTTTAGAATGAACTTTGTGAGAATTTAAAAATAAATCTGTTAATTAGGTTAGGAATTAAAATTAATCAAAACTTGGGTGCTTTGAGAAATATAGCATCTATATCAGTCTTTTCTTTGTCTCAACAGAATAACACACATTTTTCAAGCTCCCTATATAGATACAATTTAGTGAAACCTTTTGCACACGCTAATTTTGATTAAATTAGGCTGTACCTAATTGTTATGGTTAAGTAGGCTACAACAAGGTCAAGCCAAAAGCTAAGGTAATTCTTAAATGGGCTACTGTGACATCAGAGCTAACTAAACCAATCAACTTTGCACTCCAGCTAATTTACGTGCAACACTGAATCAGCTGGAATGCCTCAGTGGTATGAGCAGGACTGTCCACAGGTGTCAAGAGTTTTCTTTGGCCCAAATGTCACTTCTCTTTGAAGGTTCTGGGACGCACCCATTATAGATGACAGCAGTGCTGTGAAGACTTCCTCAGTCCTTAGAGCCCCAATTGGCTAAAGGATGAGCAGACTGGAGTGGTCAGCTGCTGAGGCTACCCTGCTCGTAAGAGTCTTTGCTGGCAAGACAGCTGAAATCCTTCTCCCACATTCTGCTGTAGCTCTCCTCTGATGAGAGGATGGGCTGCCAGTGGAGAAGGGTGTGCATGGGCTGCAAGAGAGAGCATGTGCTTCTCTGCCCAGCCAACCCAAACAGAGCCTGAGCTCAGGACTGGGGGACAGCCCCAGGGAGCAGGAAGTGTGGGGCCCCTATGAGCCTGCAATGCTTGTAGAAATCAGTCAGCCCAAAGGGAAGGAGGTGTCATAGTCTGGGGCTGAGGAGCTGAAACTAGAGGGATGGAGATAGAGTTCCTTCTGGATGTCATGGATTTATGTTGTACTCCCATTGACTGGCTGATCCTATGAGTAACTCTGAGGTTCTGTACATTCTAATAAAGGTGTTGGGACAGACCTCTGCATTTTAGCAATTCCTGCGTGAATCCTGTCTCCCCAGAGGCCATAGGAGTTTGGAGCAACCTACTATAGCTAGCTTCTGGACGAGTTCATGGAATGTTCCACTGAGGCACCATTGCTGGGGGGAACTGAAACAAGAGAGAAGAGGGAGCCCATTCATCACAGAGAAATTGGAACTTGGGGACTGGGCTCCCCCCAAACATTGCAACTCCAGGCAATTCAGAGTTAAAGGTACACTTAAAAGAAATCCAAATGTATTAAGGTATGGGAATGCAGACAACATTAACTCTGCCCTATAGTGAGACTATGAGGGGGAAGCGGGGGGAGGAGGGAGGAGAAGGAACACAAGAAAAAAAATCAAATGTCTTTAAAAATCATTTTCTAATTTGGGGTCATAAACACTAAAATGCCTTAAATATGCTATGGTTATTACACAGCATCACTACAGGACAGAAATAAGGATGTTTGGGTGTCATAACTGTAAATTTCCAAACCTTAACATATTTGGATTTCTTTTAAGTATATTAATGCTGAATTTCCTGGTTTATAATCCTTGGTTTGGGAATAATTAGAACATTCCTGTAATGTTTGTTTTTAATCCTTAAATTACTGACATGTGTGCTCACCCTCAACTCCATTTTAACATGGCTTTGTGTCTTGGAATATAGTATAGGGTATATTCTAATATAAAGTATATCCTAATGTTTCATATAATTTTCATAAGGAATATATTGTGGAGGGCTATGCCATCTAAATGACAGAGGCAGAATTCTGCTAATCACAGAATCATGTACATCTAAATTTTTTCTAGTGACATAAAAAGTACATTCCTCTTTGTAGAATACATAGGAAATAAGGGCAGGAAAGGGGTAAACAAGCAATGTAAAGGGGCAGATCCTCAGGTGATATAAATGGTCATAGCTTGATTGAAGTAGATGGAACTATGATGACTTACTGAGGATCTGTCACAAAATCTTCTCTTGGGAAAAGCCAGGAAATAAAACCGATTCAGGACCACAATTTAGATAACAGTGACAACATTGCACATGGAAGACCAAACCTGCCTAAATCTCCTTTGCACTGTTCCAGAAATACAAAGGGCATTTAAAGCTCACTTAAATCATGAAGCAGGAAGCTGATGATTTCCTCCAGTACAAGCAAATTCTTGGCTATTACTTGTACTTTTCTGATACCCACTTCAGGCACTGAGGCAGAGAATGGCCATGTCAGGGGCAAGAGTGGGAGTGGGAGTGGCCAGAGCACACAGCTCTCTGGCCAGCCCTTGGTCAGGGGAGCAGTGATCTGCTGGCTTTGTAGCTGCATTACACCACCGTAGTGGTACACATCGTGGTCATAGTGGGACTGAAGATTTGGCTCACGTTGCGTAAATATTATTCCCCATAACTGGAACTGTTTATCATGGTGAAGGTATTAGATTTAGTAACATGGATTCCAGAATTTCTCCCCATACCACAACTTTCCATTCTTGTGTTTTTAGGCTTATGTTTTAGGAAAGATTTATGGACTGGCAATTTTCAGCTGAGGCCTAGCTCTGTAGATATCAGAGAGAAGACAATGGGTGAAATCTTGGCCCCATTTAGATAGAAGTTTGCTATTGACATCAGTGGGGCCAGAATTTCATCCTATGTGTTAGGATTCAGAGCAAGAAGAGTTAGTATAGCTCACTATGAATAACAAAGCCTAGAGCAGGTCCTGATTATTATGAGTTTATTCCCTTGAATGGGAGGAGGCGTCATGCTTCAAAAATAGAGTGATGTCTGTGCAAGGTATCATGTACAGAGTTAATGGCTAATGTCTAGTGGTGTGAGGTTAAAGCTCCTGCAGGGTATGGCCTAACAAGCTGTTAATTAGGTAGCAGGTGAATATAAATAAGGAGCACAGATGGTGTGTATGGGGGAGATTGGGAACCAAGGGACAGTACAAATTCTGTGTTCTATAA
Organism: Trachemys scripta elegans; assembly: GCF_013100865.1. NCBI lineage: Eukaryota > Metazoa > Chordata > Testudines > Emydidae > Trachemys > Trachemys scripta. Next base: position 222,852,995 of record NC_048298.1, on the reverse strand, counting down.
TCAAAATAAAAGAAAGGGGCTGATTCTTCTCCACCTCGCACCTGGCCCAGTCACTTACACCTGTACAAAGTGAGTCCAAAGGCCCGATTGGATTGTATGTCTTGTAAATCAGCAGTCACCAGCTGGATGGGAAATTTTGTGAATGCTTTCCAGAGTAGAGAGCAAGAAACAGAGGAAAAACCCTGGGTCCTGACTACTAACACACCCATATGTCCAATAACAAAGAGCCTCAGACTTTGGAACCTGCTATGAGAGAGGGAATGTTGACAAAGACACAGGAGTTATTCTTCTAAAGTTATGCAATCGGCTCTTTAAGCATAAACTGTTTGAATGCCAGCTGCTGTATGGTGGGCCTCAGATAATCTATCGTTTGTGTGAGTTACACTCTGCACAGTTTGTTGTGCAAGGGGAGAGATGGTGGAAACAGGTTACAGGGAGGGCAGAGTCCCTTCCAGCATTTAAAAGAAAGCTAGGAGTGCTGTCTGGCTAAGTAGCTGCATAGTATCATCTAACTGCTAGGGCTATGTCCAGTCCCACAACCAGGTAACACACATATGGGGGGCAGTAGCAAGCTTTGGTTAAATGTTCTTACTACTCCAAAATGACGTTCTGGACATCCACACTGCTGATATCGCTCCACATGCCCTGGATAAGGGTGGGATTTTATTCATGATTAGCACTAACTATATCAGATATAACTTTAAGTAGTTTGACAAATTAAAATAAAATTGAACAGTGACAGGGAAAAGACCATTAGGGCATTAGTGACAGAAAATACAGGGTTAAATTCAAAGATTATATGTAAGGTAATGCTCTCATAGCAATTAATCTAGACTCCTCTGCCTGCTCATCTACTTCACAAGAACTTAGACTTCTTTAGACACCTACATGTACTGATGTGTGAGGCTAATGTAGCATAATTTACATGCTGACGAGCCAGAGGAAGCTGTAGGTGTAAGTTAAAGTATAGGGTTGTTTTCTTACATCTTGCTAGTTGTTTCACTCCTCCGTTGTGGCTCCTTGGTATTTGAGTTTCACTGATTGATAGTCCCATACATTTAGCTAGATACAGTGAAACCAGTTCAGAGCTGACTGGTTCATTGGCCCCCATATAGCCATTTTGTGCTACTTCGGAGGCACACATGAGCTATAATTCCAGATTAATTGTCTATCTGAGAATTGTATCTAATTTATTTGGAGTGATTGATATTGGTTGTGTGGGAAGGAGGAGCAACTGATAACGGGTTACTTTATCACTAGTTATGCTACCTCCGGGGCAGCCTGGGATGCAGACTGTGACTCAAACATCACAATCTGCTTCTCAGTCTCCCCTTTGTTACAGGTCAGAAATAAATTACACTGAACCTATTCCCAGTGCAGCACATGTCACTCAGCACACCAACACAGCTAGGTTAGCCAGTGTATTTTGGGGAGGAAGAAGATCTAAGAGCCAAGATTCCACAAATTCCCCTCCCCTCCTACTCTAAGCTAGGAAGAGGATAGATGGGGGACAACTGGCTGAGGGATAAATTGATCTGTGCATGTGAAGCTTTTCCCTGAAAAGTTCCATTAGGTGCCTCCAGGGATGACCTGTAATCACAAATCCAGGCATGACTGAGAGGGGGGTAGGGAAGGTAGCTCCACAAGATTACTACCAAATGGTGGTCCACATTATGAAAACATTCAGCAACCCCTGTTTTGGGAGTGAGAATCTTATGATTAGGTTTGAGACTCACGTAAACCTATTTAGCTGAAGGAGACAATAATGGTCCTAGTACTACATCTCCTGTTGCTACCAAAATAGTTGCTCTATCTTTAATAGTTTTGGTATGATTATTTATTATGTCAGTATTCCCCAGAATACTTATGAATGGCTTGACCAGGCATTGTTGGCTACCTGCCACATATAAGAACTCTTTTTTAACCAAAACACCTAAATGCCAGCTCTTGAAGATGTTGCAGTATTGATTTCATATCAGCACAGTGCACATCTTCAGCTACATTTTCAGTTTGTTTTTTTGTTGTTGGCTACTGTAGCATCAGGAGTTCTGAATAAATGAGGAGAGACCATGTTGCCTTCAAACTCCTATTCTGTAATGCAGCTAGAATCCTCTTCTTGCAGTGCCTGTACCTGCTTTTGAGCTGGCAACAGGAGATGTCCACACCTCCCTGCTCCAGAGAACTTTGTTTCACTTTCCATTTCCCCCAGCCTCTCTTAAATCACACCTTTCTGCAACACAGCCAGTGGAGAAACCAAAGATCATTACAATATTGTACGCTCTTTTTGGAAAAATGTCTGATGCTGTTTCAATATATTAGCAAGTCTGAATTAGAGACATTAGAGACTGTTCCTCCTTCAGTGTATATCAGTAATTCCCAGTGTTAATAATCATGTCAGTTATGCATCATGTCCATTTAAGGATGACTAGACCTCTATGTGCATGAAATGTTGGTACACAAGATCACTGCTTCATCTAGAACAGTTAACATTCAGTGACAGCTGTGCTAGTTACATATAGCTAGGTTTAGAAGGATTTGATTTTTATTGGTAAGTGTCAGTAAATGCCAATTTTGCTGTACACACAAACCGATGAAAAAACATTTCCATTGATAATAATTGAAATTTACAGAGGGACAAAATGCTGCCTGAGAACTTCTTAGAGTTTGAGTTAAAGCAATCTACTTAGTATATTTTGACTAGTGATATTCACAATTTGTGTTTTTATAGTTCTAAAGCTTTAACTTTTTGAATCTCAACAAGTACTGTCATTAAATAATTATTGCCTGACCCTCCTCTATAATTTCACACAAGTGTGACAATTTAAATTGATAATAAAATGTTTAAAAATAAACATATCAGTTGAAATTATATAAAAAAAACTTATCTTACATATAGCTCTGTCTGGAAAGAAATGATATTATGCTGCTTAGATGAGAAAAGTATGTTTGTATTCATACAACTGATGTATATTTTATATATGTAATGTGTTTACACCCAACTTACATAGCAATAATTACAACCACTGCCTAACTCTGCACGTTGCTTGGCATCTAACTAAAGTTGCTTGGCATCTAACTATTTTCAGTACAAGTTCCCTACGTGCCTGTGCTTCTGCCTCTGAACATGCACACTGCTGCCTCTCTCTAGGCATGAGGGCACCTATTTCTCAACTAAGCCCCAGAGTGCTTCACAAACCAGGGAAGACAGGTGTTGGCTGCCTAAGTTGCATGTGTGCCTGACTGGTAGGTGTAGTCAGAGGCCATCTAATTCCACACAAAACAGAGATGGTGGTTAATTTCCTTTGTTGTCTTTGGCCTAGTGGTTAGGGTACTCACCTACATTGTGAGAGATATCTGGTTCAAGTCCCACTCTGCCTGAGGGGGAGAAGGGATGTGAACAGGCAAGTGTGCTAACCTCTAGGCTATGGAATATGTGGAAAAAGAACAGGAGTACTTGTGGCACCTTAGAGACTAACAAATTTATTAGAGCATAAGCTTTCGTGGACTACAGCCCACTTCTTCGGATGCATATAGGAATATGTGGGTTGCCTTCAATTTCTCCTATTATTTTTATTATTAGTTGGGCTAGGGAGAACTAGAACAACTCTATAACCTAGTGCTTAGGGCTCTTACAGGTGACAGAGCCCTGTTCAAATCCCTTCTACTCATCAGATGGAGGGAGGTCTTGAATAGGGGTCTCCTAAATGCTGGGTGAGTATCCTAACCGTATGACTACATGTTATAAGGGAAGTATACCTCCTTCCTCCACCCCCAGCTACATTGTGTGCAGTTAGGTGTCCTCTGAGCTCACCTGCTGGATTGGGCCCTGCACACAATTTAGGAAGCCAAACACCAATCTTTCCCCAGTTTATGAATCACAAGCAGATATAGGCACTGCACTGCAGCTTGGACTTAGGCACCAAACCCCAAGAGAGGGGCAGGGCTTAGCACACACTCCTGTCATCAGCATCTCCTCTTGGCTAGTTTATGCAGCTCCCCATGTAGCATGCTGGCTTTGTGGATTGCACTGTAATGTTCCTGTCTCTCCCCATTCATCCTCTAGGGAGTGTAGCTGCCTAACTCAAGCTTCGTGGACTGCAGTGTTGTTCCTGTGATTTTCTAGGTGCCTAAAAGTTAGGCATTTTGTGACTCTGAGCATCAAAGCCTGTGCCTCTTCTGTGGGTTCAAGCCTAAATGACTTGCCCAAGATCACACAGGAAGTATGCGGCAGAGCAGGGAATTAAATCCCCCTCTGAGTCCCAGACTTGCTCCCTAACAACCAGACCATCCTTCTCTCATATAAGCTCACAGAGTATGTTGCCTGATTGGAAAGGCATGCACACATTTCTAGCGTCAATACTTACATATTTTAAATTTAATTTCAGCAAATACTTGTATGTGAGAATATGAAATTTTCTCTCTGAATATTTGTAATATATAGGCCAGCTCAGATGTTTGCTGAAATTGAATGCAAAAGATGCCCAAACATGGCTGAAGCAAATTCATCTAAACACTCTGCGTCTTTTTTTTGTATTATTTGCCCAGCTCTCATAATAATAAATTAATAGCACTTTGTATTTATATGGACATTTCTACCAGAATACCTCAAAGCACTTTACAAATATTAATAAAATTATCTTAACAATCCTGATCAATAGCAAGTGGGTTATTATACCCAATTTACAAACAAGAAAATTAAACACAGTTGTCAAATACTATTCTTAGTTACAACCATTGTAACCCCATTGTATATGGGAGCAGAGTTTATTTTGGAAAAATTAAGGGCCCAATCTAACTCCCACTGAAGACAGTGGAAAGGCTATCATTGACTACCAAGTTTTTCCATTGACTTCCATGGGAGTCAGTTCAGATCCTGACTTGCAATAGGTCACACAAAAAGTCTGTGGCAGATCTAGGAATATAATTTATGTTCCTTCTGCACAAGACCATCCTTCCCCCCTCTCTACTCTAATACAGTAGTTGGAAATTACTGAATTATATGGATACTGTTTCTTCCAGTACAGGCAGCATGAATACAATTACATTCTCTCAGGTGCTTGGCTGGCTGGTTCTTGCCCACATCCTCAGGATCTAACAGATCACCATATGTGGAGTCAGGAAGGAACTATTCCCCAGGTCAGATTGACAGTGACCATGTGTGGGTTACTTGCCAGGATTATCTGGGTATATCTCACTTAATCATTTCCTTGCCATTGCAGGGACCTCAGGCACTGGTGCACCTCAATCCTTCCTATTCTCCCCCTGTGGCACAAAATAATCTAGTCTTCTGTGGGCTATAACACTCTGGCCTAATTTTGGTTGTTGGGTTTAGTGTGTGGGTGCTGGATGTGTGGGTGACTTGTGATCTACAGGACATCAGACTACATGATCTGGTAGTGTCTTCTGCCCTTAAACTCTGTGCCATCAGTCATTTTTTTTATATTCTCTTTTTTTTATTTAAAAAAATCCTTCCTCACAGTATTTAAAACAATACTGTTTCCTGCCCCCTACAGTTATAACCCACAACCTTAAAAGGCATTATCCGGAGAGGTACTGAGCACACACAACTCTCCCTGAAATCAGTGGCAGTTGTGCATTCTCATTATGTCTCAGGATCAGGCCAATAATGTGGGGCCTAATCCAAAGCCCATTGATGTAAATGGAAAGACACCAAAGTGTAGCAATGGGCTTCGGATCAGATCCTTACTTCCCAAAACAAAGAAGACCCTTCTCCTCTAAGTCCAGTGTAGTTTCTTCTCATCTTACACATTTAAAAGAAAACAGTTCAGCTGCTCGATACGCAACCATTCTGACAATCAGTCTGAGAAACAACCAAATGGAATTTCATCCTGAAGCGGTTTCCTAGGTAATTAAAACATAATAAGTGAAACAATCTGTTCATGAAGCAAGGAAACCTAAACCATCAAAAGCAATCATAGTCCTTTACACTTTCTCTCCCTCCTAATACCTTTGAATACAATTTTAAACAGGCAGACACAGTTAGAAAAAAAAAATCACTGCAGTATAAGGGATATACATAACAGGTGGCAGATAAATAGCTCATGTATCCTCTGTGGTTCATTTGTGAAAGGAGGGACTACATACTGTAACTCACTTGAGGCTTTCACTCTTTGGAGCCATGGTTCCTCCCTTCTTTCATGACCCAGCAGGGACTAAGGAACAGTAATCCACTGCCATTTGTTATGTATATTATACCTAACATTTTATATATGGAGCTTGTGTACATGCCAAAAAATGTTGGGTTCTTAATCCCCACTCATACATTCAACATCTTGAATCATTTTATGGTCTCTAACAGCTGTCTGCATTCTGCTCCATTCTCAGCCTTTCAAAGATATCCGCACAGCGATGTTTTGCCTTTCAGATGGATTCAGTGCGAGACTGCAAGATGCCTGCTTTTCTATATGCCAGAAATTGTAGAGATACGACACAGCAAGACAGCGCTCATTAGGGGAGGTTGCTGGTTAGTTGTGAGTTGTACAGTTCATGAGATGCGGATTGTTTTGTGACATGGGTGTGTCATTTGGATGATAGCATAGATAAAATATAGCCCTATGCCTAGCTAGGATTAGAAGCTTGTAACTCTAATGTTCACTTTTTTAGAGGTAATGTAGCATCGCTTCTCGGCCTTTTGGCTAAGATCAAGTGTTGTATCAGAGCATTTGATTAGGATAGTAATATAAAGAAACCTACTTAAAAATTCTCGAACGTTCATGTACTGGTGTAGGTCATTCTCTCCTCTACTAGTTCTGTGATTGATAGAATACATTTAAATTCTGCAGTCTCTGGAGTGGTAACTAGAGGACGATCATATTTTCCTGGTATTTTCCTCAATAACCTTGCACTTGTTGCTAGCTCAAGTAACACAGGCTGATGTAACAATCTGCTGTGTATTGCTTGAAACTGCTTCTATTGTCTCTAACCAGGTTGGCTGCCAGTTCCAGTGGATTTGTTGAAACAGCATGCTTTTTACCAGGCTATTCTCACTCCCTTCTCTTAGCAACGACAGGTTCTGACGTTAGCAGGCTTATTTTGGAAAGCTATGTTCTGCTCAGGGCGGGACCAGAGCACCTTGGCCCCAAGGACTTGAAGTTGAACTTTTTAAACTTACAAACTAATTGACTAGATGCAGAAACAAGACAAAACATAGGGTTGGTTCCCAGTTTAAAAAGAATAGTGAATATTTGATTTGGGCCAGTAATTAAAATATGTTAACGAGTAGAATATTCAAGTGGCTATTGATTTACAATAACACAATATGAGTGATTTTTTTTTAAATTAAAGCTATAAGAAGACTCAATAACATCAGACAAGATAACATTTTAAACTGAAATCAAGCACTGCTCATACACAAAACCAACGTCACCTTCTAGGGAAAAATATTCTAACATAATGGTCTCAAGTTGCAGTGGGGGAGGTTTAGGTTGGATATTAGGGAACAAAATTTCATTAGGAGGGTGGTGAAGCACTGGAATGGGTTACCTAGGGAGGTGGTGGAATCTCCTTCCTTAGAGGTTTTTAAGGTCAGGCTTGACAAACCCCTGTCTGGGATGATTTAGTTGGTGTTGGTCCTGCTTTGAGTAGGGGGTTGGACTAGATGACCTCCTGAGGTCCCTTCCAACCCTGATATTCTATGATTCTATACTACTCCAAAGGGAAAGAGGAGAATTGAGTTGGATGAATATAGAAAAGAGATTTCAACTTGATAGTTTACTTTCCTGGGTATTTCTGACCCATCATTCTGCAAATAATTAGGTAAACAAGAATTTACTTGCAAGAATGTTCATGGAAAACCAAAAGCTTCTAGCACAAATAAAAATGCCTGAGAGTTCTCATCTTAGGAATACTCCCATAGCCTTTTTGAAATTGTTTTATAGGTCAGAAGGAGAGGTTGGCTAATGAGGACGAAAGAAAAATAAATCTCAATAAAAATGAGTAGTAGTTGCACCAGCATAGGTCAATGGGACTACTCACATGCTTAAAGTTGAGCACACACTTAAGTACTTTGCTGAATCTTAGCCTAAGTAAATAGAAGGGGTTGTGAATAACCAAAAGAATTGGAAGTTGATTTGCAACCATATTCACAAATATATTTTTGCTGCATTCCCAGCTTTACTGAACACTTTTCAGGATCAGATTTTTAACAACAAGGCTGATTCTGGGTGAATCTACACACCAAAAACACCCCAAACAAACAAATCACAGCATTGAGTCTCAGACCCAGGGTCAACTGACTCTGATGCTGTGAAGCTAAAAATAGCAATGTAGACATCTGGGCTCAGGTGGGAGCCTGGGCTCTGAAACTCGGTGTGGTGGAATGGTCTCAGAACCTGGGCTCCAGTCCGAATGTCTACTGCTATTTTTAGCCCTGCGAGCCTGAGTCAGAACTGGGTTCTGAGACTTACTGCTGCAAGTCTTTTTTTGCTGTGTGGACATACTCTCCGAGTAACAGTTTAGGGCTCAATCCGGGTAGGTTCTGAGCATTTCCATAGGGTGATGAGCAATTCAGTTCCCACTGACTTTAACAAAAGATGAAAGCACGAAGCATCTCACAGGTGTGCTCTGTGCTTTGCAGGTATGTCTACAAAACAATTAAATACCCATAGCTGGCCCCGGTCAGCTGGTTTGGGCTCAAGGATCTCAGGCTGTGGGGCTGTAAAACTGCAGTGTAGATGTTCAGGCTCAGGCTGGATCCCAGGCTCTGGGACACTCCCAATCACAGGGTCTAGAGTTAGGATTTCAGCCCAAGCCTGAATGTCTACCCGGAAATGTTACAGTCCCCCATAGCCAGAGCCCCATGAGCCCAAGCCAGCTGACCCAGGCCTTCTGCAGATGTTTAATTGCTGTGTGGACATACCCCGAAAGATCAAGCCCTTAGTGCCTACAGTGCTTACAGAAGAGGAGTTTCTTAATGTCAGAGAGGGATAGTTGCCCTTTGGGATGAAGAAGCTGAAACAACCAGGTGGAGACTCTGATGTGCAGGCGTGTGTCTGTGTCTCCCTCTTTCTCTCCAGATCCTACATATGACTCATCACTAAATGGAAATTAGATATGACAAGCCCTTGAGAAACCTATACTCACAGGACATGAATATATTGCTAAGGAGGAACCATGCAGTTAGTATACACAAACAAAGCAAAACAAACCCCATTTTAGTTCAAACAAATCTGATCTATACATAATTGAACACTGTTCCTATTTTAAACACAGGGGCTCCTAGTACTGACAATTTCCTTTTAGAATAAAATAGTTCTGATGCATCTTCATGGCAACATCTATTTCCAGTGATTTTAATAAATAAATAGTAGCACAAAACTGGTAGTAGATTTTCCTGCAATTCCTTGACCACAAGCATGGAGCAAAAATCTGCATAAGAGAAGCTATTAAGAGAAATAAATTCTCTGGGGAAAAATATGGTAAAAATCAAAACAAAAAGCTCCAAAAGATGCATTCTTTATATTTGTTTAGTTCATGCAGCCACCAAATTCGTTTTTCAAGCTGGCCAGCCTCGAACAAGTTAGCCAAAGAGGTGTAAATCAGTGTGGCTTCATAAGTTAGTGGAGCTAAGCTGATTAACACTAGATGTGAATCTGACCCAGATATCATGAAACTGTCCCGATTCAGCCTTATGCCTGCATATCCAAAGGACTGATTGGATTACAGCTTTCAAACTGAAAGCTATAACAACATTTATTTAGACAGCAATTATATTGTTGCCTCTTCTGACACAGTATCATCTGTCTGTCAGGCAGATGTCCATGGTCGTGCAAATCAGTTTCTCCAGGGAAGAGAAATCAGTGACATGGAGTGTAGGTGTATTATAAATGTAATCTGTTTTCCCGTGCTTCCGGAAATAGGGGTGATCAAACAGCAGGCAGGGCAATCCCATCTTCCAGGAACCTCAGCCGAACACCAATGTTGGGTTCCCAGGAAGCATCTCTGCCCTAAGAACTGACTAAGCAGGAAGAGAGCAAACTATCCTGTTGCTGGCACAGCTCCCTCTCCAAAGAACCTGCCTCCGCTAGAAACTTGAATAATCCAAAAACTACCACCACTATAGCATGTCTTCCCAAAGCTGAACATTTGCTCACACACTAAGGAGTATGTGGAATAACACCACCTCATGATGCCTATAGTACCAATACTGTTTATATAGTAACATAGATGTGCATGGTGCCTTGCAGACAAAAATAAAGACAATAGGGCCAATTATCTATGGTCCTAAGATCCTTTTCATGATGCTTTGGTGGCACAAGGAAGCTGTAAAGGCCCTGGATAGCCTAACTCCCCATGGGAATACCTCTGGAGTGAGGGCTCCCCAAGTAGCACAGATTGGGTGGAATGGTTCCACATCAGCCTTCTTCACAACCCCTAGCTTATGGGACATACTGAGGAAGTTCCAAGGGCAGGGAAAGGGAAGGGCACATGTCCAAATTGCCACTGAACACTGGCTATTTTCATCTTCCTATGACTCCTAGGGGTTTAGGGATAGCTGAATCATAAAGTAGGGCAGCTCTAAGCCCCAGCCATGCTGGGCGTGGTAAAGCCTACTGTGACAGGCTTGGGCCCTTTGGGGTGTCATCTGAGGTGCTGGGATACCACTGAGCCAGCCTATTGTGCCAGCCTGGGTCCCCTTTACCTGTCCTTGCTGGGCTAAGCTCACAAGCCTCTTCCGGCCGAGCACAGAGGCAGGGCCACACCCAGCTGTACAGAGATCAAGAGATTCACTCTGGAAAGATTCAGCCTTAGGGGCTTGCCCCAACACTCTGGTGCCCACTCCCTTTAAGGGGTACAAACCTAAAGGTTTTATGAAATTTGTCCCCTCCCTCAATGTGGAGGGAGATATGCACAACTTCTTGCCCTCCCCAGTTAGAAATTACATAAACTGGGTTACATTATAAACAAGAAATAAGTTTATTAACTACAAAAGGTGAATTTTAAGTGAATATAAGAGATAACAGACAGAACAAAGCAGATTACTGACCAAATAAAGCAAAACATGCAAGCTATGCTCAATATACTTAAGAAACAGGTTACAAAATGTAAATTCTCACCTTAAATGTTATTTTAGTCAGGTTGCAAAGTTTCTGTGGTTCAGAGTTCCAGTAATATCCCTTTTCAGTCCAGACTCTCCCCTTTTCTTCAGGTGGCTTTTGCAGTCTCTCTTCCTGGGCAGACAGGCCATGGAGAGGAGGAGTCCCGTTTGCCTTACTCCCCACCATTAAATAGGATTTACATAAGGTGGGAATCCTTTGTTTCCCAAACCTGACCCTCCTTCCCTTCCAGTGGAAAGTTACAGGAAGTCCCAGGTAATGTTTAATATCAGGTGACAAGACCACCTGATTCTGTAGTATCACAGCGTCCATGAGACAGCGGCAGTATGGAGTGTCCGCAGGATGGCCAAGCATTTTCATAGTCCATTGTCCTCACTGATGGGCCATCAGCCCTGTCTGGCTTTTCCATCCTTGTACCTGAAAAGTTAGCAGTGGGCGTCACCCAAAGTAGCATAGTTGAAATACAGATACATAGTCAATATTCCTAAGTTCAGATACAGAAATGATGCAGGCATACAAATTGGATAATCACATTCAGTAATTTATAACTTTTCCAATGATATCTTACAAGACCCATTATGCATAAAGTACATCGCAGTTATGTCATATTAATATCATAAGCATATTTTCAAAAGAATATGGGGTGAAATGTCACACCTACATCTTCTATACACTCTTATTCCTGAAATGAGTGCTTCTCAGACAGACTGGAAATCTGGACTCAAGGCCATTAGACTCAAGCTACAATGAAACGGCAGCAGATCCCAGAGGCCGAAAGGGTGATGAAGTGGAATGGAAAACTCTCCTTTAAGGATAATGGCGGGTAACGTTTGCTCTGTGGATTTCTTATTTCCTTTTGTGTTAGTCATTTTTCCTATAAAATAGTTATAAATTTATGAGCAAATGAAGCATATTTCAGTGGAGGTAGAGCACCTATAGGTTCCACAGAAGATGTACATTGAAATTAGCATTAGAACAGCTCTGTACCTTTGCCTTGTTAGCCTGTTTGTTTTTATTTTGGTAATAAAAAAATGAAGATGGAATACAGAAACTAATTTTGATAATCAACTCTGTCTTAGACACTTTCTAATTCAGACTGTAAGATGAACTAATCCTCTGATGATATCAGGACTTTTGCAGTGTGGCAACACTTTTTCAGAGGCTCTTAATCAACAGATTGCTGACAAGAACATCATTTTGCTCACTCAGGAGCAGCTATTTATGTCTTTGTCTGTAGATGTTCACTCCAAACTAATCTCAGCAGATCTCCCACAAGGAATTTACAAAGAGTCCTAGGAAAATAGAGTAGTCGGTAAAGCATATGGTTTGTTGAATATATAACACAGACTGGGGTCCTACGAACTGTTAATTTGTCCTGCTATAGAGTGAAACCTACCATAAGTCAACAAAAACAAAGGACATATTTTCTCAAAAGTTCTAACTGCCTCCTAAATTAATCAATTCCACATGCAAGTAAGGACCCAATCCTATAAACTCTCACTCAGAAAAGCAGTCACTGCCCACAAGCAACCTCATTGAAACTAATGGGACTATTTATTTCAAATATTATTATAGGTGGGGCTTGTAGCATCGCCTATTAATGTTATCTGACATTTTCCATTATAAGACCCTGGTTTCAGTCGCTTATAATTTTGCCAATGTTAAACTGTTTGGGCTGAAATTTTCTATGCCTCAGGCTACATTTTTTTTGGAAAATATCAGCTAAAAGTGTTCAACTGTTCCTGAGAATGAAGTTAAAGAACAATACACTGTTTTGCCCATGTTAAAATCAGAGGCATCGTTTGCTATGGGGCAAGTGGAGGAGATGTCCCCCCAGAGACTTTAGTCCCCCCCAGACTTTTCATAGGTCTGTATGCTCCATTGTGTCTTCCCCTTCTTGTCCACCCTCAGACTTTGCAGGAGAGAACATTATATGTATTCTATCTGCTGACACAATTTTGTGCCCCTTTGAATTTTTCTGAAATGACAGGCCTGGTTAAAATTCTGGCAATCTTTTCTTTTTGATGCTTTAGTGCCCCCTTGCTTTGGATTAGAAACTTGAAATTTGGCAGTGGGGTGGCTTTAGTGTCTTTTGCCATTACTGTGAAAATCTACCCAAATTATAAGACTTTGAAAAATCACAGTTTGCGAATGCTCAGTAGAGACTTGTTAGACTGCAGCTAAAAGCTCGAAAGATTCCATCAGTACTGAACATGCTCTTGCCTGAGGCTAAGCAGAACTTTCCCTGCAATTGCAGCTGTGTGTGTTGCTGTGGGCCATGCTGGGTTTGGACACCTGAACTGAAAGCAGGGAATCTCTGTCTCCTGTGCTCTCAATGACCACCCTGCTGGCACCCAGGCAGCATGAAGGAGGAATCTGCCTAAATCAGTTGCTGAAGAGACAAAGGCTGCACCTGCAGGGGGAATGGGGAGAGGGAGTCAATTGGGCCAAGGAGAGTGGGGTGGTGGAATGTGAAAATGGAGGCAGATTGGAAAGGTTTGGAGAAATGAAAACTGGGATTGGGAATTGGAATGGGGGGAAGACTGTGTCTGGGAGCTGGAGAGGGGGTGGATTGCAACAGATTAGGCAAGGAGATTAGAATTGGTAGCTAGAGAGGAAAGTGGGACGTGTGAAATTGGGAACCAGTAGGTGGGGAGAATCAGATTAGGAGTGCGGTGGGAGACAGAGAAACAGTTAAAGGAAACTGGGGCTGAGAACCAGTGGGATGGGAGACAGATCTGATGAAGAGCAAGGGAAGAATGGGAACTTGCTGGGCAAAGAGACTGGGACAAGTTGCTGAGGTGGGTGACACTGAAATTGGATAAGGATCCCAGGAAGGGTGACTGGGAGCCAGTGGGGCTGGTCAACATGGTCTTGGGGGGCAACTACAGGTTAGGGTGGGGGAGAGACACATTACATGAGGGGATGTGAGGGGGAAACTGGGATTGGCTGGGCAAGGAGACTGGGCTGGGGAGTCCAGAAGAGTGAGACTCGATGTCATGGTTAGAGAGCTAGCAGCACCTCTGACCCCTTCTTGTGTCTCTGAGTACAACCCTCATGTCTTAAGGCTTGTGTCTCCATTTGTCTCAGAGGGAACCCTGCAACTCTCCCACTCTTAGAACAGGCCCTGAGCTACAGTACTTTGTGTATCAACCATGTTTACTCTGGTTGGTACCTGCATTTTTTTCCTTCAGGAGCCTATGACCAGTAAATTACATTGACTCAAAGCAGTGTTCTTAAAACAAAAATATTATTTGTTTAACCATAGGAACATACCACAGTATAAGAGAAAAAAAGGATTTTTAAAGCAACAAAAGACCTACGTATATGTCTATCTCCCCGAGAGTCCTAGGCGGGCCAGCCTTACCCGAAATCCCTACCGTCTGGGTCTGAGTCTGTTCTCATTAACCCCTGGATGGAGTATGTGTCTTTTTTGATTTCCATCCCCCTTCACAGGAGCCAAGTTGCTTCTGGGAAAACCTGTCTGGCAGGCCCAGCAAGGGGACTAAGCCAGGGCTTTGAAGTCAATGAATATTGCATTACTGAAAACAGTATATTTGGATCCATGCCCACCTTTTCTGGGAGCATTTTCTGACAATCTTGCTATTGAATTATCTCATTTTATGCCTAGAGCAAACATTACAATAACTGAATCAAGATACTGTTTTCATAAATTATTACAAGCGGCTCCAAATCTGTCAGACAAGGACTCACTAGGCAAGGAGTCTGGGACTGGAATGACAAGCCTGAGGAGCAGTGACAGGCTGTGGGAGAACAGAACTGTGATGGGGAACCAGGGGAGGTGAAGAGATAGGACAGTGACAAGATGGAGAAGATGGGACAGAATGGGGAGGGTGGAATGGGCAGAAAAATCTGTGCCCACTAGAGAAATCTGTGCCCACTAGAGAATCTGTGCCCACCCCGAGTCTGGAATGGAACCCAGATTCCTGAGCCTCACAATTCCTTGGCTGTCAGCAAATATCTGTGAAACCAGCTGGCACAATGTGTGTCTCATCCCCCTCTAGTGCTGGTCCACACAGGATGACAACCTACTATTTTTATCAGTTACTCCATTAGCTAAAGTGGCAGAGGTCTTTGTGGTAAACATAAAGGTTCCAACCATGCAGATGACCTGTATTGGTATCAGTATTATGGTTTTTTTAAACCTAGGAAATTATACACAAAAACTACATTAAAAGACCATTATAAGGGTTGCAAAGGAGAGCAAGCAAAAGTGAGGAAACCCAGTATCATGCCCTGCTGACATTTATTGTGACTGTAGTGGTCTCCTCATCCTGTGATTCAGCCACATCACTTTTAGCCCTACCCTTTTCAGGATAAAACAAGTCACACATACCAATAGTCTGGCAGCATCACACAGGCGCTTCACCCAACTTCAGGTTTTGTGGGCCTTCCAGTCTTTGGCTCTGGGAGTCTTTGCACCATGACCCTACCTGAGCAAGTAGGGGAATGCAGGCCACCCGGTATTCTGGGTTCCAGCCCAGGCACCCTGTATACCGCACATAAGGTCTATTTGTTTAGCCTCTCTGCTTTATTCCTGGGTTTCTTCTTGCCGTGGCCCTCAGCTAGGTCTTTCTCACCATCTTTATCAGGCCAACTCTTCTGCAGATCCGCCCAAAAAGGAACCTAACTAGTTATGGAGAACACAAGAAACAAAGGTCATGTCAGGCCCACCTGCTCAAAGAAGGCTCTGGCATTTAGGTGACTATGTTTAGTGTCTGGTTCCAGCAAGGCCTTTCTTCTGGGGCTTACTGAATAGATCTTCTCCTAATCAGCTACTACTAAGCTGAGCTTTTCCTCTTTTAACTCCAGGCTTGGCACCTTGCATAGGTGTAAAAGGGTAGGGCTGATTGGGCCCAGAGGTGCCCATAAATGCACAAGCCCGTGTCCCTCAGACTCAGGTTTGCAATGTAGTGTAGTGATACCCTAAGAGTCTCCAATGCAAATGCAAAAGCACTGCAGTAATGTGCTCACAGCAAGACATGCCCAACAACAAATGAACTGCCAAATCCTGCATCAGTTGCTATTTTTTCAGTTGGATTTCAAATGTAGTCCCTATTTAGAGTACATTACAGCACTCTAATCTGGAAATGCAGAAGGCATGGACTATAGTTATGATGGGCCTATCTGAAAGAAATAGTCACAAACTCTTAGCCATACATAGATAGCTATAGGTGCTATGTGATCGAATAGCAGTTGGGAGTCAGTCCAGACTCCTAGATTGCACATCTACACCACAAATGGCAGCTAATCGCTTACATAAAAATCACGTTCAAGATTCACAATTGAATCTTTAAGAGAAAGCATATGAAACATTTAAAGAGACAGTGTCAATTAAAAAATGCAAATCCTGCCTATTGTTTTAACCTGAGTTAGTGTTACAAGTAACACCTAAAATGACTATTTCCGAAAGACTAGAGGGAAAACAAATCTCTGTTTTTTTTCAGTTTGTTTCTTCTGTACACATGACAGCACTTTGTGTATAGTCAGTTTCACTGTTTTCCTCTGCAGAGTCAATTATTTTTTTCCCTATTGTTTGTCTGGGTCTTTCAAAGAACAACATCTGGGATATATATATTTTTAATAATATGGGATTATAAAACTACAGAACTTGCAGGGTGGAATAGCACCTAAAATTACTTTAAACTCATGTGAAAAAAACAAACAAACTAGATTTCAAGTTGGTGGTTTTTACAAAGAGGAACTCTCCTTGCCTTCCATACTTCACTCATAGGGCTAGATCATAACCTTATAATCTGACCTGAGTAAGGGGTAGAGTGTTTCTCCAGTATCTCAGGAATAGATGGAGAACAAATTATGACTTCAAGTCACAATTCCTCTCTGGCTCCCTGTTTGCTCTGAGGGAAGGATGGGTAAGTTACTTCCCTTCTGTGTGCTCAGCAAGCTCTTCTGGCTGGCAAGTAGGGGAGATGGACCCACGGCTACTCCCATTTCACACTCCTCTCCGGCCCCTGCTCTCCCACTTGTTTTCAGGAGGGAGTACCAGCTGAACACCTCCTGTTTCCCCTGGTCTCTCTTGTGCTGGAGTCACAATCTGAGCAGTAGAGTAAGGACTGTACTTTCCCTTTCTGCCCTGTGTGGTTGAGCATGCAGAGGCAAAGCTCAGTTATTTTAGCTATGTTCCCCAATTTCTCCCTCCCATTTGAGTTCTACTTTTAGGCTTTAAAGCTCTATTGATAAGACAGAAGGAAAGTTGGGGAAAAAAAAAAAAGAAATCTTCTTCATCCAAAAGAAGATAACATTGGGTGAGGTACATTCAAGTTTTCTTCTGTTTTATTTTGTTGAAACACAGCAGTAAACAGAAATACCATTATTTTGTTGGGTGTTATATGTTGGGGTGCACATCACACTCCAGTGCAGCAAGTGGTTTGCCAGAAATAATGCAGGCATCTCTTATGATGGGGAATGTACCTGCTAACTTGTCTGAAGCATTTCCACCCTGGCTGCAGCCTCTCAATCTAGTTCAGGAAAAGAATCGGGCCTGATTTTTAAGATCTAAGCCACACATTTGGAGGATTTATCAGTGGATCAGAGGCAGAGCAGCAGGTGGAAACATAGGGCACAGTGGATATAAGTAGGTTTAAGGGAATCCAACTAAGTATAAGTGAATCTAAATGAGTGTAAGTGGGGTTCTAACTTGCATCACTTTACAAATCCCCTCTGATTTGCCCTCCCCGCATTGTGTTTCAGTTCCTTTTTTGCTATGTATATATAAAACTGAATAGCTCCATCACTGCAAATGACATTCACATTGTGATGTCCTTATTGCAATAAATGTACAGGGCTGTGAAATTTGGCTTTAGCTATATTTATTCAATATTATTAAATTAAAAGAATATTGAGTGCATATTAATTTTCTTCACTTCATCAAATAGTCAATTAACTCAAATTAGTTCCAATCCTAAATATGCCATCCCCAGGGCTTCCCCAGCCTGCTTCCCCCTGCCTCTCTTTGGGTTCGTTCTTCAATCTTTTTTGCTGCTTTCATATCCTGGAGAATAAGAGCCCATGCACATTAGTATCACTAGGCAGGACTAGGCTCTGTCACCATTCTGGGACTAGCTGTGTCTCAACTGGATAGATGAGAGAAAAAGGAGGAGAAACCACATGAGCATGGGGGGGAGCACTTTCAGCTTTCTTACTCACATGAAGAAGGCTCTGCAAGCAAAGGGATGCTTGAAGGGGTGTGGCTTGAGAGATTGGGAATGGGACACGGTGCTAAATCCTGCTTGCCCTATTCATGGGAGAAGTCCCACTGATTTCACCATGACTACCAGGGTGAGAAAGCCAAGCAGGATTTGGCTCTCAGTACAATAGCCCCCAACAGCTTTTGTTGGAGCTCCTCCCTCCTTGTGATAATTGGCAGATGGGCTTCACCTCAGCCCAATGTCCTGTCACACTATGTCCTGGCACAGTTCTGCTGTTCCTCCTCCTTTCTCTCACATTTATCCTTTCTCCCCCCCACCCCATTGCTCTCTTTCCCCCTATCCATTTTCCATTTCTCTTCTTGTGTTTTTTTATTTGCTCTCCCTGTTTAGTATTCCCTTTGCTATTCACCTTTCCAATTTCCCCACTTGCCATGGTCCCCATTCAACTGCCAGTGAAGTCAACAGAAAAACTCATAGGCCCAGATCCTCAAAAAATATGTAGGCTCCTAATTTAACTGATTGCAATAGAAGTTAGGAGCCAAAATACCTTTGAGAGTCTTCTAAGACTTTAGTGGGAGTTGGATTGGGCCTCAGAAGACTGTATACTTTTGGAGGTGGATACAAATTGTAGGATAATTTTAAAAAGACATTCTCCCCAGTCCTTTCAAAAGAGAGAGAGAACCCAGAGTAGCTTTCCACAGTTGCTCAGAGTTTGTTATAAAGCAGCCATTACCAGTTAGTTCTGTTCAATATATCAGATGCATATATGTATCTTTGCTGGCAGTTAGTGGGTGGTTCTAACTCCCAGTAGTAAAACACATAATAAGAGTGAACATTTGTAATCAGATACATCTCTTCTCCTAATAGCAATTTCTTCCCTCCTAGCCAAAAGTGTTCCTTTTAAAATTCATTTTTACAGTGAATGGTAAAGTGTCAGTCTTCAAAGGCATCAGATATGAAAATTACTTTGTAGAAATTCAGTGAAAGCAAGATTAACAGAAAACACATTGAGCAAGGTTCTGAATGCAGATTTAATTAAAAATAAACTCAACTTTTCTTAAATGCTGGAATTATAGTAACAGACAATCAGTTCAAGAGCATGTTCAGATGTAGGGATGGGCAAATAGGAAAAGAGTGATGGAATAATTTATGAAAAATACAGCAAAATTTTCTCAAATAAATTATTTGGGAGTCTATTTATCAAGTTAGCATCCCTACCGTCTGGTGGATGAATAAAATAATTTAAAATTTATTTTAAAAATAATGTGATATTCAGCTAATAAATTATTTGATTAATATCATTCCACCAACTATATTCTGGGGTTAATAAGAATTCTGGTGCTAGATTTTTTGCTCAGTTCCTAAGGTACATGTTTTTTTTTTTTTCATTGTCTTTTCTGCTTCTGCCCTGTAAGAGATATATCAAAATGGATAGTTGCCTCAATGTTTCCTTTTTAAAAAAGGAAGCTTTTCCCCCATGGCTACTGGGGGGGACAGAAGGTCAGTGAGGTTTGGAAGAGTCTTCTGAAAAAGTGTGGAATGTAGAGGGAGCTGCAGGACAGATGGAGGAGAGGTTGCTGGATGAGCAGCAGGAGAGGAAATGCACTAGGGGTTATTGCTCTACCATGTGGCAGCATTTTGGGGTGGTAGCAGGGAAGCTTACGCAGGTGACTTGTCATTTCTGCAGGAGGCTCTTGTGTGCAGATGACAAGAAGGTCACTTCAGGACCTACAGAACCACCTCTGTCACAGGCAGTTGCGGGATATTGTCTGTGCTGCATCACCCACACATTGCCCATCACACCAGCAGCTACTGGCTCCAAAGAACTGCTGAGATGTGCTTTGCCTTCAGCCTTAGTTTCCTCCGCACGAGGAGGAGGAAAAGGAACAACTATAGCTGCAGCTGCTTTTTTCTGGTTCCATCTCCAGGGAACAGGAGCAATTGTTGATATTGAGAAATCTGCCACTCTGCAACACAGAGGAGCACAGAACTATAGAGTAAGAAAAAGTGTCCCCCCGCCCCCAGGGACAAGGGAAGGACAAGGAGACGATGGTGGCAGAGAGGAAGAGGATAGTGGCCTAGAAGGAGAAGGACTTGGGTCTTCAGTAGCAGCTTTCTTCTGCTGTATCGAGAGAACTAGCTCTCTCGCAGGACCAAACACAATCAAATCCTGATTTGTAGCAAATTAGCACCAGTAAGAGCTCTCTCTCTCATCTTCCTCCTGGCACATGGGTTGTTGGAGTGCATTGAGCCCAGGAATGATCACTCTTTCACCATCCCCTTCTAATCATATACTGGGAACTCAATGCTTGACTTAGTATGATGCCAGTTACCCCCTGAAGCACTACAAACGTAGCCACTTTCCAAAAGAGTTGGTCCACTGCTTCTGCAGAGAAGCTTCTTGAAGCCTTGCTCTTCACCAGCCACCTCTCTGCAGCCAGCCTTCAGTTCCTGTCTCTTCCACACTGATATGATCCCAGTTCTCTCAAAGTATATAACTTTCAGTGTATGTGACTTGAGATGCCTAGCGAGCCACAGCAGCTGGGATGGTCAGATGGCTAGTGGGAGGATCTGGAAACTGATTTGGGGTCTGATTCAAGCTAGCTTTGTTTTTGTTGAGGGACATGCAGGAGCATTTGGCTGCTAGCTAGGGATCAGTGGGCTTTTTTTGCTATAGAGGATTACCATGATGGTGGTTTTTATCATGGTGAGCATGTAAAGAGCTGAGCTTGAACCTTTCTACCCTTTTCAATGTGCATGGTTTCATATCCCTTGAATTTTTGAAACGACCAAGTTTATCTGGTTGCACACTTCGTTCAAAACTGCACCCAAGTTTCACAACCTCTGTGAACATTTCAACAAAGCTGGGCTGCATTTCATTTGTAAGGAAACTCTAAACCAAGTGAATTGCACAGGATTTCATAACAGAGGCTCTATATTTGCGCAGATCCCATAATAATCTTCTTGGCTTCCTGTACATTCAGCAATTGTGGTATTTTCATAGTGAATCCTGCAATTGCTGTGTTATATCAAGTCCTGTTACAAGAAAAATAAATCATTACCATGTTTTTAAAAGGGCCTATTTTAAAAGCTTGTGGGAACTTGATTTCTGCTTTTTTAGACTTGGATTCAAAATACAGAGAAGAGATTTCACTTGTAATTTAAAATTTTGTTTATTTCGCAGATGGACTAATTTGCAAGATTGACCCGTACCACCAGGGGATTCATAAAGGAAAATTACACCTTCTTCCTTTTGGAGAACAAGTGTCACTGTTCCCAGATGTAAATAGGTTTCCCATGAGAATTAATTATCAGAGTCATCTACAGTATATTAGCCTCCAGAACACTGGTGCTACACAATTCAAGCTGACAAATACCAGCTGACATTTGCTTATGGTTTTAATTTTTTTTCAGACACAGTTCAAAGCAGTTCCAAAGTAAATCTTTCCTTCAATAACAAAGCAGTATGCCACTCTGCCTCAGCTCTTCTTGTCCAGAATAGGATAGGAGATATTGCTGTCTGTCTTTTCTCTTCATGTGCAAAGGAACACCAACACAAAGGGTTCCTGGGAAAGCTTTATACTCAGCTACCTGAAAGAATGTAAATGCCACTTAATATAATGGAAAGGAAATATTAATTCACTGTAGAGTGCTAGAAAGACAATGATCTTTTCTTGTCATTGCTTTTGCATCCTTTGCTACTGGTTCTATTTTAAGTGTACATAAGTGTAGAAGAGAAGCCCCAGGCTATAGCAGCTTTCACATTAGGGATTATATGTTGTGTCCATGACAGGTCACACTTTTGATGTGTTAAATTGAGTTCCAGCCTCAAACATAACACCACAGTCACATAGGAACGGCCACAATGAAAAAGAACAATAGCCCATCATCTACTCTGTTATTCTGTCTCTGACAGTAGTTAACGCTAGATATTTCACAGAAAAATAAACCAAACTTCCCACCCGTAGTGCATCTGACCAGCGGTGCCACATTATGACTTGGGGGGAATTATTTTCCTAACCCCAGATATACCAGACTTTACCAGTGTAAAGTCTGAGTCTGAAAAAGATAATTCAAGTCAGTGTGATATGTGGTGTGATATGATTAAAAAGAAATAAAGTTTGAACCTACTTTGCTATCGCATGGCAAAGGAAATTATCCTGATGGAATGTTTATGGGAATTTGTGTAATAATCAAAAACCAGGCTTCTCTTTCAGATACAGTAGCTGTGACATTTCTCTCCGAACAGACCCCCTCCTTCTGGCCACATTATGAAAAGGTACCGCTCATTCTAGTAAGTAGAAAAAGAATTAGAGCTAGTGTGTATCATTACAATGTCCACCTTGAATTAGGGAGACAAAGTGGGTGAGATAATATACTTTATTGGACCAACTTCTGTCAGTGAAAGAGATACGCTTTGGATTTATACAGAGCTCTTCTGGGGCAGTGCACAGTTGTGCTGCCCAGGGCTAAACCCGGGAAAGACCTGTGATATAATTTGCTTTCTGGTTTTCCCATTGCTCCAGCTCTGATGGCTGGGGCGTTGGGGGTGGATCCAAGGGTGGAACAAAGGCTTTGTTCATTCCCCTACATTAGTGGTTCTCAAACTAGGGCTGCTGCTTGTTCAGGGAAAGCCCCTAGTGGGCCGGGCTGGTTTGTTTACCTGCCGCGTCCGCAGGTTCAGCCGATCGTGGCTCCCACAGGCCGCAGTTCGCCACTCCAGGCCAATGGGGGCCGCGGGAAGTGGCGCGGGCCAAGGGATGTGCTGGCCGTGGCTTCCTGCAGGCCCCATTGGCCTGGGACGGCGAACTGCAGCCAGTGGGACCTGCGATCGGCTGAACCTGCGGATGCAGCAGGTAAACAAACCGGCCCGGGCCCGTCGGGGGCTTTCCCTGAACAAGCAGTGGTCCAAGTTTGAGAACCACTGCCCTACATGGCAGGGGGAGTAGCAGCCCTACAAAAGCTACTCTCATCCCCTTGTCCCCACTATGACCCATCATGAAGGTAGCCCATGCAGGGAAGTAAAATGGCACCTGGCACCTCCTTACTCTTCTACTTGATGTAAAGGAAAGTCACAGTCCTACTCTAAGCATTTGTTTTTATAACGAACAATGTTCTATTAAAATATTTCTCTTAAGCTTGTGTTCAAAATGTGTGTGTAATGAAATATGTCTTTAATAAAATCAACTCCCAACTCTTTTCCTTTGTTTAAATGTAGCAAGGTAAAACAGTGTTATTTAAAAAGGACAATGTTTTGTATTGCATTAGTCTGACCACCTTCTCTGGTTAGCCTTGTGGAGTGAGCACTCACCTCGGCCTCAGGAGACCTGGATTCTGTTCCCAGTTCTGCTGCTGCTGTGCTACGTGACCTTAGCCAAAGTCACTAACTCTCTGTGTCAAAAGATACTGATCTCCTTGGTAAAGTGCTTTGAGATCAACTGATGAAAATGCTATGTAAGATCTAGGTAATATTATTAGGTCTGGGTATACTATTTGCAGTGAGCTGGTTTAAACTCTTTATTTTGGATGGAATGCTTGCATGTATAGAGAAGGCCAGAACAAGGCCCAATGCACCACTTAAAAACCTTTCAAGCCATATTGAGTTGTTTTAATTCTAACAAATATTCATAGCTCTTTCATTTGAGTATTCATACACTGTTACTTATATACATTGTACAGAGTTTACACAAATGTAGTGCATATAGCTTATCAAGCTCCATAGACCCATAGACTTCAAAGTCAGAAGGGACCATCATGATCATCTAGTCAGTTCTCCTGCACATTGCAGACCACAGAAGCTCACCACTGGATTTGTTCTTTAAATAGTTTTCCTCTTTAATTTTCCATTTAATCTCTGGAATCCCTTCTTTATTTTTTGTCATTCTCTCTTTTTCCTAACTCACTTTTCCCTGTCACTGTTTTTTTCCCCCTCATACCCTTTTACTGCTCTCTGCTAATTTGGCCTCAGCTTTGTTCTCTGATTCTCTCATCTCAAGGCAGTCCTATTGCTGGAATTTCACAGTGCTGTATTGCTAAACCCTTTAGCAGTCTGATTCTCTGTTGCATATCATTTTGATTAAAGTCATCATCAAAGTGCTACTAACAGTCTATGCTGCACTACACTGAAAGTTTTGTCCACTAGCTCCTTAGGAGCAATAGCACCCTCTACTGGCATAAGGGTCTATTTGGAACTTTTGTATAGGATAGAGAAAATGTTTGGAGTTGACTCTTTCCTACAAGAATGCCAGTCCCTGCAATTAGCATCTCCAGGGAGTCAAGGACTTGGAAGGCAGATCCTTTTTACTTTCTTGGGGGGGTGGAGGGGGGGGGAGGTTGAGCAGGGACACTGAATAGTTAGGACTCAGTGAACCTTCAGGGTTAGTGTATCAGTGTCCACAGAAAGAAAAGTTTTGGACACAGAATCTGAGTTTCCATGGTAGACTCAGCGGAAGAGGAGTCAGCCTCAAAGGAGGAGGAAGAAGAGGAATCCATTTTAGAGGTTTTCATTAGCTTATTTTAGAAATCTTCCTCTTTCTAAGGGTATGTCTACACTGGAGTTGGAGGTATAATTTCCCCCTTGACGAGACATACCCGTGCTGGCTCTGATGGAGTTAGCACACTAAAAACAGAAGTGTAGCCATGATGCTGCAAGTGCTGAGAGGGGTTAGCTATTCAAGTATGTATCTATCCTCTTGGACAGATCTGCCTTCCAGCCTCCATCCCCCATCAGTTCAGCCTCCCCTCTGCTTCTCCTGGGGCTCTTCACTCCCTTCTCCCAGGCTTAGGTGGAGGCAGCAGTGAGTCCCCTCTACCCCTTCCAAGCTGGGTACTGCAGGAAGAGGGCAAGAGCAGAGGCACTGTTCTGTCCATTCATCACAGAAGGAGAGGGGAGAGTACATCCACCCTGAACTGCTGAGCTCTTTCTGCTGCCCCCTCCCCTCCTGTGAGAATAGCTTTAGGATGCTATGGGGAAAGGAAGGTGAAGAGACCCCTTGCTGTAGCAGTTTTGATTGGTTGCTCAAGCTTGGGAGGTGATCCTAGGGGGTGGGCAGCCAATCTAGTTCACTAAAGGGCTGGAGCTTTTTGTGTCATGGCGAGACTGGCTCCAGTCCCAACCAAAATCCAATTGCTCACTAAAAAATCCGGAGAGTTGGCAACACTGCAAATTACAGTGCAGAGTTTTCTGCCTCACAGGGGTACTGAGAGATCTATTCCCAGTCAGCCATCACCTCCACCAAGGGGACTAGAAACTCAGCATTTAATTAGGGGTGTGCTATTGTCCAAGCAGACAACAGGGCATGTACCACGATCCTTGTACCCTGTGTCCAGACCCAGTGCTGGCCTGCTAGTGTGGGGAAGGAGCTGGAGAGGAGTAAGAGGTGAAGAGGAGAAGATGAGTCAAAGAAGGAGAAGCAGGTCAACTGCTGCATGAAATCTAGTAGCTTAAAATCCCTCTTGCAGAACACAACTTCCTGCGGTGGCTACAGATGCAGCAAACAGGGGATTGTGATACAGTGCCCAGTCTTATAAGGGAGTTCAGATGATGTAATCATTTTATCCAGTGGGTGCCAGATGTGCTGAGCACGTACAGCTCCCATTGACTTTGGTAGGAGTTTTGGGTGCTCAACGCATCTGAAAATCTGAAAAGCACTTTGTGGAATTTCTTAGGAAGTTATAAGTGTAAATTCTGTAAAGTTGAAATTTCTTGAGGATGTGCTGTGTGTGGCTATACCCAGCTGTGAGAAGTATATTCAGACTAAGCATGAAGATCTTGTGTAAGTCCCCTGGAAAGGATGAAGAGGAGACTCCATGAGTTCAGAATGTTAATCCAACCACAAACAAGAAGAACTATACAGAAACCTGGGAAGGAGTTTTGGAGTACTGTTAAACAGGAAGCAGAGGAGGGCAGGTTTTCCAGAGGCTGGTAAAATCCAAATCGTCACATGAAAATGAAGTCAAATATATACTTGTAATAAAAAGTGTTAAATAATGTATCATAGCAAATGTTGAATAAGAGTCATAAATGAAGGCAGATGCTTTTTTTTTTTTAACATATAAAGGATTTGGAATTTGGTGATTTGGCTATAGTCTATCTACCAGCTATATATCTATAAATTTGTTAAGATGCCATGGTCCTGATTTAGGGCCTGATGCAAAGCCTACTGAAATCAATGCATCCAGACTATGTATTGTATATGTAAGTCTACCTGTAAGTGGTATTAATGCTAAAGAATGACTGCCCCAAGTAGTATTAATATTAAAGAAAGTGAACAGCTATTCATTCATAGCAGACATTTAGAACCAAAATACTTAGCTCAGTTTTATCTTGGTCATGCTGTACATTTCAAAAAAGCTGTCATATTTTCGCTGGCCAAACTATATCCAATATCCAACTAAATAAAATTGGGGAAATAGGACAGAAAACTGGGAATGGAGGGAACTAAGATTTAGAGGGGAAAGAAGAAAAAGTTATCTGCAGGAAAAACACAGACACAGGGAAAACAGAAAGATAGGCTATATCTACACTACCACAGTAAGTCGACCTATGCTACGCAACTCCAGCTATGTGAATAACGTAGCTGGAGTTGACGTACCTTAGGTCGAGTTACTGCGGGGTCTACACCGCAGGGGGTCGACGGGAGAAAATCTCCCATTGTCTTACCTTACTCTTCTCGTCAGGGGTAGAGCACAGGAGTTGACTGGAGAAAGATCTGCAGTTGATTTAGCGGGTCTTTACTAAACCCACTAAATCAACCGCCTGTGAATCGATCTCAGAGCGTCGATCCCTGCCGTAGTGTAGACCTGCCCTTAGATGTAGATAGAAAGTTGAGTAAAAGAACAGAACAGCCAAAGAAATTAGTGCATTTAAAATAGTTCAATTGTTCAACAAAAGTTGGTAGCCAAATATTATATACAATTTATATAAAACCCAATTTATGTGTGCTAATTATTTTTTAATTAACTTCAAACACTGGGCCCAGTAATGTGCCAGAACACTTAATTACTATGAATTTATATGCTATTTGCCATATAGCTACTGAAAAGTTAGAATGGTCTAATTTGTGCCCTGTAAATATTTTCCAAGTGCCCTTCAGAATTTGAAGTATCACAGATTGAGCAAACTAGAGATAAACTGCCAAAGCAACTGTCATATTTTAGTCTTAAAATGAAGGCAAAGATTGACAGTGATAATTTATTTCATGGAAGCTTTATGGATGAGGACTACTTAAAATAAGATTGTGAATCCCTTATTCACATTTGTGAGGGGCAACTGTAATCAATGGCACTATTCAGGTAAGTGTTCACCAACATGAGTAAGGGCTGCACAAGCTAGAGCTAAACTATCAGAGGCCCTCTTTTCTTGGCAAGTTGGTAGTAGGTGAGGTTTGTGTATGGGCGGGAGGAGGCATCTCAACATTTGTAAGACTCCAACTTGCCTGTAACAAGGTTGCTGGACAGTTGACAGCTATACATGTGTATGTTCAATGATTCCATAGTGCTCTTTTTGGTAATTGTGCCTACTGTGGTGCTTAGACAGATATTATGGATATCTGACTAAAATGGTAGACAGCAGAGCTGATTAGGAATTTTCCATCAAAATGAGTTTTTGATTGAAAGATGCAGTTTCTGCAAAATTGAAATTTTGTGTAGGAAAGTTTCATTTCTGGTGTCATTTTGAGTTTTAGGTGAGGAAGCTCAAAATGAATACTTTGGTTTTGGCTATGTCTGACCATTTCATTTAACTAGAGGAAGGGGGTAGAGACAGAAATTCCTGCATGATTCATGGCTGTGCAACCCACTGTAAACCAACCCCCCTGAAGAGTGTTGTTGTGAGGGCTGTGGCACACCAGTCTCCTCTGATATCTGGAAGCAGGCTAGTCCAGTTGTTTGAAGATAAGAGTCCCAGTATAATCCCTCCACATTATCCTGCTAACTGCAGGGAACAGCCCTGGGACCTTTTCTACAGATACTGCTGGCCCCTGACAGCAACAGGATGTGTCTCAGCTGGGTTCTCAGGTCCTGCTATCCAGCATTCCTTCTGCAGCCAAGTCCCAGGCTGCTGTCTCCAGCCTGCTGTACCAGCTTGCATTCAGCCTTTGGTTCTCTTCTGAGCCTGGTCCCCCTCTGATCTCAGGCTGTACTTCCCTTTCCTGTACTCTGAAGAGGGATTAACAAAGGATAAAATAATGAACCAGCAGGTTCATTACAACAGCAGTTCTCAACCAGGGGTCTAGGGATCCCGGGGTGGTGGGGGACGCAGGCAGGTTCCAGGAGGTCCACACAAATAAACCAAAGAACAGGGCCAGCATTAGACTTACTGGGGCCCAGGGCAGAAAGCTGAAGCCGAAGCCCCTCCTCCCTGGGCTGAAGCTGAAGCCTGAATAACATAGCTTAGTGGGGCCCTGGGCAATTGCTCTGCTTGCCACCTCCTAAAGCCAGCCCAGGCTTTTAATCTGCTGAAAAACACTTGTTGTGGCATGGGTGGGACATGGAATTTTTATAGCATGTGTGTGGGGGGGGAGAGCAGGGCTCAGAAGGAAAAAGGTTGAGAACCCCTGTATTTCAATACAAACACCTGGTGTACGTCTCCATATTCTGCTGTTCGTTCATATATATGGTCTGTTTGATGAAAACTCTGATTATTTGTGCCACTACTGATTGTGACCTGCTGTGTGCAGTGAGTCCCATTGTCATTTACTTAGACCAGTGGTCTCCAACCTTTTTAAGCACAAGATCACTTTTTGAATTTAAGTGCAACCCAGCATCTACCTCAAAGAAAATGTAGAAATAACAGTTTATTATGTTATATAAAGCTGAGATCAAGTGCTTAATATACATAATTATACATTTTCCCTACTTACTGAGCCTCAGCGTGACACTTGTGATTGCATATTAACTGCCAGTGACTTGAAATCTGGGTTGTAATTTGAAATAGTTAGTCGCATGAGTTTACAATTCTGACAACGATTTTCATTACATGTGAGAAGTCCATAATTTTTCTCACTAGTGCTTGCTGGTGGGTTATACAGTGGCAATTCACAAATGAAGGACAATCTGGATCATTTCTGCAAAATGAAACAAAGCCTGTGTTTGTGCCAAGCATAGCGGGTGCACCATCCATTGTGATCGAAAGAAGTTTCTTGATTGGAATGATTTTTTCAAGAACATCCTTTTTGAATTTGTTGTAGACATCGTCATCTCTTGTTCTCTCTTTAAGGGGCAAACAGTCAGAAGGTCTCTTTAGTTGTCGTGTCCTTAAAAACCATTCCAGCAAAAACAATTACCTGGGCTGTGTCAGTCATGTAGACTGATTCATCGAACTACAGTGAAAAGCATTTGCAGTCATTCAAATCCTGCTGTGTTTGCTGAAAGACATCTTCAGACAAAGATTCCACCCATCTTGTTACTGTGGAAGCACCAAGCGATATGCTCTGGATTGCCCTCATTATTTCCTCTTTGTTTTTAAAGTCTTTAAATAAGGAGTCCACTGCCACAGTCATTGCCTCTTTAAATACTTCTCCATCTGTAAACGATTTCTTGTATTTTGCCAGCAGATGGCAAACATGAAATGATGCTTCAGTGGAGGCCTTCCCTTTTGCTACTGGTTTAGTAAAACATGACTGCTGAGCTTTCAAAATGGCCTTTAATTCATTAACTTTCTTTGTATGGAGCATGCTATTCAAGGGGAAACTGTCCTTGAATTTGCTATGCATTGCTTTGTGGTATCTTTCTAAATTCCCCTTTTTACTTATCGATATACTTGTGTGGCATAGAAGACATACACATTTATCTTCCATTGTTGCGAACAGAAATTCATGTTCCCATTCCCATTTTTAGATGGCCTGGGGTCATCACTCATTGTTAACACTAGCTAACTAGCTGGGTATGTATTATTTATTTATTATAAAAAGAGAAAACAGGAGAGCATTAGCTATGACTGTAGTCTATAGGAAACACTTCTGAGTGGTAGACATGTGCACCAAGCACTATAAACTGTTTTCATTTCTGCACTTGCAACCAATAATCAGTGCCATTTTAAATGAGCAGCATTGCAGCAATGAGTTATGGCGACTCCTGGTTATTGGGAAAGAGGAAGAGAGCATCCCTGTACTTTATGGGGATAATATTGGTCATGCTGGAGCCTGTCTCTATCCCTGGCTCACATGCAGAGAAGAAATAAAGTTTCAGTAAGTTTAATAAAGAAATTAAAGGAGAGAACTAAAACCCAATGACCTTCAATGAAAAAGCCCTCAAGCTTGGTTGCTTCTTTACATTCGTCTGGCAGGTCCAAGTGCTCAGGTCTGACGAGCACTTCATGCAGGCTCCCCACCTGCAGAGGGAGAAAGAAGTCAGCACTCTCTGCTCCCCCCGCTTGTCTTCCCAAGCAAGCACCCAGGCCAGGGAGGGCTTGTGGGAAGCAGGGATTTGCATTTCCCCCCTCAGCACTCCCTCGTGTGTATGTAAGAAGCAAAATAAAAGCACATAGGAATGAGTGAAGTGCCTGGGTCCAAAGGGTTTAACACAGGACTTGGAGATCGAGGACCTTTGTCCCCACCCACTCCCCATGAGTATTGGATTAACCAAAGTGACTGGTTTATTTAACCAATTATTGTTCCTCAGTCTAAAGTTAGTCCACTGGAGGATTTCCTTACTGAATTTTACAAATGGAAAAGGCTTAAGGGACAAAAAGGCTCTTCAAGGTGCTGCAAGTACTGGGGGAAGTTAAATGTTAATGATCTAGGAGATGTCGGGAATGAGGTAACAGGTACGTACCCAGTGTGGTACGTCCATTGCCTCAATTTTCCTGGCTCTTGACCTTGCTGTCCCAAGCTGATAGACCCCTATGGCACTCTTATGCCAGAGTCTTCAGTGGTTTGCTGCAGTGCTTTTCCTCCGGTTAAGTCACAGAGTATAAATTAAAGTCTAATAGCAAGACGCATAAACAATCATTCCCAGGGAAGATACTTACAGACTGTAATAAAATCACCCTTCTCCTTGTTAATGTAAATAGTTTGAGCACTTTGAGTTTATCACTGTCAGGCATGTTTTCTAATGCTTTAATCGTTCTCATGGCTCCTCTCTGAACCCTCTCTAATTTAACAACATGCTTCTTGAAGGACATGTTCCATCCTGACGACTAGTCCTTATATTTTCCAACAAGGCCAATAGAATTGTATTCCTCAATCTCAAAGTTTAACGGTTTTTTAACCAAAATGTCCCCAACTCTCAGATAACTAAAAATGCAACTGAGGCCTGACCCAGTCAGTCTATTCCCGTTGCTCGCTAACAAAGGAGAGAGTTCCCTCCCCAGTGGAGCCCCTGCCCATCTGTAGTTCTTAACCAGCTCTGGGCTGCTCTTCTCCCATTTCACCAACAGATGGCAATAGAGAGATCCCTTCCATTTAAGGCTTCAGGCCACAGGGCTTACACACAATAACGATAATTTTGGAAGGGATATTAAACCTCCAGCTTCAGGCTTAAGTCTTTCTCTAACTATTAAGTATCAGGATGAAACCTAATATGGGAGCAGATTAACACCCCCCACCCCCATCTGCCCACTGAAGGGTTATTACGCCTTCCTCTCAAGCATCTGGTGCTGGCCGCTGTCAGAGACAGGATACTGGACTAGATGGATGTTGAATCTCATCCAGTCTGGCAATTCCTATATTCCTATAAATACCTAAGTAGATAACTAGACAAATGGACTACTAGTTAAATTGCACTATTTCCACATCATTACCAACCAAGTAGATTGGATACAGCAATTGCGCATCATCTTTTCCCCGTTTGAGACAGCCACAAGAGAGATGTATGCTGAGTAAGCCTCCTTGAATCATTCTACAACATGAAATAGTCCTTACAAGAGAAGATGTTGATCAGTGAAGTGTGTATGAAGATAAGTGGTATCATGGCAGGCCAGAAGTCTAGCTCATAAAAAAAAAAAAAAAAAGCCTAATTGTGGGATGATTCAGTGTTACTAGGGTTGATAAAATTGACAGGTTACATGCTTGCAACACTGATAGATCCAAATTTAAATTCTCTGCAGCTTTCATACAACTTGGCAGAAGACATACATCATGACAGGATAGTTAGGGAACCTTGAGCACATGGAAGAGACACAAGCAATTGGTATGGCAGAAACATCTGTTCAATTGGGCACAGGATGGATGGCAGCTGCTGCAATAACTTCTATTTCCTCACTCCACTGGAAGTTCTCAGTGGTAGGAGCAGCAGCAGTTCTGTGATTCAAAATATCAAAAACATCACCTTTTAGAAAAAATTGGCGTAGGTTGTTTGAGTGCAAGTCTAACTAAAGCCAATTATAAACTCTATACCTGAAATGCACAGCTACATCAATGAAGTGCTTAAGGATTACGAGATTTAGCTGTATGACTAGTGTAAAACACAAAACATTTTCTTCTGACCTAGCCCGGGTAGCTCTCGGATTGATGTTCATCAGTGAAGTGTATGTTCTGAATGGACATATAGCATGTAAGAGACCACTGGATCAGAGATCCAGTTTGTATACAGAAATGGCAGACGATCAGAATCTGTCAAGATTTAGGCGTAAGTGTATTACTGTGACTCTCTAATAAATTGCATGATGACTAAGATGCTGTGTGTTGGGATGGACTACTTGTACCCTCTCTTACTTTTGAGCTACCCTGTCTACTTTATCACAGGGCTACTATAACTTTGAGGAAAGTAGAGCAATTGGTTGGTCCACTATGCTGCTACTACCTCCCTTCACTCTTTCTCCAGGCTGTACAATGCTAACTTATCAGAACTAGGATTTATGATTATTTTACTACTACCTATCAAGACAAAGTGAAACTTTTTCTTACAATGAGTTACAAGTGCTAATTGCACTCGTGAACCAACTATTAGGATCCTCTCTGACAATTACCATAAGCCATTACAATATAGAAAAATATAGATCTCCCACTCAAAAAAGTCTGTTAAGACACCAGGACCATGGTTGGGAACAAGATATTTTACTTTACATTGGATGGGATGAACGTCTTTTTCTCTAGGGCAAAGGGGGAAACCTCACAAGAGTGCAAAGAGAACTCAGGAGTTTCCACTCCCCCACCACACTGGCAAGAATAGTACATATATTTACTATTGCACTTGCCCCAACTCACAGAGAAGCCTTCTCTAGGATGCAGAGGAAAAACCCACACCTCCTAACTAGGGTGACCAGACGTCCCGATATTTCTCTGGTTGGGACGCAATTTATCCCGATATTTATTTCGCTCTGCCGGCAGCACTTGTCTTTTTTTTTTGTTTGCTCCGCCTGCGGACTCTTTCCCCCTCCCTCCCCCGGTGTCCTGATATTTTGTTCCTCTCATCTGGTCACCCTACTCTTAGCCGTGATTCTCAAATGCAGCCACAGTGGCTACATGTGGCCTCCAGGGACATGACGCATGGCCACTGGCCATCAGAACTTTTGGGATCCTAGAGCCTCTTCCCCAAGCTGCCCACCATGCCCACCAGTTCTGCTCCTGGCAACAGCAGGCCAAACCCAAGGTGGGCCCAGCAGTGTTTCATTATTAGTATAGAAGGGCTGCTGCCTCTGGCTGTGGGAGGGAATCTGTCTTCTTTCCCCACTCCTTTTGCCTTCATTGACAAGGGGGCTCTGACTGGCAAGATCACTTTGTTTCCTTGCTCAACTTCCATTGGAAGAGGGGAGTGCCACTCAGCAAGGGCCACCTGGCTGCTCTGGGCTAATCAGTTTTCAGGGGGAGGAGTCAGGCAGAAGTCACCTGTCTTAGAGAGGCTGTGTGCTGCTGCTGGGGCTGGGGAGCTGGGTCCCAAAAGCAGCTCCAGGGCTGGCAGCATCAGCCAGGGAGTGCAGGTGCAGGACAGTGCATGCACTGCAGTGACCGTAGGAGCCCAACAGAAAGAGAGCAGAGGCTGCAGTTTTGTTTTTAAATTGATAGAGTTCATAATAACCATATACCTTTTGTGGCAGTATTAATAGTACATATTATTTTTTACATTGAAAAGATGTATTATTTTATTTACACAAAGCTTCCAAATAACCACAGGACTAGACTGTCACTACTAGTATAATATTTTAACTGTCAAAACTTCAGCTACCCATGAATTTGTTGTGGCCACAGCAAAAATTTGTTTTAGAACCTCTCAAAGGAACTCCATGAGATTCCAGTCTCTCCTACCCACTAGTAAGAATGGTTCATATATTTCTATTCCACATACTCCAAACTCAAAGACAATGGTTTACTAGCCAAGTCTTATTTATGTCCCTGGATAAAAACAACAGTTTGTAAAGCTATCAGTCATGGTTTTCATTATTGTTTATATATCATAGACTTTGCTTGCTTGAAAATTTTGTTTTTTAAGTTGAATTTCCCTTAAATCTAGTAAGGGTTACCGTGCTAGGGGAGAAAATAGTTCCACACAACTGGAATGATTTGTGCAAATTTGCAGGATACTACAAAAATTAAAAAATAAACCCTTCAAAGCCTCTCACTCCATAGGGTTCACCCATCTTTCACTTCTCCTAATAAAGTGTAAGAATTAAAGAAGTGA
Source organism: Trachemys scripta elegans (assembly GCF_013100865.1). NCBI lineage: Eukaryota > Metazoa > Chordata > Testudines > Emydidae > Trachemys > Trachemys scripta. The sequence goes on along the minus strand of NC_048298.1, from coordinate 222,818,173 downwards.
GACAGGATATGCTTTGTAAATGTGCTTTCATGACCAGGAAAGAGAGAGAGAGAAAAAACAAATAACAAAACAAAACAAAAAAACTCACACATGAGTGTGCTGTTAACGTTTGGTGAATAGAAAAAGGAGATATTGTAAACGTTGTGTTTTGTTTTTTAATGTGGCTTGAATTATTTTTGGTCATTATTATTGCTACAGATGTTTTGTTATGGTTTTGTTCTCCCACAATGTATGAACCATCCCTTTTTTGCTACATTTGTTTTTATTTACTCTGTATTTTCCACTTCTAAGGCATATGCTAACTTTTAGGAATAGTTAGATTGTTGGGTCAGACTACCACAATTTTAAATTCTGTTTTGAATTGACTTGTGACTATACATGGAGAATGGCAAGACTAGTCTATTCAGATGACATGTCAGTTAAATTTTATCCACTAGAGGGCACCAAATACTGCAAGATTTTATAACATCAGCGATGGTATTAAAAACACACATAGAAACACACACACACACACTTTTAAAATCCCTTTTCCATATTCTTTGTTTTTCTTTCCTAAGCAGCAAATAGCAACTAATAATATCTAAAGGTGAGATTTAACTCAGTGTAACTATGCCCAAAGGAAATGCTTCCCTCTGTTATTTTTGATCTGCATTTTAGGTTGAAACAATTCAGCTCTATGCACTTTGAAGCGGAAACATGGTGCCTTCAATCTGTTTCTTACATTTGTGATAATGGCAGAGGAGGTTGATACATGCAAAAGTTACTTGTTCTGTCTGCTTGGATTACTTTCAGGAGGTATTTTACTCTGTAGGATGCGGCTGGTGCACATGCTTATGCTCTAATAAATTTGTTAGTCTCTAAGGTGCCACAAGTACGCCTGTTCTTTTTATGGTTTAAAAAGGAAGATGTCAAATATACACAGGTGTATGCTGGTATAGGGCCAGCTCTCACAAAAGAGCACAGTTGGCATTAGAGATGGGGCCACAGTGAAACTCTTTTTAGCCAGGGAAAGACTGATCAGATGAGCAACAGCTGGAAACCATATGGGTCTTTATTGAATTAGTGATATAACACTTACCTTGTGTTTCCAAGCCAACAAAATGGTGGCTCTGAAGAGAACTGTCAGAAGTGATCTGTCATCCATCTTTTCTGATGCCAGCTTTTTTCTTTTAAATGGGAAAAAATACAAGAAAAAGAAGAGGAGAAATGAGCTAATATTTGTGCAGGAAAATATCTCTGCACAAGAAGCTCTGTATAATGTTGTAATTTCAAGATCATAATTAATGAATGCAGGGTTAATTAGTCCTTGCAACTTATATGGAGATGTTGGTAACATCTGTGTATTTTGAATACCATTTCCCTGCAGTTGCATGTTACTTATATATACTCATTTAGTTAAAAATGTCTAAAATAATTATGTTAACAGCAAGCATTTACTTTTGGCTATAAATCTGAGATCAACTTTTGGGCTCCAAATCTGAAGAGAAAAAAGGTGGTGCATTTTGCTGTATTTCTTGATGTGTTTATCTGTGTGAATTTTGAAACATGGTGATTGCTCCATGAGCTGTAATCAGGAAGCCATTTGAAGTGCATAATACATTTTATTGGTTCTACAAACCCCATGTATAGTGTTACATATGCTTAAGCAACAACTACTTGAACATCATCTATTAATTATTTCTACATCTATAGACATCTCCCTTTTATAGAGGACTTCTGTAACTGTTTTAGTTTTCCTGTACTGGGTCCAGTGGACCCAGCTTTATTACTAGAAAAGGGTATGGTTTAGACAGGGGGGGTCGACATCTTTCAGAAGTGGTGTGCGGAGTCTTCATTTATTCACTCTAATTTAAGGTTTCGCGTGCCAGTCATACATTTTAACGTTTTTAGAAGGTCTCTTTCTATAAGTCTATAATATATAACGAAACTATTGTTGTATGTAAAGTAAATAAGGTTTTTAAAATGTTTAAGAAGCTTCATTTAAAATTAAATTAAAATGCAGAGCCCACTGAAAATCAGCTCATGTGCTGCCTTTGGCATGTGTGCCATAGGTTGCCTACCCCTGATTTAGACACACCATATTTCAGATGTTCCTACATCTATGATAAAGTATGTACTGTGTGCCTCAACGTTGCCTGTGTAGTTCTTCAGTATATAATGTTTTACAATGGGTTATTTCCTTACTGTAGTCACCTTTCTTAATATGTAGTAGTAGGCAACCTCCAGTCACGAGAGACCACAGGTATGTGCCCCTGAGAGGTAAAGAATTTACTCAATTGCTTTTATGGCAGCTGGGGTTGTGGCTGAAGAGACCCACTCTAGAGAGACAATCTCTGCCACAACTTGATTTGCCGGGTGCGTTGGTTAAGTCCACTTGTCAAGTTATAAAACTCTAAGCTCCACGCACCCATTGAAGCAGGTAGACTGTGGCAGGACAACACCCTATTATCTGGGGTCTGCCCAGTTTTATGGCAGGTGGTGGTTGTCCAGTGAGCTACAATGATCTCTCCCACCGTCGGAGACAGCCCCTGGTGCTCAACCCCACAACAATCAAGTAAGAGCTTAGAACCAGTGACTGCTGCCTCCCGTGTTGTGGGAGTACCTCTCCTGGGCCGATGATATGGAGGCCCTGAGTTTCCCATGCATCAGGACCCCCCTCTTGGTGTCACTGGTAAAATCCAGAGGAGAGGAAGAATTAATATGTATGGTACTCGATCTGCTGCAGGAGTTGCGGGAAAGATACTAAAATGTTAGTATCTGATTGCCTTTGGGTCTCTACTCCAGATTTTCTGTCTGAGTTTACTTTCAAAGCTTTATATTCTCATGAATTCACCCACAAGGCAGTGGAGCTTTTCTGTCAGGGGTTGCTTCCTGAGCCTTTCACCCTCCTGGGCTACCCGCAAGGCAGTGGGTTTGATGAGCCACAGGTTGTACCAAGTTGTACTCTCATTACCGTAGCAGGCATAGCCTGACCTGACCTTCTTAATATATAAACTGTAGAATTCTAACATCTGACATAAAGGGAAATCTTCTTCCTTAAATATTTCATTAGGATGCATACAGTGCCATAAATATACACAGAGCTTTCCAAACCAGATTAAGATACAAGCACTCTTATGCCTTTCTGTAATCACTGAAGTAAACACATATTCTAACTGCAGAAGTGAGAGCTTTTTATTTCTTTGACTTTAGTGAAAGCATGTACAATGCAACTCAAGCCATGAGAAAAGGTACAGAGCTGCACAAACCCCACATCTGATGATAACACTTACTTTAGATTGGAACCATTGTTGGCAACAATATAAACTAACACTCTAAAGCGTCCCTCGGCTCTGCTCATCCTGCATGTTGCCTGAAGTGTGATTTAGAGAGGAATACTGCATTAGGAGGGAAGCTAGTTTACAGGGATTCTTGTCAGTATCAGATTTGATCAAGACTCAATACAGTGTGCTGTTGAAGACAGAAAAGGTTCCAGCTGACAGGTAATGCAGATATCTGTGGTCAGCAGAGCAGCAACGCATCTTCAGGCTGAGAAACAGAATGCCTCATTTATCCTTCAGATACATTTACATGTGACAAATATTTTCTAAATGTTACAGACTATGCTGCTGTGGAGCCCCATAGTTCAAAACCCTTTGGGAACTGGTATATTTTACTTTCCTATATGACTTTCAATTATTATTAGCAGTATTATAGTTGCTCCTGGAGGCCCCAAGTGAAATCAAGACCCATTTGTGCTAGGAACTGCGCATGCACATAGTAAGAGACAGTCTTTTTCCTGAAGAGTTTACAGTCTAAACAGACTAGTGTCACAGATCCACAGGATCAATGCTTTGCAACAGTCTCTAGGAAGAACTTCTTCAGTGTGCTAGGCACCCAGGGGTCTCCTTTCCTCCAGGGTAAGTCATGTAGCTTCACTGCCTCTTTTAGACTGGGTTTCTGGGCCTTCAGCACTCCTGCTTCACACTGTGTGCTCTGTTCAGTGAGTCTAGCCAAGACAGACTCCTGACAGAGACTTGTACACTCTTCAGTGGTTAATGCACCTCATGAAGCATTTGCAGTGACACCAAACAGTGTTGTCAAAACAGTTGGGTTTATTAGTCAACTGGAACACATCATAGGAAGTCGTTAGATTAGCATAGACAAAGGAAGGTTAAAGCATAGACCATTTTTTCCTAGAGCCCAGCTAAGCTGTTGTGAGGCCCAGTGTTCAGGATCTCTGTCTCTATCTGTGACCTCCATAGTCAGGCTCCTTCCAGCAGCCCACTCTTATTCACCTCACCTCACATCTTCCCACTCCTTTGTTCTCCAGCTGGGGAATGTTGCTCTGCTTCCCTGCTGAAAGGTGGTGAAATCTTCCTCCCTCTAGGTTGCTGGTTGCTTGGTGTCAATATCCTGGTGACTGGATTTGACGTCTTCTCAGATGCTCTGTTGATATGAGGACCAAGACCCAGACAGCTTGGCAACACCCATACCTATGTCTCTTAGCCTGCCCTGGGAGCAAACAGTCCCCACTGGGTAACAATTCAGCATATAGGGGAAACTGAGGCACACAGGACTCAAAAATATTGCAAAAAATTCCCACTTTGTCACAACCAGACAGAAAGAGGGTGGGGGAAAGTATTATTATTCTCTTTTATAGAATTTTGGTAAACACATTCAGTTCCCCAAAGTCTAAAAGGGTCACCGGTGGGCCATTTATCTATGCCAAAGTTTATAAGCACTCATGCTAACTTGCTTTAGCTAATCATACAGGATACAGGCCTGTAGGTTCCTTTTGTTACAGCCAATGTATAATGACTAAAATTATTCAATATAAAAATAGAAGCCAAAATAATATAATCAATCAAACCAATAGAGCAAAACAGGATATATAATGCAGCAGGAACATTTTCTTGGCTTTTGTGGCCTCCAGGCTCTGTGGGAGGAATATGTATCATAGGCTCAAGTTATATTCACTGAAAACTTAATATAAACCTGTAGAAAGAAGAGGGTGTGGGGGGGAATGGAAGGGTCTGTGGATGTATTTTAGTGCTGAAGAGAAAATTACCCTACAAATGTATCATTGATTTTGTTCCACACAGAACTTACAAGTGATATTTCTGTATCAATTGTGAGACAGTCAGGAAAACAAAGTTTCAAACAAGGGACAAATATAATGCTCTGTGCCTGTTTATAGCTCCAAAAGTCTCACCTGCTTAACTACACTTTGCAAATATCCTTCACATCACACATTTTAATTACACAGGAAGCCAGTTCTCTTAGCACCTCACACTTGTATTTAGCACTTTTCATGTTCAAAGGGCTTTGTAAAGATTGACAGGAAAGTCTCATTAATTTGCACTAGTATGGGGAGCCTCATTGCTTAATGTAGGGGGACAGCGATACACCCTGAGAACGGCCACTGCTTCCTCTCTTTTCCTGAACAGGGGTTCTTCCAAGAGAGTCATTGCTGCCTCTTCTATGCTCCCCATAGGACTAAGCTTAGACACATGAGGCAAGTAAAAATAACTAATTCTGGGTTACTAATGATACCTCTACTCTCGCCTGCTTCTGACTAGAATGGAAAAGGGAGCTCAACACTAGACTTGGAAAACTGAGGACAAAAAAAAAAAAAAGAGACTTGTGCAAGACCACACAGCAAGATAGTAGAAAGCCAGAATTTTGGGGAGTTAGCCCCATGCTCAGTCTACTAGACAGTACTGATTCTTTAGTATTAAAGAGAAAGATCAATAATAGAGTGTGGTTGGAACCAGATTTTTCATTTCATAGGAAATGCAGTGAGTACATAATCTTTTTCTGTTCCAAAATTAAATGAATGCAAAAACAAAAAATCCCATAAAATTTGTTTGAGGTCAATCAAAATATTTTGTTGGAATTTTGACTCTGGGTCAGCCAAAGTGTTATCCCCAAATCCATTTTCAGGGTGCCTGTACATATTGGGTTCCGGGAAGTGGGCGGGCATAAGCATAAGCCCGCCCACTGCTAAAGGATCCCCCCCCCCCCCAGCCTAAGGGGAGGATCCACAGGGCCTGGAACTCAAATAATTACGGGGGACAACTAATGTAAAAACAGGGACAGGAGTGCGGTCAAAGGGTCAAAAGAAGGGAACCTGACGGGAATACCGAGCAGAGAACCCCGGACAGCACCCACTGCTCCTCAAAAGCGTCAAGGGAGCCAATGGACGCTGCCCAGAGGAACTCTGCCCGGATATGTGAACAGACAGAGGATCGGAAACAGGCCCCACAGTCACAGGAACCTCCATCGGCCAACCTCCTCTCCCTGGTTTTATAGATGGCCTGTTTAGCCAGTGCCAAGAGGAAGTTGACCAGGAGGTCCCATGACTTTGTGGGGCCACGGATAGGGAGTGCATAAATGAGAAGGTGAGGGGAAAAGTGTAACCAAAAACATAACATAATATCGGTGAGGAGCCGGTGTAGGGGCTGCAACCTGGCACACTCTAAGTAAACGTGAGCCAGGGTCTCCCTCATGCCGCAGAAAGGACAGGTGTCCGGGACAGGGGTAAACCGCGCCAAGTACACGCCCGTGCTCATGGCCCCATGAAGGAGCCGCCAGCTGATATCTCCGGCAGGCCTCGGGACCAGAGTGGAATAGAGGCTGGCCCACCGGGGCTTTCAGGGTGCCTGCAGAGGGGTAGTCACCTCGCTCCTGCCCGGAGGGGTTCAAACAGGCTGTGGAGAGGGCTGCTCCAGGAAGAGAAAAACCTAGGCTGATTGGGGAAGCTCAGCTGGGGCCACGCCCCAATCAGGCCACAGCTGACCCTATAAAAGGCTGTGGGCCAGAAACTCACTCAGAGTCTTTCTCTAGCTTGATGTGGAGAGGGATGGACCTGGCCGCTAAGAGCTAAGCAGGCTACTGAGACTGAAGCAGGGCTGGGGGAAGGCCAGAGGAGCTGGGTAGCTCTGGTCTAGAAACTCCCCAGGCTGCAGGACTTGTTAAAGGACAAAGAAAGGTACTAGGGTTGTAGAGGGTAGCCCAAGGGTAGGCTGAGGCAGCAGGTCCAAACCCCTCTTGCCGGTGATGAGTGGCATTTACACTGCAGTCTGTCCCTGTGAACGGGGGCTATATTGAGACTGGCAGTGGCCATAGATTGAGGCAAGGAGGGGATAGATGGTGGGAGTTCCCTGGGGAGGGGACACTCAGTGAAACTGTGGGGTACTGCAGGGGGCAGAACCCAGAGAGAAGGGGCACTGGGGTCTGGGAGGGACACTGGGGCCAGCGGCAAGCGGGACACTGGCCTGCAGAGGGTGCTCTGGAGGCTGGAAATGCTAATTCCCTGGATGACCGGCAGGAGGCACCGCAGGGGTGAGTCCTGCACCGTTAGTGCCCCTATAATAACCTGCCTTTTGCCCCCTTAATCTATTCTTCCCGAGGTATGAGTTTCCAGGATTGTTAAGGAAATACTGAAGGACATGGGTATAACCTTCTGTGATGGGGCAGAGCGGCCCTGCACTGCTACTGCAGGGGTTAACCCTTCCTTCCTAGCAGAGGAAGCCACATCCCAGAAGCTCTGCTGGGCATGCTCCAACTGGAGAACAGGTACAAAAGCCTGCAGAACTGTTCAGTCTGGGCTGACCTCTGGAGGGGAAGGAGGCATATCACCAGCTCCTGAGGAGGGACAGCCTGCGCACCAGGATCCGGAGGCCAAGCAAGTCAGGATGCACCCTGATGCCCAGACGGAGTACGTCACAGGAGGGGAACAGACCGGAGGATGGCCTGAAGCGGAGAACCTGGCGTTTATGGTAGGAAGTGACCCAGGGGAACTTTAGAGGCAAACGGCGTTAGAGCCACACAGATGCTTGGCATGTTGCAGGCGGATCCCCACCGAGCTGGTGGCAAGGGGAACTTGCCATTACCAGGGCCCTGGGTGGGGACCCAGTGGAGAGGGTGGGCCTGGGTCCTCCTACCACCTGCTCCCCCACACACCATGGGGATTGTATGGACTCTGGCATTAGGCCACACTGCTCCAATGCGGGGAGCAATTTATATGGACTCTGGCCATTGGGCCACACTGCCCTGACACCTGGGGTAAGTTACCTGGACTCTAGCTGCTTGGCCCACTACCCTGACCAAGGGGTGATTGTGTGGAAGGAGGCCATTAGGCCACAACTGGCCACCCACAGAGAGACGGGCACATGCATTTGAAAGTGGCATGGTTCTGATACTCCATCCCACCCCTGCCACAAAGGGCTAGGGTGGTGCCAGGCCCGCCACACCTCCCAATAAAGTGATTGACACAGGCATTATAACTTCCAAAACAAAATATCTTTTACTCAATATAACTAATATTCCCTAATACAGTGGATCCTAGAAATCCTAATCAAAACACAAAATCTCTGAGACACAAATCCTTTATTGCAAGTTAAAGAGCATTCAAATTACAATGGTATATAGTTCAAACAATTCTAACTGAAATGATTTGTTACAAGTGGCCAGTTTGTAACAAATCACTGACAGCAGTTCTTAAACTTGCTTTTAAAGTTTACACAAGTAAAATACAATTAAAACACACACACTTCACGCATACACATTAAATACTAGGCTAAACTATAGTACACTAAAATTATATTAAAACTGGTAATCTGATTTTATAAATCCATTAGTATCACTTTAAAATCACTGTTGCTGCTTTATAAATCCTTTAGTATTTTTCTCTAGTCGCTGTTGCTGTTCAGTTCCTGGTCAGTCAGCTTTATTCTGCTCCAGTTTTCTTCTCTCTCTGCAGCAGCTTTTCTTTGGCTCCTCTTGCTGGCTTTTGTCTTCTTCCGATCGTCTCTCTCTCTCTTGCTGAGTCAGACTCTAAAACTGCCTGGAGGAAGCTGGCCTTTTATGCTACATTGTAGGTCCCTTCTAATATACCTTTCTATTTTTAGAAGCAATTACCTCACTCGCACATGCCCAGTATTATTTCAGAGTTCTGATTGACAGCTCTGACCTTTAAAACAAGTTGTGATTGGTACATGTGGGCTCTGACCAGCTAGCTGCTCAGTTAACTGACCTCTGTCACCCTTTATTGCACATGGTCAGTAGCCACCAATCTTGCACATACTATTGTCATTTACCTCAGAGCTGTTATTCTGGTCACACATACACAGAGAGCGAGAGAGAGACCCTGGCTCTTAGAAATCCTAGGTTTTCACTGAGCATGCTCAGTGTCTGCAGCATTAATCTCAGGGTGGAATGCCTTTTGCTTATTCAGAATAGAGATCAGAAAAACAAAGTGGAGACTGGAGAATTTCTCTAGTAATAAAAGGAGTGATAGCATGGTTCTTGTGTAAAATTTTTCAGGACTTATGCTCAAACACCATATTTAGACCAGTTTAGACAGTTTCATTTAATTCTGCTATTGGTTTGATGTCCAGCCAGAAGTTTTATATGCTCAATATTATCATTCTTTGCATTAATACTGAATCAAAGGAATATAGATTACTACAAATCCACTTCTACCACAAAATTCACAAATGTTAATCTACATCAGTTAATAACATTGCCACCCCAAATTTATTTACATATAGAATAAAAGAGAGAGCGCACCTTCTGACACCAGCGTTGCCTCCCTGACAACTGGTAGCAGAATTCTAGAGTCTTCTAAGGCAGTTTCTCATTACAGGAGAAATCAGTGATGCATGGTCTCAGTATATACTCAGTGTAACTTGCTTTATTGATACAAAGATGACAGTCCTGAAACTGAGGTGGTCATAAACAGTATGCAGGAAAACCCCTCATACAGATCTCAGCCCACACAACAATGTCTGGTTCCCAGGAAGCTACTTTGTCTCTCACTAGAGTCAATATTTGGGACAAAGGCACACAGCAAACTCTACCACTCACCACAGATTCTCTCAAAAGAGAGCTGTGTAACAAATACAATGTCAGTAAAGCATTGCTGCCCAGACTAAAAGCTGTTTATATTGTTCATAACTGCCATAGTACTACTTAGGCATCTGGGTGAACACCTCTAGTGCCTTCCCTGTCACTAAGGGAAATACATACCTGACCCAGTCATCATCAGCCATACAACTTAATTCATGAGACCTCTCGAAAGCATTTAAAAACAGATCTGTCATTTTCATTTCTTTAGTGAGGCAACAATTTATCTATGCTATCTGAGGGACCAAGTAACCAAGGCCTGTCCACACCTACTGAATAATGGTTTTCTTGCCCAGTCTTTCCAAACACGTTTCTCTCGTTCTTCCATCCTCTTCTCCAGCTATCATTCCTTTCCCCATCCTTTTCACTCTAGCTCTGCTTGCTCATTCTGACACTTGGAGCAACCAGCTTCAACTGGGCTCTCTGGAATTTTAATTGTTTGTTCTTGAACTTGAACCTCTCTCACCCAGCCTCTGCTGTTTTGTGTCACTTATCCTCACTGCATCTGCTCAACTGTCTGGCGAACAGTCTGTGTCACTGTCTCCTTGGTTACCAGCAGGCCCTGTAAGAGGAAAAAGGAGCTCTCCATCCATGTTTGGAGTGACTACTCCATCCTGCTTCAGATCATATAAGCACAGCATGGCCACCAACTCCTATTTCTTCTAATCCTCATCAGCCAGACATTGCCACACACACAAGCCTAGAAGTTGCTGTTTCCTGAGCTGTTCATAATTCATGCTTGCTAACTTATACCTGAAACAAACCAAAATATCGGCTCTCTCTTTTGACTTTAAGAGCAAAAGCTTGGAATGGGTTTTTTTTTTTTTTTTAAAGCTTCACATATTCCCATGTAAATCTCAAATGCTGATACCATTCTATCACAAATCTTAGCAAGTGCTCCCCATCTGGCCACTCACTATGACTGCTGTGAGGGGAATCCAAGCCCCTCTGTTGCTCTGGATTTTGAGATTTTTTTTTTCTTTTTTAGACTCTGGAGGCTGAATGGAGACCAGTCATTGTCCCAAACTTGGGGTCCCTAGACAAACTCTGTGTGCAGACTTTTTATCTGGCACCCTATTCTGAATTGGGATTCACTGTTCAGCTACCTGCTCACTCTGGGCACAGCACTCACCCTTAAGACTGCCTTGTACTTAAATACATCCTCTCAGAACTCCATCCAAAAGGTGACACTTCTGGTTGTGAAGCAGTTAACACTCACTCACACACTCTGCACAAAGTCTAACACATTTATGCTCTACTACTTAATCATATAAAGCACTCCAGAGTACAGATCATAAGACAATACATGCATAGCTCCACCTTAGTTTCCTCACTACATCAGGGAGTTCTTTGGATGGAGGTCAGAGTCCCTTGGGCTCTCCAGAGTCCTGCTGTCATATAGCCCTTGTACACAGTAGGTTGTAGGGCTGCTGCTTGCAGGTCAGAGTCCTGGGCCAGATAACTGGCTACAGAGCTGCCCTCTCATAAAGATACACCAGAGATCTGTATCATGAGGACATGAGAGCCTTTAATATACTGCCAGGAATGGCTGTTGCGAGCTTAAGTTAAACATGTTACATACTGCATTACCTAGTGGCTGAATAGTATAGTTAATGCAATTTCCATCCTATCTCCCCCTTTATGTTTCACATCTTTACCATTTAAAAAACTTACACTGCCATGCTATCTTTAAAGTTCAGTATGGATCAATCTGTCAAGTGTCTCAATCACACTGTTTTTTTTTTTTTTTTTTTAAATTACATGAGCCAAACAAATGACAACTTGGTCATCTGGCTGTCCATTAGTTGCAATAACTGGCTAGGACCAGTGTGGAATCTTTGAGTCATACTAATATAAAAACAGAAGTGTCAGGATCCCAACAAGGACAGTCAAGGCCAAGAGTTAGAATAGGGATAAACCTGAGGCTGGGAGTAGCAGAGGAGTTCATAGTTGTGTTCCAGGTCAGGGTCAATACCACAGTTCAGAGTCTGTCAGGTTTAGGGTCCAAGTCCAAATCAAGCCGATGTCAAAGCCAGGAATTTCCTGGTAGCCTCAGGGCTTTTATGGTAATGACTTTTAATACTCATGTGTCTGTTTACTAGTAAGCTAGTTTTAGATTTTTCAAGTTTGGCAAGTTGCTCTAGGTTTTGCTCTTTTACTAGCTCAGACTGCATTGCTATTTGAATAGGTATGTAGGGTTAGGTCTGTTTTAGGTCTGTGAAAGGTTCTTGTCTGTTTACCCAATAACCAGCCTGTCTCTAATATTTTTCACGTTTTAAAGTCCTAAAAATGAGTTTTCAGTCAATGCATGCAAAGCTCTTATAAAAGATTCAATATTTTCTCTTGGCTTGTACATTGGTTTATGAAAGGGCACATATTCATCAGACAAATTTCTCTGAGGTACAAAGTATGCATCAACCATATTCAAAATGTTTTCATAGTCTTTTTTGTGACTGTCTTCAGTAAAGTCCAAGGATTTAAAGATATGGTCCTCCTGCTTCCCCACAGAATAAATTAAAGAGCATACCCAAATGTGTCCAGTTTCCTAGTGGAGTTCGGTTGCAATGTGAAATCTTGCAAAATGTTGTTTCCAGTTTGACCATTCTGTAGATTTATCAGAACTGAATTTCTCTGGCATTGAAGAGTGACATGTTGATTAGATCCAGCAATCTTTGTTCCCTCTATCTGCAACCTTTGTGGTTTTCCTTCTCTTTCTGCTCTCCTCTGGCACCAATTAGGCTACCTTTACTCTTGACACCATGTCATGTACAGCTTGTACAAAATAGGTTGCAGGACTGGTACTAGCAGGTCAGGCTGCTGTACCAAATACAGACTGGCTACAGAATCTCCTTCCCAGATAGATACACCACCGATGTGTCTTCCTTATGATCCTTTCATGTACTGTAAAGAATGGCTGTTGTGCGCTTAAGTTACATGGGACACATGGTACCACCTTTTGGCTGAATGGTATGATACAGTTTAACTTTTCATTACTCTTGCTTCAGTGCACAGCTCATGGGCTGCAACAAGCTGGGGTGCTTCTGCTTCACAGACTGGAGGAAAATGGCTCCTGAGTGGAACAGTGTCTTCCTTTTTAAAACCTTCAGCCCTGTGTCAGGTGACATCCTTGCCAGCTTCCCCACATGAGTACAATCTCCTGCCAGGTGACTTTGTTGCCAAGCAACCTCCCCCTTGCTAAATCAGTCCTTTTGCACAGGGACCAGTCTTTTATCTAGAGTGACTATTTCCAGTGATTGGGTACTTAAAGTTAACTATTCAAAAAGTCCCAAACAGTACAATAGAAAGAATTCTTCTAGTCAGCCAGCCTCTACCTCCTTGTCCCTTTCCTATAAATAGTTGTCAATCATTATCCCTTGGTCTCATACCCCTCAGTCAGAGGGTTCCAGTTCAATCATTATCTTCCTGGCTTCCTTCCAACACTCAACTCCAGCCAGACAGTCTCCACACAATTCCTCATCTCCCAGCACTCTGCTTGTGGTCTTCCTCTCTCCAGCCTCAACTACTAGACTTTCCCCCTTTTAAACTCAGCACAAGTGTGGTGGGTGTGGGTAACTGAGCTCAAGTCTGGCCTTACCCCCATCCCAGGCTAGAAAGGGTTTATCACCCCATCATATAGCCTTTCTGATCTTAAAGCCTATGAATCCTATTACTAAGCCATCCTGTCCCAAATCTTTTAATTCTCTGGGATGTGTTGAATTACATCTGATTTTACTTGTTGTCATCCCCCCCACCTCCACATAACCAATTGGTCACTTACTTTCTCTCATTTCATTTGCCATTACCACCTCACTGTGCATGACTAAAATAATTGGCAAACTGGTACAGGGCAATATATTTTTCTGGCTGTTTGGATCCAATACTTTGTCATTCACAGAGTCCCTGAAAGACCTGAAAATATGGCATAATTGGTATATCCATAAAGCTCTTTGCTCAAGCAACACTTAGTGTTCGATATTTACACACTTCCAGTCATACAGGGATGCTGAACTGGCTGCGATGGATCAAAGTTAATAAATAAAAAGTGTGTGTGTGTGGGGGGAAGCACTTCCCATTGCTTTAAAGTTTTCTATCGGGATAGAAATCCCACATAAACCCCTAAAATGGCCAAAAGGCCCATGGGAGCTTAGCTTGGAGTCTGCTGGTTTCAGCAATATTTATGGCCTTTTCTACCCAAGTCACAATTGTTCATGACTGCTGATAAGAGCCATCCATCAGAGGACTATCAAATCACTGGGAATGGTCCTTGTCATGTTGAGCTTAGATATTTATGTAGTCAATACACAGACAAATGGACAACACAATAAAATAAAATAAACTATAACCTGCATATATATTTTTCTCATCAGGAATCAGGGAACAAAACAGCAATAGAGGGAGCTGTTGCCCAATGGAAAAAAACAGCTAACTGTTATTTCAGATTCTTTCCCTCCCTTTCAAGCAAAATAATAAAAATAATGCACCCACATAAGTGCACACACAAAAGGAGGGGTTGGGGGGAGGAAAGAAATAAAAAAGAAGCCATGTCAGATATAAAGAGGAAATATGATTTTGCTCAGTGACTTGATGAACACGTCCCATAATGTTGAGCTTTGGGATGGCACAGCAGGGCTGTTGTGCTGTAGACAGATCCTGTTAAAAAATGTCAGTGTAACAGCGACCCTGCAGCCAAGCCACCCAAGTCCTTGACCTAATTAATTTTGCATGGCTCAGTGGGGCATCCTTCAGATTCATTCATTAGTTTTAAGGATAAAGCTTGCTGTGTTCTTCCATGCTGGGAAGAGAGAGAGAGAATGCAAGAGAGAAAGAAAGAAAAAGCTGTTTGGGAACACCCTTTGGACAATTAATGTTCAAAAGCAGAGCGGCGTCATCTGGCAGACATCATTTATCTTTATTGACCCTATATTTTACACTGGTTTTTCTTTCTCTGTGCTGCCCACTCTGGGAGATGGAACTGATTCTAAAGGATGCACCTGCCAGATAGGACAGAGCAGCTTTATCCCCACTAATTGGGAAAACTGTGCTTTATTATAATTTACCAGCACGCTATAAAACTGTTTATCTGTTTTTCATTCACATGTGCACAAAATACAAAGCTCGGAGCTTGGTCCATTGCAAGAACAATTAATGCTAGTGCATCCCTTCTGTTTGCTCCTTTTGTTCTCCTCAAAGATTCACATCACAATAATGGGAAATGTCTCTTGCTGAAATTGTCAAATCATGATTAATGTGGCCTGAACACGGCATATGATTAATACCAAACGGACCACAATGTGAATTGAATGCTTTATTTAAAAAGAAAAAATACAAATGACTAAAACCACAAATCATTAACATAATCCATGGTTAGGCTTCAGAATGCTAAACAAATATATTTTATACACAAAGTCAGTTTCCTCTTCAGTTATCTGCCAATAACTAAATTCTGCCTTTCAAATTGGTGTATTTCCCCTGCTACATCACTAACTTCCAAAGCACAGCAGAGCCCTTCATTCATTAATTGGTTTTAGGTGTCAGTGACTGTTTCATGGGAAACAAAGAATCCCAAGGTCCTGGTAGGTAAATCATTTTTTTTTTCATTTCACCTTTTAAGTATATTTGTTTGTAATTTGTAATGTTATGCTTGTTTTCTTTTAATGATTTGTGATGTCAAACAGTTTTAAAATATATATATTTTTTAATATATCTTTTTAGAAATCTTCTGGTCACAGTTGGAATACTGCTGGTCAGCTATATCACAAAACCCTTCCAGTACATATGGAGATTATGAAACAGGGAATAGCTAAGGAAATGGGATGGTGACAGTGGCATTACTAGGTTGAGAAACTTCAAGCCACATAGAATATTTGGAAACACTAAAATAAACAGAGGTACAGTGAGTTCCCTTCAGTTGGGAGGGTCTTTCAGACTCTAAGATCCTTCATTTTGAATTCTCTCACACCTCTGTCCTCATAGCATATAGATAAGGAGATTACTCACATTAGCATACAGAAACCAGAAAATTATCACGAGCTGCATGCACCACAATGCTGAATCCATCAGTGGGTTTTGTTAATACAAACTTAAGATAGGTGTGAGCCAGAAAGATTAGCTCCAGATTTGAACTTTCTCAGCATTTAAGGGGAGTCCTTTCAATTCAGGTGCTTCTTCCAGGCATGAGCTAATGCCTCAAAGTTTGGATCCTTGAGTGAAATCCTGCCCTACTGAAGTCAATGGCACAACTTGCATTGACTTCTGTAGAACCAGGATTTCACTCTAGAACTTCTCCAAAATTAGAGGGGCTTTAGATCTCATGTTCCATTTTGGATCCATGTTTACTTCACACACTATGATATTTAGCATGATATATTGCTCACTTCTTTACTGTTCAAGAAACAATTGGAATCATGCACAATGTAATGTTGGATTAAATCTATTACTGTATCTGCAATAACCCCGAAACAGGGATTTTGTGAAGCAAATACTTCATGCCTGAAGTAATATACGTCGTCCATGGGGGAAATCTGATTAAAAAAATAAATCTTAAAATGGAACAAATTTTGGCCAAGGTGCTGCCTGAATACTTCCAATAAATAGGACAAGAAGTACACTTGTTCTCTATTTATTTCTCCTCTTTCCCTCCCTCCTTGTTTGTGGTGCCCTGACATTCACTCTTCTGTGGCCATTATTTGCACTGAAGAGGCGGAGAACAGATATTCTTTATGGATAGACGTTTTATGCAGTGTCAGAAACTTAGTGCACATATCCCTCAAGTAACAATGCCTTGTGCAATCAAAAAATACTAGACCAACATGTTTCAGTTCCGTTTGGCCTCCAAGGAGTTCATTCTTCTTAGGAAATCAGCTATTTCTGGATAGAGAATAATTTTAGCATCTCAGAACAAACATGTTTTTCCCTGCAGCACTAAGCATTCTCTGTACTACGAGTGGCACCTGTGAGCAGAACCATTCTGGATACCTTCTACCTTTTAATCTCTCTTTTTTTTTTTTTTGGACTTAGCCATTTTCTGATATTTAGAAATGAGAGGCCGAAATACAGGTCTGCATTGACTTGGGAATGTGTGGTGCAATGTCTGACTTGCATATGAGAACTGTAGTGCGTGTATGTATGTGCATGCATGTTCCTTTTTATTTCACTGCCCTAATTCTCCCGGCCATCAGGAGGCTTATACAAATCACCATTCAACCCTACAAAGCCACTGCACCCAACTTATAATATTTTTCTGTTTAGAAAACAAAATGAACGTTATTCCTTCCACTCCCAAGCTCATTGCTTTGGCTGTCATGATGAAACACATGGAAGAACATTATTTTCATATCCCAATATCAATTCCAGTTCCAAGTCCCTAGAGCTTCAGGTGTCATAATGTAATTTCAGGTAGCACTCTTTGTAGCAAATTACCATGGCAAAAACCACTGTCAGTCTTATTAATCTGCATTTTGCCCTCAACAAGGTCAGTTGTAATGCTCTTATTTTTTTGATACCCTCTGTTACAATACACCATGTCCTTCTGTCACAGTTTTTAGGTGCTCTTTCCCTTCAATTTCAGGGATGCTTGAAAGCTATTTGTTGTAATTTTCCTGTCTACAGAAGCCATTACCTACTGTAAGGAATACTTGGTTTTATTTACAGCTTCAGTTTTGTGAAGGGATTTCCCCCCACCCCAGCATGTTATCCACCACTAGAAAGAAAAGATGCGCTTGATTTCCAGCAAAAAATGTTCTTTGGTTGAGTCTGGCTGGCAGAAAAGTACCATTCCCTTGCCATCTTCAGATTAGCTATGTAAAGGGAGAAAAAACAAGAGAGTCTAGCCCCATCTCATCTACACTGGAACTGTGGAAATTAGTTTTTAATCTCTGCAATTGGAATGGAATTCCCTGGCAGCAGTATATGCAGACGTGCATCTTTTTCAAGCAAAAAAAAGCTACTCAGGAACATTACTGAAGTGGCAAGATGGGTGATTCAGAAACAACATGTAGGTATAAAGTCTTTTCATGACAGCAGTGTCTCAAAAAAAGGATATGAACCGGCAAGCAAATGATCACGACTGCAGGAAAGACAGGCACTGACTATTTTGGTTCCTGTTTACCAATGCAACATGAAAAGAAAAAAAGACTTGTATACCTTACAGTATGGATGAGGAAGAACAAGGAAAAAATTACTCAGAACAAATGAAGTTCCTCTTCCTCACCATAGGTTGTAGGAGACTCCAATAAAAAAAAGGACAGTCCTGTCACACAGAATGTAGTGAATTGTGATCCTGCAAGGTATCATTTCCAGTTTGCGGCGACATACCCGTGCAAGCTCTGATTGAGCTAGCACACTAAAAAAAGAAGTGTAGCACAAATGGCAGTCCAGGCTAGCCACCCCAAATATGTACCTAGGGTCTTGGGTGGGATCATACTCAGGGCAGCTAGTCTTTCTTGCTGCTCATGCTGACATGGTTGCACTTCTATTTTTTGCTTACTAGCTGGATCATAGATAGCATGGGTACGTCTACTTGAGCTGGAAAATACTACACCTACTCCAGTGTAGACATACCCTCAGAAAACACACACAGTCCTTGGATATATAAGTAGGGGATTATCAAGTATGAGTAGGGATGTGGTATTACTCAGTATTATTAGTGAGAGCATTGCTGGAATATGGTGTCCAGTACTGGGGTAAAATTTTCAGAGACCTAAGTGCATGGAGACCCTAATTGAAAGTCAATGAGACTAGGCTCCAAGTGCCCAAGTCACTTTTGAAAAGAAATTTAGGTTCTTAAGTCACTTAAGCAAGTCTTAAAATTATACATTTTTAAAAGAGATGTTGAGAAATTCTAAAGGCTTCAGGAAAGTGCTACAAGAGTGATCTGAGGTCTGGAAAACCTCTGCGACAATGAGACTACAGAAATTCAATCTATTTAGCTTATCCCACACAAGATTAAGAGATGACTTGATCATAGCCTTTACGTGCCTACAGTTGGTGAAGATTTCAGACACTGCAGGGCTATAGTTTTATTTTAACAAACAAAGATTTAAAAAGATTGAATGGCTAGAAGTTGAAGCTAGACAAACTCAGATTAGAAATAAGGTGCAAAATTTTAACAGGAAGTATAATTAACCATTAGAACAATCTATCTAAGAATAGAGTGGATTTTCCATCATTTGAAGTCTTTAAATAAAGATCTGTTTTTCTAAAATTTATGCTCTAGCTCAATTTGCTTTAGACTTGATTCAGGAATTACTTGGTAAAATTCTATGACCTGTGCTATGCTTGAGATCAGACTAGATGATCATAATGGTCCACTGTGCTCTTAATCTATTAATTTGTTTTTTTAAATGCCTTTAGTTAAACTGGTGAAATCCCCTGGCTGGGCACTTTTATTTCTGTTTAAGCGTGACTTATTTTGGTTTAGCTTAAACCTGTTGCTAATTGACTTAAGCTAAACAAAATAAGACTGGTATAAACCAAAATAAGAGTGTTCACACAGCTTATTGCAAAATCATAAATCTCATATAGATGAGTCACTATTCTTCATCAAGGAAAAAAACGTGTGCTTAACACACAGTCCCCAAATCAAGGACTTTTGGGAGGTGGTTGCTGAAGTTTGCCCTTATGTGGTCCCTTGAGTAAGGCCCTCTGTGTTGAACTTTCATATGGAGTACTTCTGTATCAATAAATCATACCCTTGCCCTAATATTATGGTATCTTCCCTCACAATCTAGTTGTGCTGCAGATATTCATGAAGTAACCTGTGACCATAAGCAGAACTATGGATGTTTAAATTGAACTACATTTCTGAAGTCCCTATCATGGCTTGAAAAGATGGCAAGAAATTGTCACGATGGTGAAACAGTTCTATCCTATCTAATTTATTTTTATAGGTCTAACTTCAGTGTTGTGGAAATATGGGTCTATTTTCACAGACAAACTGCATGACATGGAAGACCTTGCTAGAGATCTAGCAGTTTAGTGAGGCAAGCAACCCAAATGTTGCAGTGCTAGGACAGTATTATATTTCATTAGAGCAGAAGATGAAATTTTAAGTGGAATGTCTAGCCAAGGCAGGAGTTCTGCCACCTGTCACGCAGAGTGAATTTGCAACTCTTATTTCCCCATTGTTGAAATCAGATAGCACTATCAGAGTTTGTGGGGATTTCAGACTGTAAATCCAGTATTATGTGCAGAACAGTATCCAATTCCTTCTATATAGCAGTTTTTGCTTCTAACCTGAAAGATGACATTTTTGCAACATTGACCTCCATCAAGCTAACTTGCAAATGGGATTGGAGGAATGCTCCAGGATTTGCTAATGATCAGGACTCAACTTCAGGATTTTTAAAATAGTAACTTATATATTTACAATCAAATTTAAAAACTTCAGAAGTTTATAAATGAAGGGATCTGTGTTTTCACAGAGTACATAGCAGTTCCACCATTTATTTTTCTTTAAAATATTGCTTTAATCCACTTATTTATAAAAGAGGTGGTCAAGTTGCTTCCTTGTCTCTGTCCTCACGGCTAAAGGTTAAGGTTTAAACCTTATTTTAAATAAATAAATGCTCTTCTGAATTCATGCATACTAATAACCTGCTAATAGTAGGTAGTAGTTTAGTAGGACTATTGCTGTAGTAATATTTTTGTGAGGGGAGGTTCTCATACAATCACTGCTATCTACTGCTCCCTCACAAGCTTGTCCTATTTACTGTAATGGCTGTATCTTTGTTCTCTCTACATAATTATCAATTATGATGCCCTTCCTTTTGCTGATGGAGGACAACAACAATATTTGTACATCTAAAATAAAATTGGTTCAAAATTAGATTCTTGTTGTTGTCTCTTAAAGAAAGTGGTTTCTTGACACTTTTCAATTCTGGATTTTTTTAAAATAGCTTCAGTTAAAGTGATCATAATCTGAATGGATGAGAATAAAATGGTTTAAAAATAATGCAACTTGGACTTGATAGTTTTCTAGAAGACACTGAACTTCAGTTCACCATCCGCATTGAAAAAGCAGCAAAGCAGCTGTTCTGAAAGATGCCTTTACTGAGACGATCTGGCCCTTTCTGAGTTCATCTTTGTATTGTTACTCCAGTCTTTGAATATTTGTGTAATGCAATGACATTCATCTTCATAACAACTTCAATGACAGATTCAAAATATACTGACCTTGAGGAGCTAAATGTTTTGTGCAGTACTCAAGCTGAAATTAAAATACTGTATTTCATATCCTTTACAGCGAGGGACACATTTTGTCCTTGTATACGCTTCCTCCTTACCACTCCACTTAATATGTAGGGAAGGTATATGCTACACATTTGATGTTTTACTTCATGTCTTATTCTCTCTAAATGTATTGGATCATAACTCCATATATCTTTCTTTCTAGGCAGAAGATACATTTTTTTTTCCACATAGAGTTATCATTATGAAAAGTATGGGAATAATAAGTTGCTACTTGTGGTCTAGATCAGATTTTAAAAAAGCACTTTAAATCAGATATATAAAAAGCACTGTATTTTGATCCATTTTCTCCCATGACCTTCCTTCTGTTTAATGTCTATCTAATGAGTGTACAGGAGAATTCCTTGACTCCCATTTATTGTACAAGGCTTGCCGCAAAACTTCTTTTAGACTTGTTAGGTAAATGAAAGAATTCTGTGAAACGTATTAATGGGCAAAATTTTCCTATAAATTCCCCAAGTACAAAAGGTGGATCAAAGCCAAAAATGTTTTTGTTTTAATAAAGAATTTTTAATATTGTAGACCAACTGAGCTATTGCTGAAGAATTTTAGCCATTTACTAGCCAATCCCACTGCAGTATCCAGCTACTGTGGGAATTAGTTTTGCTGTGCTAGTATGAGATATGCTATCATGAAATTACAGCTCATATCACTCTTTGGTCTGTTGGCCTGTTATGACTGCATTTCATTTCCAGCTCGTAAAATTTGATGTTTGTAAATGGCAAGCCCATCATTTCTTATCAGAGCATGTCCAGCATAACTGCCATTAATTATACAACTCTCTATCATCCCAGGATACTATACTCAAATAACCAGGAGCTGAAATTGCTGCCAGGACTTCTGTCGTCAATTGGAAATATATTTTCAACTTGTTCCTTGAAAAATAGTGCCTTGGATTATGTCTCTGGTTATGACTGTGTGAATGTTATTTTAATAATAGATAATGGCTATTACTGATTCCCTGAGTAATTTTAAAAGATGGTAATAGAAATTTTTATCTGGAGGTGAGATGCCCATGTACAAACCACTATTCACCACGGTGCATCACATCTGCCTGCCCTGACATTTCTCTTTTTAAAATCAGCTTGTTGGCTTATTTCTTAAAGAAATAATTTTTGATGTGAATTTGTAATGTATCACAAATTATATTAAACACACTACAGTAGGATTGTAAACTGGAAAATATAAATGTAACATTTTGACATGTTTACAGAATGAAAGCCAGATCCTCATTTGGTAAAAATCAGTGTTGCTCTATTGAAATGAATGGAGCTGGACCCATTTATACCAGCAGAGGATCCATTTCTGAGCAAAAGCAATTATAAACACTCTTGTTGGAAACATTTATAGGAAAGTTATCAAACCAGCATAATTAAAATAGCAATCATCCCTTTCACCATTCCTCTCCCGCTCACTCGAACAGTAGTCTCCCACAACATAGATACGGTGCCACTCCTATTCACCCTGCTGTCATCTTCATCCTCTCTGGCTTACATTAGCACAATGGTCTGATGACTGGTGTGAGTGTGCGTGTGGCCTTCCTGATTATCATGTCCTGTTCTGTTCCTATTTGTTTCCTGGTTCCTGTTCCCTAAACAAAGTTTTCCTGTGTGTGTGTGTGTGTGTGTGTGTGTGTATACACATAGTGTTGGGTGTGTGCAGTTACTCAGGGCCTGCTGCTACACACCTGCTATTTGGACTATTATGTTTTGTTCAAACTGTTGCTGACTTAACTGATTCATAGTTATTAACATGTTTTAATTGACCACCTACCTGCACGTCTTGCTTTGATTTCCTTGTGTTTTGGGATTGCTGTTCTGGGGTGCCTCACAGCGTAACTTTATGCAGACGAGTACTTCTATTCTGCAACCAGTGCTGCCTGTACATCCTTCAGCTGTTGACTGGTGATACTTTATTTAGAATTTTTGGACCTGTGTACAGATCCTGCAACTCTCCAATAGTGCTAGGTTACCCTTGCTGCAGAACTGCTTAGGCTGTGATGGCATTGATATTTTTATGGACTCCTGAAGCCCAAGTCCTCTTTTGGTGTGCAGCACCTCAATGAGTATTTTGGAACTGGAGATTCTGTTCTGCTAAAAAGGAAAACTTTTGTTTAAACTTACCAACCAACAGACCAATGAAACCATCTGTGAATTTGCAGTAGTTGGCCTGTGAATGTGGGAACATTATGATGATCATGCTCAGGGATATTTTTGTGATTGGCATAGCTGAGGACTCCCCAGATGAACAGTTACTGGCTGACAATGCTAGAACTCTAACTTTTGATGCTGCTAAACGTAAGGCATTTTAAAGGACTCAGGCTGAAAAGGGTTCTATATCTTAGAGTGCTGCTGCTACCTTTGTGTCAACACTTAAACTGTCAGCTGTTCCTCCTGCTTCCATCGCCCAGAGCCATGCAATGCTACCTACTCCAACTCCACAGAATCAGCAGCAAAAGTTGTCAGCACCTCACTGTTTCTGTTGTGGTAATATGGGTCACTTGGCCAATTTCTCTGCCTGCCTGGCTAGAACTGCTATGTGCCAGGCTTGTGGGAAGGAAGGACACTTTAAGTTAGTGTGCTGTGGTACACTGGTTCACAATGATGGGTGGCCTGAAGTGCATAATGTAAATGTGGAACCACAGGAGACCACCTTTACCAGGGACCCTGATATTTCCTTAGTATGGTCTTCTCATGTGGCAAAGCACTGGATCTGGTATCCCGTATCAGAGAAATTAATGGTATACTGCTGAAGTTCATGGTGTATAGGGGCGCTGAAATTAACATTCCCCCCTCTGGGTTAGTTCATAATCTGGACATTTGCCTGACTACACTAGTTGTGAAAACTGGGCATCTGCATGCCTTGCAGACAGTGGGTGAAACTGTATGCTCTGTGCTCTACAAAGGCATAGCCACAACAACAAAGTTTTACATTGTTAAAGGCACTGCTGTGAATGCTGTTCCATTACTGTCCTACCATTAGAGCTTACAATTTGGTATTATGCATGAACTTGCACAGGACACCTTGGGCATGATGATGTCAGCTGGAATAGAAGGGGATACCCCAATGTATCATTCAGAGACACCATGATTTATTTAATGGTTCACCGGAGGTGTATACTCTCTGCAGTTGGATTCAAGCACCAAGCCCTTTGCTCTACCTGCATGTTATGTATCTCCAACAGTTGTGGTATGATCAGAGCAGAATTGCAGTGTGTGAAAGATGATGGTATCATTCAGTAGGTAGAAGGACCTACAGATTGGAACTCACCCACAGTGATAGTATACAAGAAGAATGGTGACATTCAGTTGTGCACAGCTTTTAGGGCACTTTAAAAATATGTGAAATGTGAGCAGTTTCAACTGCCAACCTTTGAAGAGGTGACATGCTGGGTAAGTGGATCCTGAATTTTCTTTGTGTTGGATTACTGATCTGGTTATTGGCAAATGCCTGTGGCTGAAAGGTTGCAGTTGTTTTTCATTTTCAGAGCACCATTTGGGAGGTACTGCTATTAACCACTTCCTTTTGGTTTAGTTTCTGCTCCTGAGGATTTCAGAGAGTGGTCTCTCAGCTCCTTAATTATATGCAGAATGCCTGTTGCTATTTGGATGACATTTTCATTTTTGCTAAGACCCTTCCTGAGCATAATGTTGTTCTGGACTAGGTGTTAATCTGACTCCAACAAGCTGCCATAAAGTTGAATGTGGCCTAGTGCAGTTTTGAAGAAAATGCTGTGGCATTTCTAGTGCATTCTTTGTCAATGGTGTGAAACTGACACCTGAACAGCTACAAGATGTTACTTTGCTACTATTACCCACTGATTGTAGCGGTTTATGTTCATTCCTTTGCCTCGCTCAATACACAGGTGGCTGTGCTGTGCCCAATCTTAGCCCTATTTGCTATTGAGACACGAGCAGGAGAGTAGAGTGGCAGCGGAAGTGGTGGATGACGACAGATGCCACGAGAATAGATATTTATACTGAACAAATTTGACCTAATTTCATAGTGTAGACATACCCATAGTGCCCTTGCCAAGCTGCTGTGGGATTTAACCCAGGGCCAGGAACAATTATTTTGAACGAAAGAGGCCCTGTGTCAAGCCGTCTGTCAAATCCAGTCCCATGCTTATTTTGATCCAAGGAAGCCTGTAGTGATTCAGTCTGATGCATACAATGGGGGTCTGGGCACAATTCTGCTCCAGCAGGGATGGCAGGTTATATTTGCATCCTGTACTTTCAGCCTGATGCAAGCAAAGTATTCCTAGACTGAGCTAGAATTCTTGATGATGGTTTTAGCTATTGTATGATTCAAAGTCCACCATGTGGGAAGACTTTTATATTAGAATCTGTTTTTTTGCCTATTTGGGGCCTCTATCATAAAGCCATTGACCTGCTGAGTGTGAGAGTGCAGTGGTGGATTAGTCAGTTGCCATAGTATGACTTTTTAATTTGACTTTAATACGTATCAAAAGAAGATGCAATTTACGTCTGATGTTCTTTCAAGAAATTTTGCTCCATACTACTTCCTGTTATGCAGAAATGGCAGAGTCCCACATGTGTGTTTGTTTTTTGTTTGTTTGTTTGTTTGTTTGTTTTTTACTGAAAGGTATGCCGATTGACTTAAGGTGTACCACTGACACCGCCCTTCAAGATGCTGAACTTTGCAAGGTGATGTGCCTGCAAGCAGATTGGACAGAGAACTTTCTCCACATTCTACAAAATTCAATCTGAACTCACCGTGAAGACATGCTACTTAACGTATCTTACGCAGAGGAGCCTGGGTGATCATCCCAGTGCTGTTATGACAAATAGTCCTGGATGGGGCTCATGAAGGACATGTGGGAATTACAAAGGTGAAGGAACTTCTGAGTAGTTATGATTGGTGACCAGGGCTACACTCAGAGTTTTGAGCATCATGTGAAGGCACGCTCAGCTTGCACAATGGGGGAGGGATAGCTCAGTGGTTTGTGCATTGGCCTGCTAAACCCAGGGCTGCGAGTTCAATCCTTGACAGGGCCACTTAGGGACCTGGGGCAAAAATCAGTACTTGGTCCTGCTAGTGAAGGTGGGGGCTGGACTTGATGACCTTTCGGGGTCCCGTCCAGTTCTAGGAGATAGGTATATCTCTATTATATAATGCATGGAACTACTGCTTCTCTGGCCCCTTTGAAACCAATAGTCAGAGACAGATCATTGGAGAGAATATTACTGGCCCCACAACTGCACTGTATGGTTACACACTGACAATTATGGATTATTACTCATGTTGCTCCTTTGCATTAATAATTTTACAATGCACCTCAAAGGAGTTCATTTCTCGCTTAAGCACTTTTTGTGATGTTTGGCCTACCAGAGAACTTTGTTTCAGGTAATGAGACACTTTTGTGTCAAGAAACTTTGAAGGCTTTCTGACCAGTATTGGCAAAATGCATTATAAATCTGCTGTGTACCACCCCCTAGGAAATGGGATAGTGGCGAGACAGCATAAGCCTTTGAAGAGCTATGTAGCTTGCATAGTGGAGGAACATTGAGATACACACTTCCCTATTGCATTGAGTTGTGGTTTATATGATATTCAGAGTACACTCATGAAAGTACTGGAGAAACCCCGTTCTATCAGCTCTTCAGGTGAGGACCAAGTTGTCTATGCTGATGGAACAGGTTCATCCCACCTCTTTGCCATCCTTGAAGTTGACTGATGTTATTAGGAAATATACAAGTTTCAACAAGTGTATCTCTGGAAGACTCCGTGTGTTCTATTCTGGACAAGCAATGTCGGTTAGGCGAGGGTCTGGAAGCATTTTTGACATTCGTGGCCCGATCTTATGAGCTGCAGGGTACAGAGCATGCTGACTGCATTTACCACATGGAGAACATGTTGTTAGTCAGCAAGGTATACTGCCTACTGAAAGGGGAACAGGTAGTGAAGAGGACACTTTTCTGCGTATGATGATGTAATGTTGCGCCACAGCAACAGCATCCACCTCCTGAGCTGAATTAGAGACTAACCACCTCCCTGCATGTCTTGCTTCAATTTCTTTGTGTGTTGGGATTGCTGTTCTGGGGTGCATCAGAGCATAACAAGTGGTTTGGCCCATTTATCAACTTGCTTCTGAACACACTCTCATGGTGTCTTCCACTACAAGTGCTATGTGTCACAAAGATGTTCACAGAAGAAGAAAATTTTATGGAAGAAAGCAACTCACTCAGAAATATGGTCTATTTGCTCCTAAAATATGCCTGTAAGAAATTTATTTCCAGCAGAAAACTTGGAAGGTTTTCCATCATTCACTCCATTTGTTCAGGATTCTCTCTATACATCACCTTTACAAACCCATCCGAAACACACCTGAACTGCTACTATACTACAGTGACAGAGTGTTATATCCCTTCTCTGATAATATGTTCCAGCAAATAGCCTGAACATATTGAATCCACACAGCAAGAGGAATGTGTAGGACTAGAACTAAAATTCAAACATAAATGTCTGATAGTAAATTTTCCACTTTTATGATACAGATCAAATCCTCATTAACTGTTTTGATGGCCAATGTGACCACAGTGCTGAGTGAGTTTAAAGAACTGGAATAGAACAAACTCTTTTAGTCATCAGCTCCATTTTTTTAATTGTTTTTTTAATTTTCATAAGACTATATTACATAATTCTATAGGAAACTTATGATGCCAAACTAAAGTTCCTGTTTGTTCTCAGATAAATAATTATAGCAAAGTACTGCAGTCTTTCCAACTCTCACTATTTTCTCATGAGTGACAGGACTTCAGAGGGGGCTGGAACTCTTCTCACGATGACGTGAGAAGATGCATCCTTCTCCTGAAGTTCAGCCCCATTGGAAGCTGAAAATATCTTTCCCTTTTACTTGTTATTCTCACAGGAGGAGAGAGGGAAAAAGGGAGCAAAGAGCCCAGCAGCTCAGCACAACTTTGCTCCCTTCCCATCCTATGAGAAACATGGACAGGATGGTGCTTCTGCTCCCTTCCTCCCCTTCTACGCCCCACCCACAGCACCTGACTTGGGAAGGGGCAGAAGGGGCTGAAGAGCCCCTGAAGCTGATTATGCAGCTTGGGAAGGGAATGCCACTTCAGCCCCGCAGGCCTAGGAAAGGGGGGTGAAGAACCTTAAGAAGTGCAGTCACTCACTCACTCACTCATGCCCGTCACCCCAATTGGGGTATGGGCCGCCAACTACAGATCTTGAGAGTCCTCTATCCTGGACCATTTGCTCTAGCTGGTTCCAGGTATAGCCCATTTTTATGCTGTTTCTTGGACGGCCTCTTTTCCGCTTGCCTTGGGGGTTCCACCGCAATGCCTGTCTAGTGATGTTGGCTGGCGGCTTGCGTAGTGTGTGTCCTATCCAGTCCCACCTTCTCCTTCTAATTTCTTCCTCTGCTGGAAATTGATGGGTCCTCTCCAAGAGGTAGATGTTGCTGATGGTGTCTGGCCAGCGGATCTGGAGAATCCTTCTAAGGCAACTATTTATGAAGGTCTGGATCTTCCTGGTGGCTGTTTTAGTTGTCCTCCCAGGTTTCAGCTCCATACAATAAGACTGATTTCACGTTGGAATTGAACAGTTGAATCTTTGTTGCCAAAGACAGCTCTCTGGAGCTCCAGATGTTCTTGAGCTGTAGCTTCCATGCCACCCTGTTGGTCGATGATGCTGCCTAGGTAGGTGAAGGACTGCACTTCTTCCAGAGGGCTTCCATTAAGTGTTACTGGGTCATTACTGATGGAGTTAATCTTGAGGATCTTGGTCTTGTCCTTGTGGATGTTGAGGCCATCCTGTGATGACGTGGCTGCCACTATGTTAGTCTTCTCTTGCATCTGCTGTTTGCTATGCGAAAGGAGTGCAAGGTCGTCGGCAAAGTCCAGGTCATCAAGCTGGGTCCACAACATCCACTGGATTCCGTTCCTGTGCTTATAAGTGGATGTCTTCATAATCCAATCAATGACAAGGAGAAAGAGAAATGGTGACAACAAACATCCTTGTCTGACTCCGGTTCACACCTGGAAGCTGTTTGTAAGCTGCCCTCCATGGATCACTCTACAGTGTATGCCATCATATAAGTTCTTAATCAAGTTAACCACCTTTGCTGGGATGCCATAGTGCCGAAGGAGCTTCCAGAGAGTCTCTCGATCCACGCTATCGAATGCTTTCTCATAGTCAACAAAGTTGATGTACAACGAGGAGTTCCATTCCATAGACTGCTCGACTATGATGCGGAGCGTTGCTATCTGGTCCGTGCATGATCTATTTTGCTGGAATTTTGCCTGCTCATCTCGTAGCTCATCTCTAAGAGAACTCGGTTGAAGACCTTCCCTGGCACCAACAGAAGTGTGATTCCTCTGTAGTTGGCACAATTGCTGAGGTCTCCTTTCTTGGGGATTTTAATAAGGTATCCCTCTTTCCAGTCTGCCGGAATCACTTCTTCCCATATCTTCAAAAAAAAGGGGGTACAGCATTTCCACTGAAGCATCCATATCTACTTTCAGGGCCTCTGCTGGAATATCGTCAGGTCCAGCCGCCTTCCTGTTCTTCTTCATAGTGATGGCTTTTCTGATCTCATCTCTGGTAGGTCTATCACAATTGATTGGAAGGTCTTCGTTGGCTGGGTAAATGTCTGGTGGATTTAGTGGTGCTGGTCTATTTAGGAGTTCCTCAAAGTACTCCGCCCATCTATTCATCTGTTGTTCTATTTCTGTTATAGACTTTCCCTGCTTGTCTTTGACGGGACGTTCTGGCTTGCTGAACTTTCCAGACAGTCGCTTGGTGATGTCATACAGCTGTTTCATATTACCATTGTATGCTGCCTGTTCCGCTTCTGCTGCCAGTCCATCCACATAATCTCTTATCCTTCCTTAATATTCCTCTTCACTACTTTATGGGCTTCAGCATACTCTTCTTGCGCTTTAGCCTTTGCTGCTCTAGTCCTGCTGTTATTAACTACTGCCTTCTTCTTCTTTCTATCTTAGTCAAGGCCTCTGCTGTGATCCACTCTTTCTGCTGGTATTTCTTGATTCCAAGCACTTCCTGGCATGCTGACCTAAGTGTCTCTCTCACTTTCTGCCATCTGTTGGATACACTGTCTTCCTCTTCCTCAGACCGATCTTGTAGTACTGAAAACTTATTCTTCAGCGTCAGTCCAAAATCTTCCTTGATCTTATGATCCTTCAAAAGGCTGACATTGTACTTCACTCTTCTATCTGACGCATCTATCCAGTTCTTCTTCAGCTTCAATCTGGCCACCACTAAGTGATGATGGTCAGACGCTACATCTGCTCCTCTTCTAATTCTAATGTCCTGCAAAGATCTTCTGAACTTCTTACTAATACAGACATGATCGATCTGGTTTTCTATCGTGCCTGCTGGCAATACCCAGGTACTCTTGTGGATCCGCTTGTGAGGAAAGATGCTACCTCCTATGACCAGGTTGTTAAGTGCACACAAATCCACAAATCTCTCTCCATTCTCACTCATCTTTTCCAGAGAATGGGTCCCCATGACTCGTTCATATCCTGTGTTGTCAGGTCCAATTTTGGCATTAAAATCTCCCATAAGAATGGTAATGTCTTTGTCTGGGAGAGTCTCTAATATTTTCTGAAGTCTGTTGTAAAAATAGTCTTTGTCCCCCTCTTCACTGTCATTGGTTGGAGCATAGCACTGTACAACATTCATCTTAATCCTCTTCATTTTAGTTCTGAAGGATGCTGTGATGATCCTGGAACCATGTGCCTCCCAACCAATCAGTGCTCTCTGTGCCTGCTTGGACAACATGAAGCCTACTCCCTGTGTGTGGGGTGCGTCACTCTCTTCATGTCCAGAATACAGCAACAGCTCTCCTGTCAACAATTGTCTCTGTCCAGCTTGCGTCCATCTTGTCTCGCTAATGCCTAGTTGGGTCAGGTTGTTGCTCCTCATCTCTGCTGCGACCTGCACCGTCTTTCTTGACTCGTACATGGTCCTCACGTTCCATGTACCTATGGTAATCCTCCTAGTTGCAAGAAGGGTAATCGGCTTAGTGGCTTCCTCACGACTTTCACCACCCAGCGTCATGCGTCTTCGAGTTGAAGGCCCTTCTTTTTCCAGGCTAAAAGTCTCTGTTATCTCTATGGTTGGCGTTTCTGTAGCAAATTAATTTTTTTATGGGGTGAAGTTACTAGCCCCACACCCCAACCCTCCTCCTTTATCCTGATTTGGGACAAGCAGATGGCCCCAAAGGACCTCTCTGGTGGAGTTAGGAAGCACAGTGGTCAGGCTGAAAGTGCAGGAGACTGAACTGGGGTGAAATGAAATTATTTTGATATTTTGTTTTAGCAAGAAAAAATGAAAAAAATCATTTTTGGTTTGAATAGAATGGATTTTTCTTCTGTTTGGGGACTGAACCCGCCCCCCAAAATCAATTATTTGCTTAGCTCTAATCCTCAGTACTAAGTACTAAGGCTTAGTGAATGGGTCACTGGGATGGAAGTCAGGAGACCTGAGCTCTGTGTCAGTTACTTCATCTTATTATACCCATCTCTAAACTGGGGACAATGGTACTTACTCTCCTTTGTAAAGCACTTGGAGGCCTATAGATGAAAAGTAAAATGCTAAGCATTTTTATTATCTTAACATCCTAAATTGTGCTTGGGCATGTTTCCTTATCCTCAAGAACAGCAACTGGAGTGTTGTTTTGCAGTGTGGTTAGCCTAACTCATGCTAGGCTGACACAGGACACGTAACTTGTGTGTCGATCACTCGAGTTAACTCTAGTGAAGATGCGCTCCATAGGGCTAAAAAAGGGATATGAGTTAGCTGGAGAATGGATGTTCCTGAGGAGACACCGGTTTGAGTGCAAGGCTTAGCACTTATAGTGGCTGTTATTGTTATGGAAAGATAGCGGGTGGCTGAAGTGGATGAAAGGGCAGGTCTGTACATTGCTGGGCATAACAGAAAGTTGCAGCTAAAAGCAGGCTTTGGTTCCTGTGACTGTAGATTTATGTAATGTATGAATAAAAGACTAATTGTTAAATGAGATTTAATGAAAACACACTCAGCATGCAAATGAGGCACTAAACCACATACCATACTCCTGCTATTAAGTATGAATAACCTAGCAGCCATACAACCGCACACATTAATGCAGGCTCAGGTGCCCCTGTGCTCTTTGCCCTGCTCATTAGTTTGCATCTATATACATGATTGTCCTCAACTACACAGTGTGGAATCCAGCCCTTACCATAGGTGATAGAAGCAGTAAAAGGGTGTCAGTCAATTGTCTTTTTCTGCTGCCTTTGTAGAAGTAATTACTATAACCAAAAGAGAAGCATGCTTGCTTAATTGTTCTTCAGCTGTTTCCAGACTGATTTTTAAAATGTATTTCACGTTCAAACATTTATTTCTAAAACAAAATTTTGAAAGTTTTCCTCTTTGTTGAAGATGAAAGTTAATTTTGAATAATCTTTGCCACTTTTACTCTTCATGAATTTCCTGGAGCAGATTGGGAATTTCTCAAATGCACTTGTCTGAAAATATCTAAAAAATCTAAAATTCAGTTAAGAATGATTCTTGGACTGAAGCTTCTTCAACAACCAGTGTATTGCGTATGCTTGATCTTCTTCTGCTTTTGAACTGTTCTGATTAGATGCCGAGGTCATATGGTTTGCATTTCTATTCTTATTTAATGAGTGTAACTGTAGAAACAAGTTCCTGATACAACTACTTATGATTCTGAATACAAACTAGGGTCTGTGCAAGTATTCTACGTTGTGTACTTTTTATTAGTTGTGTTGCTTCTGAGAGAATATTATTTGAAAAAGTTCAGTTTAAAATTCCAATTTTATGTCAAAGAAAATGTTGACTATGAAGATATATTTTAGAGCGGTGTTTTTTTCCATTAGATATCAGACATAACAAGAAATAGTCTCTTTGCACTAATCTTGTAGATGGGAAAAACATTAAACTAACTCATGGGATCTTTTCTGCCTTTTATTGTAATTAAAAAGAGTGTGGTTGTTTGTATCCAGCACTCCAACAATAATTGCAGTGGTGCAGTTTTTCTCCCTGTTTCTCTCACACCCCAGTGAGCCAATGGTAGAGCTGATGAATCAGAACAATTTCCTTACAGGAAGGTTATTGTGTATTGCAAGCATGCTCTGTGCTGCCTCATACAAAATCCAGGGAATGAAAAGAGAGTGGTGTAGCCACTTTGCAAATCTGGAATCCTTTCAGTTCTGAAGAAAAACTGAGTGAAATGCATAGATCTCAAGAAGTTTGGAGGTTTTCCTCGATAAACATAGCTGCAACAAGAAGGAGTTACTATGAATCAAATGGGGAGCTGAACTGAGCAAATGTGTTTGGAGAACAGGGCCGGCTCCAGGCACCAGCTTCTCAAGCAGGTGCTTGGGGCGGCCGTTCCGGACAGGGGCGGCAGTTCCAGGTATTCGGCGGAAATTCGGCGGAGGGTTCGTCACTCTGCCTGGGAGTGACAGGACCTCCCGCCGAATTGCCGCCGCAGATCGCGATCTCGGCTTTTTTTTTTTTTTTTTTTTTTTTTTTGGTTTTGGCTGCTTGGGGCGGCCAAAACCCTGGAGCCGGCCCTGTTGGAGAAGCTACTCTCTAATAAGCTAATTTATCCAGCACTACCAATATTAAATACACTGTGTTTGGTGTTAATAAGTATTTCAGTTTTCACTGTGGAAACTCAGTCACTACTTAGCTAAAGCTCCGGAAATACTAATGCAGTCACTTGTGTAAAAAGAGCTACAGATTTCTAAGAGTGCAATGGAAGGCCTAAGTAAATTTAAACACCTTTTGTTTTTGTTAATAACTGCTGCAGTGGAAATCCACCAAAACTTTCATTGTTGTCAGTTACACGTTCTTCTTAATTTTAATATGTTTGCAATAATAATAAATACTATACATTTCTGTGGCAATTGTTACCCAAGTTTCTCAAAACACTTAACTAGTGTTTTTAATTTTCTTAAATCTATGTGAAGGGCTAGGGCTATATCTGCAAATCTCTAAAGATGTACATGTATGATCTATCAGTATATATGGATATTAGAAAGACAGAGATTTTGCCTGATGTACAGTACTATTGGAGGGAAGTTAAATGGTTTTTTTGCAATAAAACTCTAGATCAGAATATGAACTGACTTACAGCAATGTAAAATAGGAAATAATTCTACTGAATTCAGTAGATGTGTTCCTCATTTACACCCGTGTAAAAAAAAAAAAAAAGAATAGCATTTGGCCCACTTTTTATCACATATTACAGAATTACATCATCAGAACAACTCACATTGATGGGTCATACCTTCAAGAAATTTTCTAGGTATTCCTCAGATCTGCTGGGTTCTAAAAAATAAACTCTTTCTCAAGTGTTACATACCCCACAAGTACCTCAGAGAACAAAGTTACAGAATTATGAATCAGATAAGCCCCTAAAAATCCTTTTTAGCACAGGAAGTTGCAACTACCTAATCAGTCAATTATACCCACTTTTAAATATAAATTTAACATCATCTTCAGAAATACAGTGTAATATATAAACTGATGTATTGTAGTTATAGAAAAACATTGTAAACACATGATAATCCAGGCGAAGAGTCTCTCTCTCTCTCTCTCTCTCACACACACACACACACACACACACACACACACTCTCTCTCTCTCTCTCTCTCTCTCTCTCTCTCTCATATGCTGTGTTTGCATAGCACCTAGTACAATGGGATCCTAGTCCATGACCGGGTCTCATAGGCACTGCAGACATACAAATTACAAATAATTATACCACAGTAGCAACTAATATCATAACACTGATTAATTTTTCCTTTGTTGGTCCCTATGTTATATTTTAGGCAGAGCTAGTTTTACTATTAAGATTGCCTGAGACTTCCAATTATAAGGCCGAACTTTCAGTTGCTTATAACTGTGTCAAACTTCAACTGTTTGGGCTGAAAATTTTCAAGCCAAGGCCGTAAGCTGAAATTTGTTGGGAAATGTCAGCCAAAACATTCCATCCATTTCTGAGAACAATACATCATTTTGCCCAAGTTAAAACATTCTGATGACTTTTTTCTAGGGCCTCCATGCTTTGAGGATAGGACTTCTAAATTTAAAAGGAGTGGCCATTGAGTCAAGTATGTTTGTTTTGCTGTTCTCATAAAAATCTGCCAAAATTTGACCAAGCCTTTGCAAAAATCACAGTTCCCACATGCTCAGTAGAGACTTAGATTTTAGCTGCTAAATTCTGCAAAGATTCCATTTACACTTGACATGCTCCAGCCTGGAGCTGAACAGGACTTTCCCTGAATTGACTCTCCTGTGTTCTCACTGACCCCTCTGCTGGGCCCTGGCATAATATAGGACAAAGCTGCCTGGTTTAAATGTGGAAGGGACAAGAGTTGGAACTGTTGGATTTGTGTAAGCGGGGGAAAGAGGCCAGCAGGGAGGAGGAGAGGGAAACTGGGACTGAGCAGAATCGGAGATGAGAGGAGTAGATTGGGACCAGGCCACTTGAACTGTCTGGACAAGAAGACTAGGACTGGGAAGCAATGGGTAGGAGAGGAAGGAGGAAAGACAGATCTGATAAGAATCCAGGGTGCAGGGGGAGACCTGGGGCTGGCAGAGCAAGAAGAATGGGACTGATATGAGAATCTGAGAACTGGAGATAGGGACTGGCTAGGTGAGAATAGGATTGGGGCAAGGAACCTGGAGTGGGGAAGAGACAGGAGTGAGACATACAGTTTAGACCAGGGATCAGCAACCTGTTTAGACAGACAGTTTAGACCAGGGAAGTACATCCCTCGGCCTGCGCTGCTTCCCACAGCCCCCAGTGGCCTGGAATGGTGAATGGTGGTTCACCGTTCCAGTGGCCTGGAACGGTGAACCACGGCCAGTGGGAGCTGCGATCGGCCAAACCTGCAGACAGTGCAAGTAAACACACCGGCCCGGCCCAGCAGCAGATTTCCCTGACGTCCACGTGCCAAAGGTTGCCGATCCCTGGTTTAGACAGAGTAAGGCAGGAAAGTTTAAGCTTGTGGCGAATAGACATGCAACAAGGGAAGGCTTCTCCCCAGGTCCCATATGACCCACTGCCACACACACAGTCTCTTTTAAGCAATTTTATTTTTCACCCATTTCAAAACAATTCTTCAGCTCACACTGGGTTGTCACTCCTAGGGGATTTTTCCCTGTTAGCTCTCAGAGTCTGACTGCCTCCGCTCCCAGGGGTCTCTGGCAGTCCTATTGTTCCTGCTTTTACCTCTTGGAGTTTTTCTTTCAGGTTTCCACTGCCTTCAGGTCTCCCAGGGAGCAGGCAGTGAGAGACCCCTGTCTGCTCTCTCTGTCCCTTCTCTGGTTGGGTCTTAGTTTGACTCACTGAGGCTCCTAACACCATATCTTTCCTCTTTTCTATGCTTAGGTGCCCTCTTTTAAAGCTCATTTGGGTCAGCTGATGTGGCACAGTTGGACTGGCCTTGCTCCCTCTTAAAGGGCCAGTGCCACCCTGTGACAGGGCAAAAAAGTCTGTGACCACTAGACACACTCCCCTCCAGAGTCTGGAATGGAAACCAAGACTCCGATCCCTGAGTCTCACCATTCCTCTGCTGTCAGCAAATATCTGTGAAACACACTGGCAAAGTTTGTGTCTCATCCCCATGCAGTGCTGGTCCACATAGAGGATAATCTGCAGCTGTTATCAGTTACTCCCTTATCTCAAGTGATAGACATCTGTGTTGTGGATCTAAAGGTTCCATCTCTACTCACTAGCCGTGTGTGTCAGTATGATGCCATATGGAAGAAATTCTGCTTTTTCATTTTGCTTTTTTAAAAACGTAGGAAATTACACATGCAAAAACTAAATGAAAGAACATTATTAAGCTTGTAAAACCAAGCACTCAAAAGATAGAATTCATTGAGAATCTTTTCAATTGACTTCTATGCAGGAGTTCTGGAACAATTGTTACAGTGGGGGCGCTGAGAGCCATTGAACCAAACTATAAACCCTGTTTATAATGGAAACCACTTCAAGCCAGGGGGTGCGGCAGCATCCCCAGCACCCCTAGTTCCAGCACCTATGCTTCTATGGGCTATGGATCAGATCAGGCCTTATAATGTACCAACCACTACAAGAAACTTCTAAAGCCAATTCGTATTAATGGAGTATTCAGAATTGTTCTGGTTTTACCAGATTATTCAGAAACACTGATTAGGAGCTAAGAAATATATATATATGACATCTAATATTCCCCCCTCCCCCGTTCCCCCAAACTCCATTAAAATAACATTATTAATGTTGCAAAGTGAAACACTGAAAAGTTAAGAAATGTAACCTTAGTTTGGTCCTCTTATGCTTATGTATTATGATACAGTCTTTAATTATATGATAACACTTCTTGCACGGGACCCCTGCCTCATTTGTTGCACAGAAAGAACCTGCTTTGGGGATGAATCAGGATCTCAGTGAAGGAGGTGGTTGTCTGTAGGTCTCCTGCCCCATTTGTTGCAGAAGTTGGAATGGGTGCAATGACTGAGGCAGGGGATTGCAGGAAGAGAAAAGATGATTTTATGGTTAAGGCAGCTGAAGGCTGCCCTGGAGAGCTGGATTCTATCCCTGTCTCTGTCACAGAGTTCCCATGTGATGCTAGGCAAGTCACTTAGAGCATACTTTTCAGAAGTGGGCACTAATTATGTCTTCTACATTTTCTAGGTGCCCAATTGAAATCCTGGGGCCTGATCTGAAGAAGAGCTGAGCACGCACAGCTGCAACTGGAGTCAATGAGAGCTGTGCTTTGAACATATGAAGTGCTATATAATGC
The DNA here is from genome assembly GCF_013100865.1 of Trachemys scripta elegans. Lineage (NCBI taxonomy): Eukaryota > Metazoa > Chordata > Testudines > Emydidae > Trachemys > Trachemys scripta. The sequence continues at coordinate 222,780,218 of NC_048298.1, read as the reverse complement.
CAAGTACTCTGAAAAATCAGATCCTAGGCGTCTCAGATTGAGTACCCAAAATGAGTGGATACTTTTGACCTTAATCTTTATACCTCAGTTCCCACTCTGTAAAATCACGTTAATGCCCACTCACCTCACAGGGATGTAATGAAAATAATGTAAAGTTTGTGTAGCATACAGCTAGCACCGTAGAAAAGCCCATCAGGAAATCTGTACTGTGGTTAAAGTTTACTTTTAACTGGCACCCATTCTATTTGCACATACAATTTAGGATTTGAGACAGGCTCAGAAAAAGGAAGGGACTCCACAATTAATGATTAAACCTCTACTACTTAGCAATCTCAAGGGTGACACTTGGAGATCCTGCTGATATTCATCTTATTCTGTTTAGGCAATTGGAGGTTTAATCCTTAGCAGTGAATTGCCTTGCTTTCATTGGAATCTTAAATGTTTTAACTTCTATATACCTGGGACCATAGTGCTATATAATCATGAGTGTATAAATGTATCTAATATTTTTCCTTAAAAACTCTTCGCTTGCTGACGTCTGGCCAGCAATACATGAATCAAACAACTTCTGATCTGGCACAGCTTGAGGAAGTTTCTATTTTAAGAACATGCTAGCTGTAGATTAGAAATCATGTGTCTGGTCTGGGTGTGCCTAAAAATACACATATTGACATTCTGACTGCAGCATAATGTAGCCACCAGCTATTGCAATCCTAGGGTCCAGGAACAGCTGAGGGTTAATCTATTCATAGGACCAAAATAAATTAAGGAGAACTATATGGATTGTCAAGAAAAATCTTGCCCTTGAAAAGTTTATTCTGAATAGGACAAAGTCAAGAGAAAAGTGCTCAGACTTTATATATATATATGCAATGCATCTACTTAGTGGAGCCTTGAGCTATCACATTTGATGCTCAATAGAGCCTTCATCTGGGCTACACTGAAAATAAAACACAATCAAACAGAAATGAATATGTACTTTGGAGGTTTGCATGAGCTTCCTGTTATTCTACTCCAGTAAGAATCTGATCTTGCCTCCTTGACTAGTGAGCACCTACTTATCTTTTCCTGACATTATTATTCTCAACCTAGCCAGTCGGGATATGTTGTAGGTACTGGCAACCACACATTGCAGTTGTTTTTTTTCACAAAAAGGCAGAGTTATGAGGGGCCTTGAGGGTAAGGACAAGAAATTTGACCTTTATCTGGAGCAAACCAGGGAAGGCAGTGGGGGGATTGTTTTGGGGGAGTGGGAGAGGGAGGGCTAAAGTCAGTGGTGTTTACTCTGATGTAGTGAAAAACAGGGGTTGGCCCCATATATTTAGTCTTCAACTGAATGAAAGCATCATCAGTATAATTTGAAGTCACTAAGGCTAGATCTACACATTTTACAAAGTGTCCAGTGTAGTCCATGTATTGTCAACTTAATTTTAGTGTCTTTGACTGACTGTAATCCATCCATAACTTTGGCCAAATAGAATTTACATACATTTTTCTAAGTTTCTTTCTAACAGAAGTTTCTAAACTGATAGTACTTTGGACTTCAATTGGCCTTTTTTTTAAAGCTTATGTCAAACTGGAAAATTCTGAATAAAAGTGTCCACATGGGGAGCTATACCACTCTTGTTATAAGAGTATAATACTGGTATAGTAATGCTGGTAAACTTCCCCCAGTAGGCAAGCCTTTAGGTATACTGCAGGCAGTTTGGAGAGTCGTAACTGCCATGATTTGAGTACTGGAGGGATTGATATCATGCCAGAGGAAAGATTAAAAAGGTATGTATGGCTTTGGCAATGGCAAATATGATTACATTTCAAGGGTACACACACAAAGGTAAGAGGGGTTATTCAGAGAGGTGACTAGGAGTAATGGGATGAAACAGAGAAAAAGGAAAATTTGGGGGGATCAGGGAAAAAATTCCCTTGAGATGTTTTAAGCTGCAGCATAGTCTCCCAAAGATAGCATAAAGGTCCCATCACTTGATACATATAAAACAAGAGGTCAAAGCACTAGAAGCTATATTAGGCTTGATACAAACCTGCTGGCACTGGGGCATGCCCATTTCTTAGTCACACCCTTGATCAGGAGGAACAATTACATGCAGAGAGATTCACCTCTTGGGCAAGGCAGCAAACAATGTTTACCCCACTGGCTTGGAACTAGGGTTACACAAGAGGAGTCCAGCCAGCAGAAGCCTCTTGTGTTGAGACATCACATCTCCATGACTGACCCAGCTTCAACCCTTCCTTGGCAAGTGCCACACATATTTAAGCAGCAATAGCTGGCTCCCAACCCCTAGTACTTTGGGGGTTGTGAGTAACACACGCTATTATGAGTCTCCTACCACAGCCTGTAGACAGTGTTCAACTGGCTTATGGAGGTGTCAACTTGAGACTGAATCAAACCTGCCCTATGGCAGCAGAAGGGATTAAATGCTTAAAAGATCTTAGTTCTTTCCTGTCTCATTACTCATTCTCTAATTCATTCACACTTCACTGTAAGATAATATATATTGTATACTTTGTGTACATATATACACACATATAATACAGAATGCAGGAAAGCTAGTTCTAAGGCAACCATTACTCATGCTAGAAAGCATAGGACATTTATTTCGCCATATATTCACCGATGTTACATGAAAATACAAGTTATTTAAAAGATGTTACTCTGCACTGCTAAATAAAAATGTAGCTGCAGCATAATAAATCCCAGTGCAGACTCTGCAGATTCAGGTACCTGGAACAATTATTTTGGAAAAAAAAAATCTTTATGCAGTGCTGCCTGTTAGCTGGGTATGGACCTTCCTGCTGTACAAAGCGCCACCTTTTTAGGACACTGGTCTGTATTGAAAATAATGTCAAGATGCACAATCAGCAATTCATATCATTTTGATTTTCATTACTGGTATTAGTTATAATTTAACATGTACAGTGCAGCAGCACTTAGAGGCTCCTGACCGGGTCAGATCTCCACTGTGCTAGGCATGCATACAGCAAGAGATTGCCTCTGCGAGGGTCTTTCAAGCTAAATTCTTACTGCAACAACGTGCTGAGTGCTCTGGCTCAGTATAGTGAAGCACATTCTTAACTTTAGGCCTGTGAATAATGTTAATTATGGAGCTGCATGGGGAATTTTCCATCAAAATGATTGTTTTTGACTGCCAAGGCAGATGCTGCAAAATTGAAGTTTTCTGTGGAAAAAATTCCATTTTGCTGGAGTTTTCTATTTTTGTCAAGAAAATCAAAACAAGGTGTTTCATTTCAGGTCAGCTAGATTTAGATTGGAATATTTCAATTGATTAACTTATCTGAAGTGTTTTCTTTGAAGTTAATTCAACATTAAATTCTGCCCCCCCCATTATCATAGAATCATAGAAGATTAGGGATGGAAGGGACCTCAGGAGGTCATCTAGTCCAACCCCCTGCTCAAAGCAGGACCAACACCAACTAAATCATCGCAGCCAGGGCTTTGTCAAGCCGGGCCTTAAAAACCTCTAAGGATGGAGATTCCACCACCTCCCTAGGTAACCCACTGTGGCACATTTCCTCATGGTAGTTGTAGTTCTAGTCCCATGCTCCCTGACCAAACTACAGCTCCTACAATGCAACACAGTCTCCCCTTTGACCAAACTACATAAATATTTGATTAAAATGAAACATTTCAATTGAAGGTTAGGCAGAAAATTCCAAAGTGAACTATTTATCCATTTCTGGAGCCATTTTTTCCCCCAGAATTTCTGTTCCATGAGAAATTTTGATAGTTCACATTTTCCTCCAAATTTAAGAGAAAAACAAGTGCTGAAATATCAGAATTTCTCAGGGGATGGAATATGTACACAGATAGATTACCAGACAGCAGTTGAATTGAATTTATGTAGGTATGGAAGTTATAAGTAATTCCAATTTGTCCTGAGGAAAAGCAGAGAGTGTAGCAGGGACTTCACTGGTGTGGTTCAGGTCCATCTGCTGCCTCAGTTTCACTATTCAGATGGCTGAGCATCATCTTCCCCCCAGTTGTCCTGCAGGTTTCCAAACAATTAGGTCATTGAGGTGACTTAGCCTTCCAGCTAAGTCACAGAAGTCCACCCCTCTTCCAGAGTTAATCAAAGTCCAAAGGGAAACACCAAAACCATCCACCCACACAAGACTTTTTCCAGTCACAGCACTCTCCCCACAGATCTGTACAATTCCCCATCAGTTTCTACTCTCTTAGGGTATGCCTATACTGCAATTAAACCTGCAGCTGGTCCACATTAGCTGACTCGGACTTGCAGGGCTATAAAACTGCAATGTGGATATCCGGGCTCCAGCTGGAGCCTGGGATCTGAGACTCCATGAGTTAGGAGGGTCCCAGAACCTGGGCTCCAAGCTGAGCCTGGATGTCTGCACTGCAATTTTATAGCCCCACAGCTTGAGCGCTGTGAGTGTGGGTCAGCTGACATGGTCCAAGTGTGGGTGTTTAATTACAGTGTAGCCATACCCTTAGCTGCTCCAACTTTCAGCTCTCTTAAGTTCCAGTCAGTCCCTTCTTCCCTTTGTTGAGGGGTGGCCATACCATCTCACAAGGTAGCAGCCTAAGGGGAACCCACACCCACAACCTATTATGTGTTCCCAACTCTGGAACCCTAAACAATTGGGCTCTCTGACCCCACAACACAAATTGCCCCTTGGTTCTTTCCCAGGGCCTTTTCCTATGTGCTCAGTTTAGGCATCCTCACGGCCTTTTCCTAGCTATTTTCCTGTTCTTTAAAGGATCATGCCTGCCCTCACTGAAGTCTCTCTTTGCACAGGCTTCCCTTTTATCTCCCAGAACATTTTCAGTCACATGATCCCTTTGTCACATGACCCCCAAACTCCTTCCCTCCACCTGAGGAAGTGGGTAATCCTGTCACAGATAAGACAGGGGCCCAGCCTCCTTAAAGGGTCAGCTCACCCTGTGGCAGAGCAAGCGTAGGCTGTGCTGACCATTGATCCAATACTGCACTTCTGTGCTTTTTTCAAATAAGAAAATATATATATATATTTTTATTCTCCATGTTCTTTCCTATATTACTAATGGTAACTAAGAACATTAGGAGCAAATGACACATACAAGTGAATGTCATATACATTCTCGCTCTTTTTCTGCTTCACTTGTTCTTTAAGGCACTTCTCATCTAGACTAATGTGTTCAAAAACTCGTTTCAATTATTTTTATTATGCCTGGCTACAGCTTCCTGCCATTAAAAATATGAGTGTACAGTTCATTTAAGGATTCAATATCCCTGTTAAACAGTAATTCATGTCAGTTTCCCCATTAACACTCCAGCAACTCATGGGGTACAGTTGATTTATAGAAGTACTTGGAGTTGAAACCCTTCCTCTGTCCATTGAATACTGTTTTGTATAAGGAAAATTTCACACACTAAAGCTTAGCAATTAATAATGAAACATTTTCCATTTTGGTCAGCCACTAATATTATGTTTTCTGAGCAGCTAAATGCAACTTTTTCTCCTTCCACTTCCACAAATGTTTTTAAATGATTAATTTAGATACTAATCAGTGCCATTTGCTAGCCAAGAAATATTGGCCCTGTTCCCCAATTCTTCCATTCCTGTACTTGGGACAGGAATGGAGGTGGGGATAAAGTGACCTTCGGTCACTTTTGTTCTTCCCATGTGTGGGGGAAATAGAGCACATATTCAGTCCTTGGTGTAAGTTAGAGCAGCCTACAGCCTGTTCTATAAAAGGCGGTGCCTACAAGGTAGGGGTGTGATTCCCCTGCTTGTGTAAAAATACTAGCACTGGATGTCATTGAGCTAGTGCAAGCATAAATATCAGTGTAGATGCAGTAGCGTGGATAGCAGCAGCAGAGGCACAGCTTGGCTGTGCAGTATACGTACCCACCGGTTTCATGCAGCTACGCCTCAGCTGTTGCTACATATGCTGCCCTCCCTACACTGCTCTTTATACTCATGCTCTAGGAGAGCTAGCAGGAGCATGTATTCATCAGCAGGGGAATCACACGTCTACCTTGTAGTGTAGACATAGTCTTATACTCTCCTTCCCTTGGCCCACTCTAGGTTCAGAGCAGCAGAGAATAGCTTCAGAATAGTTTGCTGCAGCCTCTGCTCTCCATACCCCCAGCTCATTGCTACATTGGAAGCTGGACTTGCATAGAGCCCTTAGCAGTTCTACACCAAAGGAGGAGGCTCCCTGTTCAGGGAGTATTCTCATGAAGCTGCTCCTGCCACCTTTGAGGCCTATTTACACTGCCAGAGTTGCATAAAGGAGATCACTGAATACAAATCAGGATACTTATAGTCCCGGTTGGGGGTTGGCTCCGTGCTCCACACTGGCAGTATTGCCTAATGGCAATATTCCAGGGCATAATGTCTAACAGTGAGAGTCCTAGGGTCAGTTTCCATGGCAGTCATAGACTGGGGTAGTGTCACCCCATGCAGATTCCAAAGGCCACTTTGCCTAGCTGTGATAGCTCAGGGTAACGTCACCCACTGGCAAGAGTGGGGGACATTAGGGGAACCCAGGCCCACCCTACTCCGCTGGGTTCCGATCCAGGGCCCTTCAAAGCAGTAGCTCTTGTACAGGGCCTAGAGCCTAATCTCCCTAAACACATATCCTGGGTCACTTCCTACCCTTGTTCCAGTCCCTCCAGCATCATCTTGGGCTGGACTTGGAGTTCCTCCTGAATTCCCTGCTGATCCATCTCCTGAGTCTCCTCCGCTGGCTGCAGCAAGTTGTTACCTTCAGTTCCTGTGGTTGATGGGCTCCCAGCATCTTGGCTATGAGGCTCTGTCCTGGCGATGTGGAGCCCTGGCAGCTTCCTGGCAGGAGGCTGCTGCACCCAACTACTGTCCTCCAAGGTCAGCCCACACTGAGATGAGTCACTCTCTTTTTAATGCTCCGCTGGGAGTGTGCCCAGAAGAGATGAGAGATGTGTGGACTCTGGGGCTCAGAGCAGCTCTTTAACCCTCGCTTCACCAGTGCAGGGTTGGTACACCTGTCACAACCCCTTTGTAGGGAGGGAGTCAAGCAACAGTGAGAGAGGGCTGGTGATACTGCTGTCTTGGGTAAAGGGTAATGGAGACTGCCCCCCATGCTAAGGAGCAACTAGAAGTCTGGTGAGTTGTTCAGGATGGAACAACTGGAGGTCATAACATACAGACTATTCATTAGAGATGAACAAAAAGTTCATAATAAATAATTTATTCAGAAAATATCATCTCATCTCCTGTTTGTGAAATGTTAACAATCAGTTCACAAATTCTCACATCTGTTTTTCAAGAATTATTTGCAATTTTTTTCTTGTTTATTTCCCCTTTATAGGAATAGTTTGTAAATTCACATGATGTTGGTTAGTTACCTACAAGTCTCATGGCTTTTATTGCTATTCCATGACTGGATGGCTTATGTTACTAATCATTGCAGCATGAGTTGGAATTCTAAAATTATCAGTCAAATATGAAATTCTTAATCCACTTTTGGCCAATATTTGAGCATTCATGCTTAAAACTCAGTTTGAGGGGCTGATTTTCCTCTCAGTCGTACCAATGTAAAATAGGACTAGCTTGACTGAAGTCATGTTAACTAGCATAAGTATGAGGAGAATCAAACCCTGTGTGCATGCATTTGTGCTAATAAAGATGGACTGTTCATGAAAAGTGATCATAAAAGAGTTCCAAGTTCTACTTGAAATTTGTTTTCAAACACAAATGAATACTCACAAAAATCACTATTACCTCAGCTCTGCTAATAATATCTAAATATTAGGGGTAGCTGTAGTGATAGCAACCTCTACACTAAGGTCATCTAATACTTCCCGCTACAACCATCTGTTATCAGTGGTTTATAACTTTGCCAAACCTTACCATTCATACTGAAATTCTCCATATTTGGTCTCTGCCTCTGGGCAGACTGATTGTTTTTTAATGTTTCAGCAATAACAGTGCAGCTGTTTTTGAGAATGAGGTTAGGAATAAATCAGTAGATTTGCAATGTCTGATTTTTTTTCAAGTGATTTAGTGCTTCAGGAATGTGGAGCAGGAACATGAAATATGACAGTAGTCCTGAGATCAGAGAGGTTTTGTTTGCTGTTCCCATGACAATCCAGCCAGATTTGGCCAAATTATAAAGCACAGAAAATCACTATTTTTACTTGTTCAGCAGAACCTATTAGGAGTTCGCTCCTTAATTCTCTGAACATCCCATCTACACTGTGCATGCTCCCCAGCCCTTTGTACTTGGTTCTGAAGCAGCCACATAGAATATAACTGCTAGATGGGATACATGTGGTTTTTCTTTTCAGCAAAAAACAAGAGTGTTCACAGAAGCAGCTCAAACGTCATAAAAAGGCAAACTTTGAGTAATATTAGTTTCAAGTCAAATATTTTGAATGGCTCTATTTAGAACCCAAAAGGCTCTTTTCCATACCCTAATACGAAAACAATGGTGCCAAAATATGATGAATGAAAACACGGTAGTTCTTCAAAATACTTTGTTCAAATCTCCAGTAATTAATTATTATTTATCAGAAAATACAATCTTCAAAATTGTCTCCTCTTCTAGTATCCACTCTGTGACACTCTGCACCCCATATTCACCATAGTAGTATGACTATGATATGATTATGACCTAATTATGCACCTTGTACAAAATGTGTTGTGTAAGGTGTCAATGGAAAAGTTATGATTTGATGAATATGATTATCCTATTTGTATGCATGTATCATTTTTGTGTCTGGAGTTATGAATATTGATTATGTATCTGTATTTCAAATGTGTTTGCTCCTGGGGTAATGCCCAAAAGCCAGTTTACTTCTAGTCTGACCAGCATATTGTGAAGGGATTATGCAAGTTGAATGGCCCATCAAAGAACACTTACCTCACAATGGACCGTGGAAGAAGCCTATCCACACTTGATGGACCTTCCCAAGGACGTTCTGTCTAGAGTATGGGTAATGGCCCCTGCTATGACTCAGTGAAGCATGCAAGGGCACGTGATTAAACCACATGATCCTGAACTCCATTTTGGGACCTGTATTTTTCCACAAACTGGGCTGGGAACTTGGAACAAAGGGTTCCCACTATATAGAATAAGCTTTAAAAGGGGGAAGTGACATCACAAAGGGGCATCACTCCCCACACAAGGGAACACTTGTAAACACCTGAGGAACACAGACTGAACTGGGGGAAGTGCTGGTTCCAGGTGGGAAAGAAGGAAGCTTGCCTGTGTATGAAACTTTGGTGGATTGTTTATACTATCTACCAGGGTGAGACATTGCTTGATTCAAATCCTATCTAGTATATTAGGCTTAGATTGCATTTTTGTTTATTTGTAAGGTAATCTTCTTTGATTTGTAGATCTAGCACTTAAAATCTATCTTTCTGTAGTTAATAAATCTATTAAAGCTCAGGAACAAGAGTTGGTGCACGTCCACTTTCCTATGTAGAAGTAGTAGACTGGGTTATAACTCATTTACTGGTCAGGCTTTTGACTAGGGCAGGATGGTACACCCCCGGGGTCCTAGGCTGGGGGTCTTTTGGCTGGAGCTTCTCTATATTGACAGTTCTTGAGTGGCTTAGGAGAAGCATTCATGTAACTGCAGCTGGGTGTGTCCCCGCCTGTGTCAAGGTCTGTGTAATTGCAGGATCAGGAGCGATCTGCAGCTTGTCACAGCAGCACAGTGTGAGAGGGAGCCCGGGCTGGTGAGACACAGGGCTCAGCAATACCCCAGTTCCAGGTTGCTCCCCGGGGGCGGGGGGGCACCCATCACACACTCATCTGTCTCTAGATCATTCTGCTGACATTTTCATCCTAGCTCAAGGTACAGATATACCTGAAGAAATAAGAGGAGAAAGACAAGAATAACCTCAAATGTGAAACTGTCCTTAGTAAGGATGGGAAGCGCAATAAGTATGAGGTTCAGTGAACTTCAAAATTGTTTGTTAATGTTTTGCAAATGAGTTCAAGTTTTGTCATTTTTTTTTTCATGTAAATGAAATCCATGTCACTGTCAAGGGAATTTCAATTAAAAACTATGTTTTTCTGACAAGAAAAGCCTGATGTATGCAAACAACGCCAAGAGCCATGAAAGCTGATAACTTTGCATACAGTTGTTTTTTCCAGAGACATAAATAAGATCAGCCTGTTTACCAGTTGCTTTAGAAATGGAGTAGCTAATGGATTGCAGAAGATGTTATCACTGTGCTACACAAAGAATATATTGGAAACCATCACTAATGTAAGGGCCAGATCCTTGTCCTCTATTCCTGCTTCTTTGCCATACTCATACAGCTGGGGATGCCCCTGAATAAGGAAATGCCCAGATGGAGTGAAGCTGGCATAGCACGCAGTGTAGAGAACACGTTGGAAGAGGCAGGGGCCACGTTTGTTATGGGTAGGAGGAATGAGCCGTATTCCAGAGCACATAATACTCCAACAGATCCTTGGCCAGTGGAGTAATCCCTATGGGACGGCAACTTGTAGAGCAGTGTTTAGACTGCTCCAAGTTACATTTCCCCCAGGATTTGGGGAGCAGAAAGAGCCTCCTTTCCCTCCCTCCTCAGCTGTGCTGAACATAAGGATTCACTTCACGATATTCAGGGCAATGAAGTAATTTCAGTTTTAAGTCAAGTATTTTGAACAGCTCTAATTAGAATGCAAAAGGATCTTTTATATACCCAAATAAAAAACCATTTATGTAAAAATATGTCGGTGCCCTTCTTGATCAATATGTATGTGAGGCTACTAGCTGAGATACTGGCATGGTTTGGATGGCAGTGATGACACCCTTATGTCTCTTTTTTTTATCAGGAACTGTTGATTAGCATTCCCAGAGTAAGGCCAAGAGTAAGGCCTGCCTGAGGGCTAGCTGGATGAAGCTCAATCTATACGGGACAAAGATGAACCCGGTTGGCTGTAGAAGTCAGTTGGAAGCAATGGCAGTGGTGATATCTGCCCCTCCAGCTAAGTGGATTTGTCTACCTTTTGTGTCCAAAGTTCACCATCTAGGAGTCTTGGACACTTCGCTGACTCTGGATGATCGAGGATTGTGTTGGATTTGAGAGCTGTCTCTTTAAGAGTGTGGGGGGGGGGGAAGGGAATTTTTGGTCATGCCTACCGGCTATAAATCTCTATAAGATCAGAGCCAGTTTAAAGTAAGGCACATTGTGAGTTGTCCCTCACTGTTTTAGGAAGTAGCCTATTTTTTCTCTCTCTCTCTGGTTATGGGTTCTTGTGTGTTATTGCTCTGAATTCTAAGTAATAAAGTAGTCTTATGTTGCAACCATCCATCAAGAGTATTTATCTTTGTATCTATTTTCTCTGTGTGTATGCTGTGAACATAACAACAAACAAAGCCACAGCCATTTCATTCTGATATGGCCCTTGCCATTATTATTCATACCTTTGTCACCACCACGTCTGATTATTGCAATGCACTCTAGAGCTATACTTGAAGCCCACCCAGAGACAACAGGCAGTGTAGCATGCATCTGCTCACATACCTAATGTAGTATCTCAGATGTACTACTTTGCACTGTTAGTTTGTAAATTCCATGGAATGTGTACTAAATCGTCTCATGGCTGGCTCCTATCAGCCTCAGCATCCCCAGTTTATATGGCCAATTGTCATGTGCAGAACTTTTCACATTGCCCTGCACAAGCAGCTTCTCCTTTAGCAGAAGGCTGACAATTGCACAAAAATCCCCTTAAAAAATCATCTTGCTGACCCTCCCAAAAGTCTGAAATCTTTAACAATACAAATTAAGTCCTCTTCAGTGCAGCTTCTGCCCATGGCACAGGGTCGAATTTTACCAAAAATTGAAACAAGAATGTAATTCTAACTCACCTTCTAGTGATATCGTAGACCACTGAGACTTTTAAGTGGTGGTTTATAATGTTGCTAGAAAGCTAAGAGTAGACTATATCCTATCTCTCGTACGTTCTATGTGATATCTCTCTTTCTACTGAATTGTATAATGTTTGGGATTTCAGAATATCAAGAGCCTTGTGCTGTATTACCAGTTTTTTAAACAAACCATTTAGAAATGGAAATATTTCCTTTCTGTCAACTGAGAACACTGTAATTAATAGTCCATTATGATGAAATTGAAGAAGCTGGAGCACTGGACTAGGAAATAAACAGCTGTTTATTTTAAATTTAATATTTAACCATTCTGCTCAGCGAATCTACTTGCACTGTACATGTGAAACTGATTTCTTCCTATTCCTTTTATGAAATTATTCAAAAATACAACTGCAATATGAATGGTCTCTTACTTTCATCAGTACACCAATTTTTAATTTTGGTAGCACAATGGATTTGTCCCTGTTCTGTTGTGAAACTACTGGGTTTGAAAAACATTTTGTTAGACACTTATTAAAAATAATATAGAGACAAATGTTGCCTCCAGACTTTGCAGGGCTGAGAAAATCCTAAATGGAATGGAACCACCACAGTCATACCACATATTCAGGGCTGGCCAGAGTGGGAGGCAAGTGGGGCAATTTGCCCCAGGCCCTGGGCTCCGCAGGGACTCCCACGAGAGTTTTTCGGGGCCCCTAGAGTGGGGTCCTTCACTCGCTCCGGGGGCCCTGGAAAACTCTCACGGGGCCAGGGCCCCCGGAGCTTCTTCCGCTCCGGGTCTTCAGCGGCAATTCAGCGGTGAGGGGTCCTTCCACTCCAGGACCCACCGCCGAAGTGCCCCGAAGACCTGCGGCGGGGGGTCCGTCTGCCCCGGGACCCGCCACCAAAGTGCTGGGTCTTCGGCGGTAATTTGGTGGCAGGCCCCCCCCCCCCCCCCCCGCCAAAGACCCCAGACCCCCTGAATCCTCTGGGCAGCCCTGCACATATCTGGAGGGGTAGGCAATGGAAAGGACTTGCAATAGGACTTACACCACTATGTGCTCTGAGTTCTGATCTGTGATGCCCTTTTCAAGGCGTGGCACCTCTCTTGGAGACACGTAAGGCACAGACTAAAGGCCAAAATTGATACTACAGCCTAAGGAAATTGATAGCAGCAGCTATGCCAAACTACTGGATGTAAATAAACCTCTTCTTCAAACTGGAGTTTACAATCTAATAGATATACACAAAAAGCCCCCAATGTTAAGCAGAATTTGTAAGCTGTACATAGTCAGATTCCCCAAATCATTACAGAAGTGCTCAGGTACTATTGTATGGATATCGTACAGTTATCTATGACTCCCTCTTAGATTCCACATACCAAGACCATTTATGGGGATTGATGGAAAAGGCAGCCTTAGCCCACAGGAATTTGCTAAATATATAAATTGTTGAAAGTGGTAGAAATACCAAAAAGATACTACGAATTTTTTCACTTATAGTGATTACGGTGTCTATTATATGTGTATTATACAGTGCAAATAAGTGATGGTCACATAAACACCACCCTATACCGGAAACCTACTGACCGCTATACGTACCTACATGCCTCCAGCTTTCATCCAAGACACATCACACAATCCATTGTCTACAGCCAAGCCCTAAGATACAACCGAATTTGCTCCAACCACTCAGACAGAGACAAACACCTACAAGATCTTTATCAAGCATTCGTAAAACTACAATATCCACCTGGGGAAGTGAGGAAACAGATTGACAGAGAAAGACGGGTACCCAGAAATCACCTACTACAGGACAGGTCCAACAAGGACAATAACAGAACACCACTGGCCATCACATACAGCCCCCAGCTAAAACCTCTCCAGCGCATTATCCATGATCTACAACCTATCCTGGAAAACGATCCTTCACTCTCACAGACCTTGGGAGGCAGGCCAGTCCTCGTTTACAGACAACCCCCCAACCTGAAGCAAATACTCACCAGCAACTACACACCACACCACAGAAACACCAACCCAGGAACCAATCCCTGTAGCAAACCTCGTTGCCTACTCTGTCCCCCTATCTACTCTGGCGACACCATCACAGGACCCAACCACATCAGCCACATCATCAAGGGCTCATTCACCTGCACATCCACTAATATTATATATGCCATCATATGCCAGCAATGCCCCCTCTGCCATGTACATTGGCCAAACCGGACAGTCCCTCCGCAAAAGAATAAATGGACACAAATTGGACATCAGGAATGGTAACATACATAAGCCAGTAAGTATCAGAGGGGTAGCCGTGTTAGTCTGAATCTGTAAAAAGCAACAGAGGGTCCTGTGGCACCTTTGAGACTAACAGAAGTACTGGGATGCATCTGAAGAAGTGAGGTTCTTACCCACGAAAGCTTATGCTCCCAGTACTTCTGTTAGTCTCAAAGGTGCCACAGGACCCTCTGTTGCTTCATAAGCCAGTAAGTGAACACTTCAATCTCCCTGGTCATTCTATTACAGATTTAAAAGTCACTATCATTGAACAAAAAAACTTCAGAAACAGACTTCAAAGAGAAACAGCAGAACTAAAATTCATTTGCAAATTTAACACCATTAATCTGGTCTTGAATAGGGACTGGGAGTGGCTGGCTCATTACAGAAGCAGCTTTTCCTCTTCTGGAATTGACACCTCCTCATCCATTATTGGGAGTGGACTACATCCACTCTGATTGAATTGGCCCTGTTAACACTGGTTCTCCACTTGAGAAGTAACTCCCTGCTCTCCATGTGTCAGTATATAATGCCTGCATCTGTAACTTTCACTCTATGCATCCGAAGAAGTGAGGTTTTTACCCATGAAAGCTTATGCCCAAATAAATCTGTTAGTCTTTAAGGTGCCACCAGACTCCTTGTTGTTTTTGTAGATACAGACTAACACGGCTACCCCTTGATACTATTATATGTGTGTGCTTATACAATATACATGAAGGTGATACCAAACTATACACCAAAAATATACAAAAAGAGAAATCCCAAATGAGTTTAGTTATATAGAATAAAAATAAATGTCATGTAGAGGATGGTATCAAAACAGGCTGGTTGCAGCTGAATAGTTATTTATGTTTTTTCATCATTACATGCAGTAGAAATCTGTAAGAACTTCTGTACTCAGAAGGTGCTATGAAAACCATGCACCCATTTCAAACAAGTCTTTGTCAGTCGTAACATTTCTACACAGTAAAAGCCTTTAAACTTTCAGATGTATGTAATCTTTCTTTTTCGAACTCATGAACGATGCTTAGTATTATTGTTATACATTAAATCCTCAGTGAGTGGGGGAAGAGTTTGGAAGAGTTCCATAGGCAGTAATTCTGTAAAAGTATATTAGTTTCTCAGCTGGTGTAAATCAATATACAGCCAACTAACACCATCCAACAATCTGGATCTTAAACCTGAGACCTCAGTGAGATATTATTACACCTTATCATGGCAAATCACAATCAATGTGTTGACTTTTTATTTTAAGAACAATAGTAGGTTTCTCAGAGGAAATGAAAATCTTTGGATTTTTTCCAGGGAAGAGTATAAGGTCTTACAAACTGGATTAGGTGTGATATTTTTGATTCTACATCCCTTTGATATAAGTAAAGGCAGATTAACATATTTGTTAAAGTATTTATTCTGGATGATAAGATTCCACAAGAAACAAAAGCAATCTACATGGAGACCCTGTGCCTACATGTCAGCTCTGAGTGAATCTTCGGCAACACCTTTTTTCTCTCACACCTTGGCAGCATAGATGCATTGGAACAAAGCTCCCAGGACTTTCTAAGCCAGCAGTTGCCCCTGGAACCCTTTGTAAAGGGGGAATTATAGCATCTAGCTTTAATATGGTACTTTTCATCCATAGATCTCAAAGCACTTTACACAGGAGGCAAATATCATTATCCTCATGTTATAGACTGAAAAACAGAGGCACAGAGTGGTGATTTACCTAAGGTCACCCAGCAAAACAGACCCAGGAATAGAACCTGGAGTGAAATCCTGGCATTAGTGACTGCAGTGGAGCCAGGATTCACCCCAGAAACCCAGTCCAGTACTTTATATACTAGATAACTGTTATGAAGAGGGCATAGTAGAGGCAATACAGCCTGGGGCTTATAACTGAGGTCTCAACTCCCCATCCCATGCTTTTCCACAAGACACTGGATGTATGGTTCTTTATGCACAGGGACTGTGCCTATGTTTAGGAATAATAGAAGTATCTTTATTTTTAAAAAACCCACAGGACTGTATAATAATGGTACAAACACATGTGTTACTGTAGCAGATAAGAACCACATCTGTAGAATAAACTAGAAGGTTTTATTCATTTTTGTTGTTTCTTTGTTTGCTTTCTAACTATGGGGGTATGTGAAGAATACAACCTATCAATCTTGGACAATTTTGAACTCTCATAGATGCTATAAATATGAAATTTCAATATAAAATAAAACATTTATGGCTGGAGTTTTTACTAGCTAGTGGGAGTGGGGAAGATGGTGAGAGAATTAATGACAGCTCATTCATCCTCGCTGTCTTGGGTGAATTATGTTGGAAATAGAAAATTGGGACCTATTTCTTAGTAAGGTTAAAAAAAAAACTAGCTGAAGAAATACTGTCTCACTGTGGTTTTCTGCTGGGTTTGCTTATTTCTACAGGTTTATTTTAAAGTTTCTGAATTGACTTATTTTAAAAAACTAAACAACTTGTAAGGCCTGATTTGAAACTGAGGTAAAATGGCCATGTCAGATCACAGATTTTCTTTCTTTCTTTCTTTCTTTCTTTCTTTCTTTCTTTCTTTCTTTCTTTCTTTCTTTCTTTCTTTAACTTAAAAATCCATCAAAGAGCATAGCTAAGAATAAGAAGTGAAATGATCTGATGTAACTGCCATTACTATTGCATGTCTCAAGTGTACTACTTTTCAAATATGATAAATAACAAGAAGATCCAGTGCACTAATATGGCACCATCTATCCAAAAGGGTATTTGCGTCAGAGGGAGTTTTGCTTTTTTTAAGGACCACAGTATTTGGGCCTTGGTGTTTTAAGAACAATCAATAACTGTCTGTAAAACCTAAATTGAGAGCAATTTTATAAAGTAATCTTGTACAAAGACTGCAACAAAAGCACAGAGTGGTACAGTATGAACCACTTTATGGGACAAAGCCTGGACAAATAATAAGAGAGAAAATGACTAAATCCTCTTGCTATACTGACATTCCAATTCAGTTATCCTGTGGTCTTCCTTGGATACCAACAAAAGGAATCTGTAGAGTTCTAATCCTTTGGCCTCAACCTGCAATTTTCCTGGTTAAAAAGAAAATTATCCTCATACCTTATATTATATTGGTGGTATTTCTCAAAATGGTAGATACGTTTTCATGCTTTCTTTCACTTATGACTAAGTCCTCTTCTTTCTCTTCATTTTATACTTCTTTTCTTATTCCCTTCACCCTTAAACTAAAGGTATTAATATACTATATCTATATCTATAGCAAAATAACCTAGAGAGTAACCAGGGATGCTAGACTCCAGCATCCCCGGTTACTCTCTGCATTATCTTGCTAATTATAGTACAAAATGCTATTATCAAGGATCAGAAACAATGTTTTTTATTAGCAGCCTTGATAGCCTTAATGATAAGCAGCACTGCCAAGAAGTGGCTGCAGGATGAGAAAGTTCAAGTGCTGAGAGATAATGGGTGATGATATAAATGGCCCCTCAGCTTAACAAGAATTTTATCAGACTGTAACAGTCTTTTTCATGCTCGATTTCTCTTGTAATCAAAGTGCCCGTAAGGAAACACAACATTTAGTTCCACACTAAAAAAAAAAGTGGTAATAAGAGTAAGAAGGAGCAAAAGGCAGAGGGGGAGGGCCTATGCAATCTTTGATTGATATACACCTCTACCCTGATATAACGCTGTCCTCGGGAGCCAAAAAATCTTACCGCGTTATAGGTGAAACCGCGTTATATCGAATTTGCTTTGATCCACAGGAGTGCGCAGCCCTGTCTCCCCAGAGCACTGCTTTACCGAGTTATATTCTAATTCGTGTTATATCAGGTGGCGTTATATTGGGGTAGAGGTGTATTATTTAAGAGACTATTGTTTCAGATAAACACCGTTTAACTTTTGTCTGGGCTATGGAGACTTTTTTTTAGTTTCTTGGGAAGCATTTCTGAAGCTTCTGGGATTACTCTGTCAGAAAGCAGTAAAACTTTGAGTACATTGCTCCAGTCAGTAAACAACAATAAATTACCTCTCTTCCACAAGTTCTTTGAAACAAGGGCAAATTGTTTCATTTGCCCATTTTTTTACTGCCTTCTTGAGGAA
Organism: Trachemys scripta elegans; assembly: GCF_013100865.1. Classification (NCBI taxonomy): domain Eukaryota; kingdom Metazoa; phylum Chordata; order Testudines; family Emydidae; genus Trachemys; species Trachemys scripta. The sequence goes on along the minus strand of NC_048298.1, from coordinate 222,761,989 downwards.
TAATCAGCACTCTGCTAGCACTGTGTGTGACTACTCCTTTAAGGGGGTTACTGAAATTTAGACATGCATGAGTTTTAGAGTTTTCATCATGAGAGCTCTTCTTTCACAATATCTTAGTCCCTTCTCTGTTTCACCTATTAAATGATACCATTCTGTTTTATCCTGTAGAGAGTGAGATGCAACTGAACCTGCCATTACATTATGGTTCACTTTGATGACCTAAAAGTACAGAATTTCTTTAAGATCTTTGTTTAATTTGTGAAGCTTTTGTGTAAACATTTTGTCCTCCTTTTCCAGGTCACACATGAAATATATACCCACAAGCAGTAAGAACTCTGCTTCATATAACTGTTACAAGCTAAAAACATGAATCATTCTCTTTTTCTGAATGCCAATACACTTTTGATATTACATATTACTTTCAGCTCAGTTTACCCATGTACCCACAATCTAGCCATGGACACCTCTGTAACATGGGTCAGTTTTATCCTGACTCTCAAAAAGTTAATCTAAGATGACATGTTATGTGCAGTGAATGTGCTAATGCTCCATTTACGTAAGACATATTAATATATGTTCTATTTTGTCTATTGCTGTTACAGCATGGTTAGGCATGAGCATCTCAAAAGAATGGAGCATATGTACACTTCAAACTAGAGATGTAAATACCAGCTTGAGATGTGCCTACCTTAACTCTGGTGGAGATATCATGCTAAAAATAGTGTCGCTTTGGCAGTGTGAGTGGCAGGAAGTGTTAGCTGCTTTATGTGTAATCCCATTCAACATGGTAGGTATGTGAGGTTGGGCAGCTATACTCCATTTTTAGTGTGATAGCTTGATCAGAGCTAGGCCCTGTATGATCTCCTTGGGCTAGAATTAACACCTCCAGCTTGAAGTATAGACATCAAGCATCATGATCACCCCTTTCAATGCCCATTATGCAAAGGTCACTAGAAGTTTCATTATGAATGAATGTCACAATGGACCACTCCTATAGCCACATTTAGAGTTATACATTTGCACAAAATTCATGAATGTATCTGTCAGTCCCCTCTTGTAACAATTACTGGTTCATTTATCAAAACAGGTCTCGTAATGCAGTGATCGGGTGTCTTTTACGCTGGGGATGACAAGGGAGCCTCTTGACAGCCATAGGACCTTCAGTATGTTATGGAACTCATCCACTGGTCAGTACAGGCTTTGCTTTTGAATTTATCTGGAGGGTTCCAGTTTTATAGCTTCCACAAGTCTCTACAATTGGTGACAACAGACCTTTCAAGGTAGCCACAATGGAACTTTCATTATTATTAGTAGTAGAAATATTGCCTACAGGTCCTAACTAAAATCAGGGACCCACAGTGCTGGGTGCTGTACAAACACATAGTAAAAAGCAGTCCCTATCACAAAAAAGATTACAGCATAAATAAATAAAACAGACAAAGGATGGGAGAAAGGAAATATTGTTATCACCATTTTACAGATGAAAATGAGATACAGAGATGTAAGCAGAATCCGAATGAGCTCTCCCCTGACATCTAGTGGTGAGTTGTGGAAAAAGACTTCAGAATCTGATCTTGTTTGCATGGACACACCCACCCTTTCTAGGTGCTCAGAATGATGGGATTGCTTGCCCAAATGATCACTTGTGGCTGGTGTTGAATTCCCCA